>NC_091702.1:10157861-10469611 GCF_041296265.1 Equus caballus | reverse complement strand
CTTATCTCCCTAAGGTGGCATCTGGGCGCGGGAGGAAGTGGGCTCTGTTCCTTGTGGTGGTGGAAAAGCATTGTGCCTGGGGCTGGGGGCACGGAGGGAGTGTCTTCTTGCCTAAAGGATAATGTCCTTTGCTTGATCCCCTCTCCCTGCTGGCGCACAGCTGAAGTCTACGGTGGTGCAATTTATCACCCAGACACTGTGCATGGGCAGGCCCATAGCTCTGCCTGGCCAGTCTGACCCCACCTCGGCGTCCCCTCTGAGGCCTGGCTTGGACAGCTCTCACTGCAGTCACTGTGCTGAGCTCTTTGCCTCCGTGGTGATTGCTCTAAGAGCCGTCCAGCAAGAGCCTCAGCTTCTTCCACCTGTTCACTCCATAACAGAGGCACGGAAAGCTAAACCTCAGACCTCCTCTGCCTGCTCCGTGAGCTGTGCCTTTAACTAAGTTGGCTGCCCTGTGTTGGTGCTGAGGGCCACCTGGGAGTGCATCTCCTTCCTAAGGGCCATCCTTGCCCTCAGTGTTACCATAACTTACGTAATATACTTCCCCTTCTCCAGGCTGAAGTTTAAAGATGGGGAAGTTAGGACCCACTTCTAATGGCCTCACACTTGTCTCTCTCCTCTCCACAAGCTCCCCTGCCAGAACTGAAAAGTCTTCTCTTTCACTACTTTGATGTTCTGTTCTCCTCCCTACCAACCTTAGAGCTGACCTGGCTGCATCCCCTCCACACCACAGGTCTATAATGTAAGCCCTCCATGTTCAGAGTTGATAGACTAAAAGGAGCTAAAGAAATTTAGAATATCCTTCCTCAAGACAGAAGCGTTGCTTGCAAGGCTATTGTCATGCTTCATAACCCCATTTTGGCAGATAAATTCTACCTTACCTTGTCTTTCTCTTTGAACTCCTCTAACTATCTAGCGTCTACCCACCACCACTCCCACGCCCACCCAACTGCCAGGTAGGCAGAGGCTTAATTGGATTAGGACAAAGGTTGTGGATTCAGGAAGGCAAAAGAGAAAAATACTTTTAACACTATTAATATTAGCCCCACTGCATGGTAGTTTAGTGAGACATTATTTAATTACTTGCTTTAACCAATATCAACTTTTTCATTGTATATGACTTTCTTTTTAAATTATGCAGGTATCACATGAATATAAACCCATAAGGACAGGATTACAATGATACGGAAGTATATGGAATAAAGACTGTGTGCTCCCCGTGCCCAGTCCCATTTGTGATGTCAGAATAACCGTTGTCCACGGTTGATCTAGAGCCTTACAGACTTTCTCCCACGCATTTATAGAATACATGTGTTCATACACCAATGTATAATTTCAACTTCCCCCCCCCCCCCAATTAGGGCCAAAGAATAGGACTTGTACATCTACAGTTTGTACATTTCTGAATAAACAATTACCAAATTTCCCTTTTCTTCTCTGAATTTTGTTTTCATTGTTAAAGCAATCACTTGCAAAAGAACTTTATTTCGTTTTCCTGATGATTCAGAACAAAAGCATCTGTCACGCGTTTGATGACTGGCTGGAATTTCTGCCGTGAGTGCGAAAGCGAGCTCAGCGCTCCTGCTCTGGGCGGGGAGGTTGCACATGTGCGTGGGATGTGGCCAGTGGCCAGCCAGCTGCTGAGAAGGAACCGTGTGTTTCTCAACCGATAACATCATAAAGAGAACTTAGTGAAAATGAGACAAAGTCTTCTTTCCCGTCACCTTCCTGCCCTAAATTCTTGATCAAATGAGAAATTTTGTAGTTTTTCCTTAGGTACTCACCAATTCAACCACTCACATTTCTGAGCACCTTTTGCAAATTCAAGACCTGGAAATACCGAGATGATTAAAGCAATGTCTACTCTTGAAGAGTTATTTGATATAATTTCAAACAGTCATTTCAGAAATTCACCTTCGCTTTTGAGGATCTTTTTCTTTTTTTTGCCTTGGAATATCTTTTGTTTTATTTCCTACATTGAAGCTATGAAATTGTTATTCAGTTCAAAAGTTCCTTAATTTAGGAGTGATGGAGAGTACAGTTTTAGTCTAACACAAAAATATATTCTACAAATCATATGGAATTAAAGTTTAATAAGTGGCCCACACTGGTTTGTGATGCCTTCTTCCATTTTTTTCAGGCAAAAGCAAAATGTTTTAAAGTGATAAGCCTGTTCTACATTTTTCCACAAAATTGTAATTATGGTTGACTTCAAAAACATCCTTTATTCTACCTACTTTGAAAAAGCTCTCATCAATAAATTACCAGTTTCATTTCCTCCTCCTTCTTTTCTACCCAATTTAGGATATTTATACAGTTAAATGACAGTATTATTTACTCATTCCGGGTCAGTATCTTGAATTCCATGTCTCTGAAATACATCAAAGGAGAATTAAATGGAAGATGGCAGAAATGGCTTCTGTGGCTCCTGTCTGGCTAGTGTCAAGCAGGGGGAGGAAATCTCCTCTAGCGGATCCTGTTGCCGTCTGTCCTGGATTCATGCTGAGAGCAAGTCCCAGTAGCCCTGGGCAAACATCCGCCCTGCTCCGGGCAGTCATCTCAGACACATTTCTTCATAGGCCTCTGTACCTCTCATTGAACCACAGAATTTCAGAGCTAGAGAGTACATTCTAGTATGACAGTTCCTCAAAAACTTAAACATAGAATTAACAAATGATCTGGCAATCCCATTTCTGGGTATATACACAAAAGAATTGAAAAAGGGTCTAAAAGAGATAGTCGCACACGCAGGTTCATAGCAGCATTATTCACAGTAGCCCAAAGGTGGAAACAACCCAAATGTCCCTCACCAGTTGAACGGATAAACAAAATGTGGTACACACAGACAATGGAAAATTATTCGGCCTTAGGGATGAAATTCCAATATATCCTATAACATAAATGAAACTTGAAGACATAATGCTAAATGAAATAAGACAGAAAAGGATGAATATTGTATGATTCCACTTATTTGAGGTACTTAGAGTAATCAAATTCATAGACACAGAGCCAGGGGCTGGAGGAAGAGCGAATGGAGAGTTATAGTTTAAGGGGTGTGGAGTTTCAGTTGGCAAGAAGAAAAAGTTCTGGAGATGGATGGTGGTGATGATTGTACAACAATGTGAAGGTGCTTAATGCCACTGAACTGGACACCTAAATATGGTTAAAATGGTAAATTTTGTGTTACATTTATTTTACCACAACAAAAAATACTTACCCTCAGGGAGCTTACAATCTTGGAGAGAGAGAAAGATAGTAAGCAAAAAAAAAAAGTAAAATTAAAAATAAGTACATTCTAGACAAGCTTTTGATCTGCCCCCATTTTACAGATAAGAAGCCATAGGACAGAGAAAAAAGATAACAAGAGTCTACCCACTGAGACTCTGGTGGTCCGACTCCTGGGCCGCTGCTTCGTCCATCGAGCCGCACTTCCTCTGTGAGGCGCTGCCTCTAATGTGTCTGAGCCATTTGATAATATACTTGGAGGGAGAATAGGATCTGGAACCTGGGTTCAAATGCCAGCTCAACTGCTTCCTGGAGGTTTGATCTTAAGATTTCCTCCATACGATGGGGATACCAACACCTCCTTCACAAATGTTCGTGTCATTTATTACACTTACACCTAGGTACAAAGTAAGGAGTCAACAAGAGTCAGCTCCCTTCCTGCGAAGTCCCTCGAAATGCCTCCTCTGACTCTGGTGCTTATTTATAGGTGGTGTTGAATGTGTAAATACTTTCAATCTAGCAATTTCAGCAAAGATATTCCTGTATTTGAGTTTTTATAAATCATTCTAGAAATATAGTTTGGATATGAAGAATAACTCAGTTTAAAAACCTGGGAAACAAGCCAGATACATTTATTTGACCCTTATTTAGCTGGGAAAGGACTTCCAAAGTGTACGTTTGGTAAAGAATTCAAAACAAGAGCTAACATTCTTTTTTCCAAAAAATAAAGCCAATTCTTTAATATTTCTATTAGCTATAAAAAAACCAAAACCACATTCTCTTCTTTATTCTTAAAAGGCACTTATCTCTAAATAAAAAGTATATAATGGCATAGACTCTATGTTAGTGACCGCTGTGCAACACGAGTTATAATTGTCTGGTCTCCCGAGAAGAACAGTGTTTCTCAGATCCCGTATCGCTGTTTAGAAAAACAGACACACTTACAAACTGACAGCAGAGCATCACAGGGCATTGAAGTCACCGCCATAGCCCTCCCTTTACCCGATTCCACAGCTTTCTCCACCTCTAAGGAACTCAGAGCCCAGGCATTTTGATTATTTCCTCTGGTTTGAGAATACTTTCCTACTTCTTCCTACCATATTTGAGGACAAAAGACACCAATTATTCCCATTTTACACAGAGCTTCTCGTTACAGATTTGCCACGGCTCTAGACTTGTGAAAGATTTGTCCTACTCCCAGGTTAGAAAGTTTCCTGACTGTATAACAGTCGCCTAAAATTAATGCCTTAGGTTTTATTTGTGGGCTGGACAACTTATGTGGTCCTGTTAAAGATATTGGTAGTTTATTTTGGATTGCCTGTCCTGTCCCCACGGAAACTGTAGATGGCCCAGCTGGGGAGGCAGGTTCAAGTCCGTTAGCCAATGTGACTCTGAAGAAAGCAGTATCACTTTGTGAGGAAAACGTGGGCCTTGCATTTTAATGAACTTGAGTCCAAACTCTTGTTCCGCATCTTACCTGATCAAGTCACGGAACTCTCTGACCCTTTGACTTCCTAAGTGAAAAAAATAGATAGTAATAGATAATTACGAAAATTAAATGATAATTAAAGAAAACATCTAACAGAGTAATTGGTACAAAAGTAAATGCTAACATTAGTTATTCCACACATTAACTTTCTCTAATATTTTAAGTAATTCACACATACACACACACATAAACTAGATCTGATTTTTATTTTTGATTATGGTTTTGCTTGATTTAGAATTTCCACCACTAGACGTTTAAAATATTATTATAAAACTATAACTCCCTTCTGAAACATCATGATGTCATTTAGGACTATTTCTAATTTAAAATGTTTCCCAAAACGGTAATTAGTATACCTTCTAGATTCTTTTTTAAGAATTTAGGATGACTGTTTTTTTTAAAGATTGACACCTGAGCTAACAACTCGCCAATCTCTTTTTCTTTTTTTTTTGCTTTTTCTCCCCAAATCCCCCCCAGTAGATAGTTGTATACGTTTAGTTGTGGGTCCTTCTAGTTGTGGCATGAACTTTCTAGGTGTCTAACAAGTTTTTTTTAGCATTTTCAACCATGAAACAAATAAAGAAGTATTTCTTTACCAGGATCCTAACATTACCAAGATTACTCCAGTTGGAATACAGCTAAAATACAAGTGGGTAAACTAAGGAAGAATGTTCTTATTAACAAATAGGTATATCTCTCATGCTAGATATACAGTGTGGAGTGTTTAGTTAAAAGTGAGATAAAATTTCAACATGAAAATTCATATCGTATTATTATAATTTCTTGTTATTTCCATGGGACTATCCTACTAGTTTTATCTTTCTTGCTCCAGAAAAAAACCAGAAAGTATAATAAAATATCATTATTATGTTTAGAAGGAAACTCTCTATGCCAAGCATTATGGTAGGTGCCAAATACACAAAAATTTTTGAGAGAGAAAGAGAGGAGGGAGGAGGGAGGGGAAGGTGCAGGGGTGGGGGTCAGGAGAGAAGTCTACCTTCTATAGCGCACAGAGATAAAAATACTAAGAGTGGAGCTAGGCTTCTCCCTGTTGATGTGGAAGCTTAGAGATAAGCAAGCGGAGGAGGCTAGGACGATCCATGGGGAAATGGATTAAATTGAAGTCAGTATGAACTCATGTTTAGCTTAATACACATACAGATGGTTACATATAAAAAATCTATAGATATGTGTACGTACACAGGTTAGCATACACACAGAATTTCCTTCCTTGCTCTGTCAGCTGAGAAGGCCAAGGAACAATGACACCCTAGTAGCAACAAGCACACCCAGCACCCAGAGCTTGGTTTCTAATAACATTCTCCAATAAAAGGAACCAGAACTCCTTGGAGAAACAGCTGATTCTAAGACAGGGGTAGGAAACATACAAAAATGAGCCTAGAGCATCTTTTAGTGCCAGAAAATAAGGAAGTGCTCAAAGAAAAAGAACCCACATAGACAATGATGGGGGAACATCAAATGGACAAGAGCCAGCGGAAAGAGCTCCCAATGGCCAAAGCTGGAACAATCAGAGAAAGACAACAGACTAAAGAGTATCGAAGTATGAAATAAATATCCATGAGTAAATACTGATAGAATAATTGAGTAAATAATTTGAACGAAATAACTGGAGGAGGAAGAGACCAATCTGTGCAGAGGAACTCCACTCAGTTTATGTAGCTATTCAGCCCTCGAGGAGTGGAACCAACCGCCCACTTCTTACGTGTTGGCTGCACAGAGTGACTTCCTTTCAAAGAGTACCGTGTGGAAAGTGGAAAAAAAGAGTAACTGCAGTGGGGAAACCTGGTAACCACCACCTCAGCCAGGTGATCAAGGTCAACATCAACAGTCCTGAGTCAGGTTGATCAAATTTACTCCTGATATGACACGATGAAAACTGCAATTTACCTGCGTGGTCTTCCTCCCCAAAACTCAAAATCTAATCATGAGGAGAACAGACAAATGCCAACTGAGAGACAGTCTACAAAACACCTAACAAAAGTACCCCTCAAAACTGTCAAGGTCATCAAAAACAAGGGAAGTCTGAGAAATTGTCCCAGCCAAGAGGCACCGGAGGAGACGTGAAGAATAAACCTCAGGCCAGCCCTGATGGCCTCAACTTCAAGTTCCACGTACTCCGCTGGGGCAGCCGGGGTTGTCCCCCTTAAACTTTTTCTAAGTTCAAAATCTTGATCATCTTCCAAGGTCCACCTCGCATATCACCTCCCCCGTGAGAACAAGCTGCTCATTTCTCTGAGCGGTCACAGCAGTGTATCCCTCCCTTATCTCACGGACTGAGAACAATTCACTCCATTGCTCATAGATGCTTCTCCCATTTGGCTGGAAGCTTCTGAAGAGCAGTGTCAACACTGCGGCCCCTCTTGCTCCCTGCAGTGTCTTATTTCATTCATTCAACAACCAGTATACAAATCAATATACAACCAATATACAAATTCTTAGTTTCATTCATCCAACAACTGTTTATTGCATGCCTACCGTTCCATACCATAGAATGAACAGAAGGGAGAAAATTACAGAGAAAAATTAACAACAAAATGTTAATGTTGTGGGGAAAACTTTCCACACCAGGAAAGCTCTGAAAAAAAATGAGGAGAAAAATATCGAT
Organism: Equus caballus; assembly: GCF_041296265.1. Lineage (NCBI taxonomy): Eukaryota > Metazoa > Chordata > Mammalia > Perissodactyla > Equidae > Equus > Equus caballus. The sequence goes on along the minus strand of NC_091702.1, from coordinate 10,462,271 downwards.
ACAGATCACGTTTACCGAAAGCATTAATAGTAAGCCTTACATCACAGAACTCATTTATTTTTACAGCCAGTGTGTATGCTTCTAAGTTCAAAGTCTCTCTCTTGTACCACTTTGCCCATCTTCTGTGATCTGGGATCCCTGTGGTTTGTATACAGAAAGCTAGTGGACTCAGAGTGAGTAAAATAAATCTAATCAATGTCCATTTTCAAAAGAAAACATGAGTGAGCAGTAAGAATTTAGAGGAAGGAAAAAGACAAAAACCGTTTTTATGGCAGAGGCCTGAAGTCCAACACATGACCATCAAGCTATTGCGTGGGTTCTTGAAAAAAACTTGTTTGCTTTTGAAACTTCCTATTAAAGCAAACACATTGCTATCTCAATGTCTGCCTTACAGCTAGATTTATTTCAAACACCGTTTGTGTGTGTGTGCTCTCCTGGAATACTTGGTTTCCTATTTCTCCAGCAATAATTAATTTAAGTTCAATTTTCAGAGCACCAGTGCCAAAAACAAAATATTTTAATTACCATTGTCAAACAATTTCTGATTTCAAGCCCCTATTGTGCTCCCGTCTATTCTCTGAGCTCTTGCTTTCTCGGCGCCGGGCCTCCTGTCTCTGCCACAGAATCTTCAAGCACTCTTTACATCTCGTGATCCATTCTCCCACAGAAAGAGGAAATGATGTCTGATTTTATACATGGATATCGAATGCTCAGCCCCCCATTTTTTTCATTCCCCAAAACAATTGAGTTTATGAAAACTAGCCCTTTTTCATACCAGTGTTTCAGAATCGTGGAAAGCTATTATTAAGATTTCTGTATATATTTCTAAATCGCTCTGCAACTTTATTGTCTTGCTCCCAACATCTTCACCTCTAATCTGTCATTGGCCACTCTCCCTTAACCCTTCCAGACTCTTCCCAAAAACCTGAGCCCCGACTCCCCCATTTTCTAGAGAAGCCTGTGCACTCTCTTAGGCGGGGATTGATGCCCACTTATTAGGATCCCCATTAACTTTTAATAAACTCTAATCCATTTCCATTTTTAAGAGTAGGGCATATTGAATCTATTAATTTTCAAAATATTTCATTTAAAATGTCAGATTAATTCTGAAACAAAAAATACCCTATTAGCTATTAGTATGACTACAGATTTTAAAATCTCCGGTACGGTAGAGCCCAAAGCATCCCGATGTGGCATCAGCTTGGCTGAGTCCAAATCCCGGCTCTGATACAGATTGGGCAGCTTTGAGCAATTCTTGCAGGAGCCCTGAGCATCAGCCATCTGTCCAGACACGGTAAAGCATCTTCTGTGTGCCGCCTCCAAGGTCATAGTGGGGAACACTGCAGTCACAGTGGTTCACCAAGCTGAGCCTCTAATGGGCTAAGTTCCCTCATCTTTTAAATGGGAACAACAATACCCATCTTGTAGGGCTGTAAAACTTAGATGGCTCCTCCCACGTTCGGCTTCTCCCCACCTCTGCTCTACACTGCCACCACCCTGCCCCACTTTCTTGTCCCTAAAGAATGCTCTCATTAAGTCTCCCTGCTTGAGCTCTTCAAGGTGAAATGACATTTTCAAACCAGAGCAGGCCAGTTCACAGGAAGCCACACTCTGGCCGGAGTTTTGGAGCCTGTCTCTGTGGCCCCCACACAACCAAGAGAAGAATGCTCCTGGTTCATGGGGTACCATCCACTGCCCAGAAAATGCCTGGGTTTCCCCCGTCCATGCGCTTATTCTTCCCAGGTTACCATGTCAAGGTCCCAGGTATCATGTCAATCATCAATCAGATGGCTACGACGTGGTGTCACCCTTTTTACTGGCAAGAGGTTTTTTTCTTCCGCATGAGTTGCTTGGAGATTCTTCATGCATTGTTAATTAAGACAAGAGAAAGATAAATAGAATACTACTTGTTTAAAGCATCTTCATTTAAATCTACCTTCCATGGAATGGATCTACTCAAATACACAGTAGTTTGGAGTTGTTAGTTCACAGACTGAAAAATGTATTTTTTTTTCCTGACAAAGATTCACCCTGATCTAACATCTGTTGCCAAACTTCCTCTTCTTTTTTCTTTTGGTTGAGGAAGATTAGGCCTGAGCTAACATCTGTGCCAAGCTTTCTCTATTTTGTATGTGGATAACGGTCATAGCATGGCTGAGAAGCAATGTAGGTCCACGCCCAGGATCTGAACCTGTGAACCTGGGCTGCCAAAGCAGAGTGTACCGAACCCAACCACTATGCCACAGGGCCGGCCCTGAAGAATGTATTTTTAAAGGTGGTGGTGTGTTGAAGTATAAAGCCTAACTCTGGTAAGAATCTAATAGTTAATGCTACGTGTATTTGTTTCTAGATTCTGTTAGAAGCTGTGTAGCAAAATTGTTCTTCACCTGCTCCCTGAAGGGTCATTACTGTCTATACAGCAAATCCAGTTTCATCCTCATCAGCCAAGAGCCTCAGCCCTGGATCCAGATCATGTTCCTGTTCCAGCAGGTGCGTACGATTCGTGTTCATAACGCCTCCTGAATGAGGTGGTGGGTGTGCGTTCATAGTCATTTTTACGGAATGATTCTTCGACCTGAGTTGATAACAGCAATACATACACATTCCATTCATAATTGTTTAACATAGATTTTCTATATTTCAGGATAGTTTTCTTATAAAAGGCCCTGGATTAGTAATCAAGAGACTAAACCTATTAATATCTTAAAGATCCTTAGCTTTAAAAAAGAAGAATGAAAGGGAAATACTTTTTGTTAAACAACAACAAAAACAGCTTATTTGGGGCAATAGCCCTCCTTGTGGAGAGGTGTCTATTTCTCCACAGTCTTCCAATCTCCAATTAATTTTAGTGTCGACACATTATTTTGCCATTGCTAAGATCCTGGAATGCCACTTTCCCCCCATGGAATAAAGGTATATAGGTAAAACTACATAAAGAGGAACTTTCAACTTTACAATGAAGAACTTGATGCAAAGATTTTAGCATCAAACAGATTCTTATTTGGAAATACTTATCTTGAAACATTAAATTTTCACTTAAAATTCAAATATAGATTGTAAAATGTTAGTAATAGAAAGGATCTTAGACATCTTTTACAGATAAGGAAATTGAAGGGCAGAACTCAGACCACCAGCCTCCTGAGCCAGTGGCTTGTTCTTTGTTGCACGTGTTAAACGTAAACTGGGGCGATGCAGGCAGAGAGGGCAGAGGCAGAAAAAAACAGAATGCAAATGTTAAAAGAAGTTTAAAAATTAGGCCACGTGATAATATAGTATTTATTTCAATTAATAAAATGTTTCTGTAAGCCCATACAAAAGTTACCAACCAGATAGTTATAGTTCTTTAAAAAGAAAAGGCAAGGGGCCGGCCCCGTGGCGCAGTGTTTAAGTTCACACATTCCTCTTCGGCAGCCCCGGCTTCGCTGGTTCGGATCCCCGGTGTGGACCTACGCACCACTTCTCAGGCCATGCTGTGGCAGGAGTCCCGCGTATACAGTAGAGGAAGATGGGCACGGATGTTAGCACAGGGCCAGTCTTCCTCAGCAAAAAGAGGGGGATTGGCTGCAGATGTTAGCTCAGGGCTAATCTTCCTCAAAAAAAATTTAAAAACTAAAAGTAAAGCCAGGCTTATTAAGAAAATGAATTTTAATCCTGAATATATCACAATCGCAAAGTGGAACTATAGTAATTAAGAAGAAACAGCTTAGACATGCCTTAAGAGTACCATCTTTTCCTGTATTGTCTTCTTAAGAACACCTAATAACATCTCACATGTGAATCAAATTGTATGTGAAGATAAAAACAACATTGATTTTTCCTCCTTTTGTTGAAATAATGACCTTATTTTTCTTCTACTTTATTACTTTTCAAACAGTTTTCATCAGTGATTTTGTATTTGGTTTCATCTTTGGCTCTGTTCTTAACAGTTGTCAGTTTTCTGAAAACAAACCAAGAAAGCTTGATTTTATTTGTGTCCCTTCAGTCTTATATTTTTTACTTAGCCTGATTCCTTGTCTTTCTCTTTAAGCAAAATCACCAAAAAGTATCTGTATATGTTGCTTTTCTTCTTTGTTCATTTTATTATAATGTTTCCTTTTTCTCCCCACACCCTTGATATGGTATGACCTGGGTGAATCCTGACTTTGGGGTAAATGAGAATCAAATCTGTGACTTGCTGGTTATAAACCCAGGTCACACAATATGTGTTACGTGCTGGGGCAGACTCTTTCTCTGATCTGTCAATTTAACACATTCCTAGAGTTCTCAGATTCACAGATTCATCTAAATGGTCCTCTTTGGCGTGATGTTTAATTATATCAGAACTTGCTCTTCTTTAAGTGAAAAATTATGTGCTATATAAGTTTCCAATAATAATCAAGAAGTCCCCAGATGTGTCCACATTATGGGCTGCATAATCTGTTACCAGCTCTTAACCTTTTCTAATCTGTGGGCCACTTACTCGGAGTGTAAGATCCTCCAACTTTTCCCACTCAGTACAAGAAACAGTTCATCTTGATGATAATAGATTTTTCTGGAAAAAATGTATTAATCTTTATTTACTAACTAGAAAATTTGTACACACAGACTACCTGGAGATTCTTCTAAGTCTATGCTTAGACAGTCATTGACGCAGAAAATAGGATTTTATAAGCCAATATGATTATTTTATCAGACCTCACACATAAAGGATAATATATATGGCATTATATGTATATAAATAATATTTTATGCCCTTTATTGAGGTTCTACATGTTTTTATAAAATTGATCCCCTGAATTGAAACACTTCTCACATTTATAGGTATAACATCACAATATGTAAACAACTATTAAACACATAATTCATTAATAAACATACAAATAGTTTAAATCTTCCTTTGAAAATTTTATTTTCAGTGGCTTGAGTAAAATATATGTAAATGTGATTTTCTTTACATTAATAATCTTATTGTCCAAAACTCAGAGCATCTTAAAGGTCTAAGAATGTTCACCCATTATACATTTCAGAAGTAAAAGTGTTTGTTTCCCCCAAACACCCCCTCACACCGTTTGTATTTGAGTAGTTGCATAATGAACTCTTAGTTATTTAATTTCTATTCTTCATGATCTAGTCTGTATAAAGAGACTTGATATTTGTACTCTAGTTTTAATTTTATACCTAATTCTTAGATCTTTGAAAAATTAAAAATGAATATTTATATTAACCATCCTCCCATTAAGCTCATGCTTGGGAAATGGTCAAGGTAAATACTATGTTACAAAGGTTAGGCATATTTATAGAGATCAATATCAACTGCCTTGAAAATTCTATTGAATAATTTTAATTTTCTGTTAAAAAATGAGAAGCCTGGAGTGTATCATATGTTTGATCTTCAAGATAGATTTCTTTGTTGTTTCATTTAAATGAAACCACGTTAAAGATCAAACCCAGCCTAAATAGTGCCTTGTAGTCAATCTGACAGTGTTGTCAGGACGAGAGAGAATGTGTCCTGTTTCTCTCATTGATGCCGTTTCAGAGCCTGTTTCCTGAGCCCCTGTCCATACAGAGTCGATCTGTGCAACTTCTCAGGGCTTTGTGGGAGAAGACGCAAGCAGAGGGTGCCCACAGCTTTGAAACAGCCATGATGGAGTCCACATTTCCACAGCAGAAGGTAAATACTTCTTTCCTTAGACATGTTATTTTAAACCAAGATTCAAGATTATCTTGAAACAGTTGCCTTTTCTTAACAGTTCACTCTTTTTCCTTGTTTCCTTTACCCTCTTTTATCATTATCAGAAAACCCTTAGTAGCTGACGATTTTTCCTGTGGTGCCATAGTGGACTCGGGACAGAGTGAGATCACCCGACGGGTCACTGCCTGTTAGGACCTTGTTAAATTAACATTTGTTAAGTGGAGCACAGGGTGCCAGATGGTGGCCAGAAAACCACAAGAGAAGCTGCAATAGAGAAGTTTATTACACACAGGTCCTGGAGGAAGTACGTGGCATGACGCAAGGGGCCGCACGGGGAGGCTTAAGGAGCCAAACAGGCGGAAGAAGAGGCAGGACGTGGGGCACATGCCCTTATGTCCTCCGTGGGTGGAGTGCTTTGGGATTCCCGGGCTAATGCTGGATTGGTCAATTCAAACCGAAAGCAGCAGGGGTTTGGTGCGCTCCACGGGGGTCTTACCCAAGGGTCGCGCTAGGGCAAGGGCTGGGAGGTGGGGGAGGCTGCTGATCCAGCAGCTGTGGGGGAAGTCGTGTTGGGAACTTCCATTTGCTTGTCACTCAGGGGCTGTGATCTAGGGCGTGTGCTTGCATGAGGGCCTAGTGTCCGTTTAAGGCCCCCCGCAGGCGGCTTGACCAAACAAAATGGACGCCAAGGCAACAATACGATAGAGTAACTTAGCTAAACTCTCAACATTGCCCTTTAGGCTCATCGACTGACATTATACAGCCCACTTAGAGCCACACAAAGACTACACGCGTGGTATGGAATAGAAAACATTTTACAGAAGACGGAGGACTCCAGGATTGAAAGGGAGACAGCCTCGGGGAATTGGGCTCTAGGTTCTTTGGTGCTTTTCATTTTTTCCTTCCAGGCTTTCTCTCATCCCCTTGTCCTCTGCAATCACCAGGAAAATGAAACATATGGTGGGCAGGAAAAGAGGAAGCACGGTCAGGGTAAGAAGGAGCCCTGTTGAGGCAGGCAAGTGCTTTTTGAGAGACAGAGCAATTTAAGAATGTGGAAACAGGGGCGTCGTTCTCAGGACACAGCTGATGGAGACCTCCTGAGCAGGGTCCCAAGCTGGGCACGGACCAGAATGTGGAACTACACCCATCCACTTGATAGGGTAAAACTGAGAGTGGACGTGCACCGACGTGATCAGCTTTGCATGAGAGAGGTCACAGGCCTGGGTATGGAGAAAATGGTTAGAGGAACCCCGACTGCAGACAGGAAGGCCACGCGGGCAGCTCTTACTGTAATAGCTCGGAAGGAAGGGCTGACTAAAAGTGGAAGTTATAGGAAGAGGATGACTTCAAGAGCTATTAAAGAAGCAGCATCAGTAGGACGCAGTGCCTGATAAGGAAAAGGGAAGAACCAAGGATGACCCCAGGGGCATCATGTGGCTGAATGGATGATGGCACTATCCTGAAAAAGACACCACAAGGGAAGCTGGTGTGGAGGAAGAAGAAAAAGCATTCTGGTTTACGTATTTTGAGTCTGAGTTCTTTGTGTAGAAAACCAGGTGGTGAAGGTGGTTGAAATGCCAATGCGGACCCTGGGAAGAATGCCACGACTGGAGATACGGGTTTGGGAGTCCTAAGGTAGCACTTGATGACATGGCAGTAGCTTGGATTGCTCAGGGAGAATATGTATAATGAGAATAGAGGATGGTTATTGATCTCTCCTTAGTAAATATTACCGGCTTCTCTAAGCCCTTCCATGCCCAAAGAGTCTGATGATTCTTTATTTTGCCTTTGAAAGCCCAGTAATAACTGTTAGATGTTACTGGGCAAACCAGAGGTTCTGAGAGATATGATCATGGTCTCTGTCCTTGTTTTACTGTTGAGAAGGGGAACATACCAATAGTTAATAAATTCAAAGTACAAACAAGTAGAAAATTAATCAAAAACTGTTATATTGTGAAACTATCTCAATACCGCTTAAGTGCTGAAAGGGTTGTAAAAGGATGAGAAATGGGTGGGATTAGTCAGAACGTTATTTAGAATGGTCTGTATGACACAAAAGACCAACTATTGCGTCAGTACTTCTTGGCTTTCGTTTGAGAATGAGACACGCAGTACTAAGAATAAAGAAAATGCCATCGTTGCCTCAAGGCAAAGTAGAATGGAATTCTTTGCATATTTCATTCAAATTTTAAGCTGGCGCGTTATGTTTAAAGACAATGCTCAGATTCTTATGAATTTTTCATTGAACTGTATTTTAACTAGAGGCAACTAGTAAATTAAAACTTGGCAGGCTGCTTCAAGTCCTAAGAGATTTCAAAAAAAGAAAACTTGGCAAACCAGTTTTGTGCATGCTTACAAGTATACTTATTCATATTTCTTCTATTTTATACCAATAAATATTCCTCCAGGGAAAAATTAACTGCAAACCAAAATGTTTTTGAAATTTTTAAAGTTTTGTAATTTGGTTCATTCATAAGTAATAGAAAATTATTTGATATCTGGAATGTACATTATGTGGCAAAGTCATCTGTCCAAGTTTTTCTCAATTAAATTGATTTTCTCCTATCTGTTATGAAGTGTTCTGCCCATTAACTTCACAGTAGCTGTGAGAATGGCCCAAAGGCTGCTTTATTTTCACCAAGTGAGAAAATACACAGTGACTTGGAAAGGAGGAATGCGTGTGCATCTGTTGCTGTGTGTAGGTAACACTGCAGCCAAATGGATTTAGGAACACAAAGAAGAAAGAAATTCCTGAAAAAATGCCTGAGGCTCTGGAATATAATGCTCTGGCGGGTTTCTTGCTGTGATTGCTTTTTAGTCAAATCTTGGAATTTTAGAACTAAAAATCAAGAGTAGGATAATCTATTAAACTACAAACTACCTGAGGGCAGGGATTTTACTGTGTTTACCATTGTATTTGTAGCATCATATGGTGCCTGGCAATTGGTATGCTCTCTACAAACAATGGGTACCAATTGAATAAGTGAATGAATCTTGTCATTTTCCAATGTTAAAACTGGAAGCAATGGGACATGTTGAAGGTCACGTAGCTAGTCAGTGGCAGAGCAAGAGTGCAAGCACACACCATGGTGACATCGGGGCTTTCACCAATATATCTGGTTCGTCTCTACGCTGGCACGTAAGAAGATGACATTTCCCTGCCTCTTGAAGCAAGGCTGGGCCATATGACTTGCTTCAGCCAGTGAAATATGAGAAGGGATACATGTCACTCCAGGCGGAAATTTTTAAAAGCCAGTATGTTCCCTCTTTTCCCTGCCATAGTGATTGTAGAAGCAGATGTTGATACCCAGTTGGCAGAAAATGGACACAGCCCAGAATTCCAAGCCACCATGTGGAAGGCGGCTGCTCTGGAGAGCCACCCAGACCTACCCCACGCTTTGCGTGGGGAAGAAACGGTCTTTTGTCTTGTTAAAGATTTCAGTTCTGGTGTTCTTTATGGCAGGGTAACCTGCCTGTCTCGACTCATACTCCTACCAGAGCAGTTAAGTACGTCGGCTTAGAAGCCAGGCTACCCGGGTTTAAATACAAACCAGTAATATTTTAATAGCTAGAAGGAAAAATGGGTGAGGTTAGTTTTAAAATTTCTGAGAGAAAAAAAAGAGAGGACTTCCCTATACATTAAAACATACTATAAAAACTGTAATCGTTAAATCCTTCCACTTTTATGGCAAGAATTAACATAAAGATAAATGAAACAGACTATGTGGTCCTGAAACCAACACTAATATATCCATATAATCAGTTATTGTTATATAATTGTTTAACTACATATAAAACAAGTTAAAGTCTTTAAAAAAAAACTAGACTAGTTAAGCAAGATGAAGAAGCTCTAGCAATCTGAGTACAACATTGCACCCATGGTCAACAATAATATATTGCACACTTAAACGTTTGTTTAAAGGGTAGCTTCATGTTAACTATTTTTTCTACAATAAAATGAAATTTTAAGTAAATAAATTTTTAAAAACTAGACAAAAAAAGAGAATAGGTGTCAAAATCCTAGAGCTAACTTTATACATATAGAAAAATGTAAAGACATTTTCTATACTGGAAATTAGACACAGACGCCTGTTCTCACCCTCAACAATGAATGTTTTACTAGGGGTCCCACCCCATGCAGAACGTCAGGAAAAGCAAGTAAGAGATGGAAGGGTTGAAAGAGAAGAAAGCAGAGAGAGACAGCAAGAGAGAAATTATTTATGCGTAATAAAATTATTGGTATAGAAAATTCAAGAGAATCTAACCTTTAGAATTTGTAAGGGAGATTCATAAAATTACTTGATATAAAATCAACATAATAAAATCAATAATATACCTATACATGAATAATAACTATTAAAAATTCAAAGAATATGCGATTTATAATAGTAACAACACCTGTAAGGGATCCAGGGATAAATATAAGGAAAGATGTGAAACTCTTTGATGAAGAAAATTTTTTAAATAGCAATAAAAACGTTTTTTTAAAACCTGAATTAATGGAAAGATATGCCCCTCTTGTAGCTAGGAACCCTGATTATTACAAAAATGGAAATTTTCTCCCAAATTAAAATATAGATACAACTTCATTTCCAATCATAATAGCAACAGAATTTCTTCATAGCGTTCAACAAATGGATCCTAAATTTGAGAATAACCAAAACAATTGTGAAAAAGAACATAGAGGAGGACATTTTTCTACTGAGAAAAGAAAAGTTATTCTAAAGCTGTAAGATGAGGGCGTGATTATTGCTGCAGGGATAAATCGATAGTAAAGAATTAAGAGTCCAGAGACAGTTCCAAGCACATACAGATGCTCGGTAGCTGACAGAAGGGAGATTCAAATCAGGAGAAAGTGAGATATTTTACAAACAGTATGGGGACATGTGACATTCCAGATTGAAAAGACAAAATTAGATTCCCCCCAGACACTCTACAATCAGCTAGCTCCAGATAGATTGAAGACCTAAATGTACCCAGCGAAACCTCATGACAATTAGAAGAAAATACCAAAGGCTGTCTTCATGACCTCAGGATAAGAAAGAACTGAAGACAAAAGTGAGCAGAAATCATGAAGGAAATATGAATAGATTCAACTACTTAAATGTTTAAATTTCTGTGTGACAAAACACACCATAACAAAATTAAAAGGCAAGAATAGCTGGGAGAACGTATTTTAAATATGTGTAACCAACACGAAAATCTCCGACAAATCAACAAGGAAGAGACAAACAACCCAACAGAAAACTGGGCAAAGAATATGAGCAGAAAATTCACTGAACAGAAACTCAAATGGCAAAAAAAATAAGAAAAGATGTTTAGACTCACTCACAGTCATTGAAATAATTGACTTACATTTTTAAAAATGATACATCATTTTACAATGATCATACTGGAAAGAATAAAAAATTGTGACAATGTAAGTCTTGGCAAAGACACGAAGAAATGAGAATGTTCATACATTACACATGAGAATAAAACAGGTTTACCTACTTAGAAAAAAAGTACTCAAGAAAAAAATATATGTAATAATTAAATTAGACTCCTGAATGACAGCTAGTGACAGTCAAGGGGGCTGAGTAACTAGCTTTCCAGAATCCTTAATTCCATTTAAAGCTTACCAAAAAATACGTAAGCATTTCCTCCCCCCATCCCCCCACCAAGGATTTCTCCTATCCAGTTAGTTAACATATCCATCACCTCACATATTTATCTTTTTTTTTTTTTTTGGTGAGAATATTTAAGTTCTACTTTCTTAGCAAAGCTTAAGCATTTTATCAGAAATGCTCATTTCTTTCCACAGGGAGGTTTTGTATTATAACATACAAAATTGTTGTGTCCTAGACAAAGTTTAAAACTAATTTTCCTTTACAACCTTTTTAAAAGAGCAGTCTGGCAATAGCTGGTTATGTCATCAATTCACGTACTCTATTATCCTGCAATTCCATTTCTAGGTGAAACGCTCACTTACCTGCACTCGCAGACACGTGCAGATGTTAACTGAGCATGTTTTCACCAAAAGATCAGAAGCAATGCAAATGCTCGTCAGTAGAAGAATGAAGAAAAGTGGTGTGGTACAGTCATGCTATACAGGCAATGAAAGTAGATTAATTAGACCTGTACATAGCAACATGGGGTTGAGTTTTAATAAGAAAGTTGGAAAAGTATGATATGAAGAGTATGATCACTTGTGTAAAATTTTAGAACACAGTAAGCAGTGTCATGAATGATCTATGGTACATATGCTTGTGATAAAAACAACACCATATTTAGAATCACACTAGATTCACAATGGGGTTGCCTCTGGGTAATGAGGACGTGGGGAAAGGAGAGGGAACTGCGACTGGGAAGGGAATTAAGGAGACATCAATTTAATCTGCAATTTTGTTTTTTAAAAAGAATCAGAAGCAAAATGTTAGCATTTGTTAAGTTTGGCCAGCTAGTGCATGGGTATTTGTTATCTTATCCTTTGTACATGCTTCTCTTTGTTTTTTTAAATATTATTAAACCTGTAAATAATGTCTGAGTAGAGGATTGATAGATTTGACTACATAAAAATATAAAGTTTATAAAAAGCAAACCTTATCTTACACAATAACTTAAAATTAAAATATGCGTAACAAGCATGAAAGACAAATTTTAATATCCTTAACATACCCTAAGTTCATGCAAATCAATAATCAATGGGCCAAGGACATGAGCATATTGCTCAAAGGAGACTCAATCCAGAAAAAGCATTAAGCCTCATTAGCAGTCAAAGATATAAAAATTGAAATTAAAATAATGTTATCCTGGGGCTGGCCTGGTGGCGTAGTGGTTAAGTTTTTGCACTCTGCTTCGGCGGCCTGGGGTCACAGGTTTGGATCCTGGGCATGGACCTACTCATCACTCATCAAGCCATGTTGTGGCAGCATCCCACACATAAAAAATAAAGGAATATTGGCACAGATGTTAGTTCAGGGACAATCTTCCTCAAGCAAAAAGAGGCAACAGATGTTAGCTCAGGGCCAATCTTCCTCACCAAAAAGAAAAAAGTAACATTATTCCTTTTAACCCGTTTTTTGAAACACAGTAATCGGTGCTGGCTAGAGCAAGGAGTTTAGACACTCTCACAAATATCTAGTTGAAGTGTAAATTATTTCAACATTTCTAAAAAACAGTTTAGCAATACAGGTCAAGAGTCCTAAAAATATTCATATCCTTTAACACAGTGTTTCCATTTCTAGGAAACTGTTCTAAAGAAATAACCTGAAATGTGTACAAAACTTAAGATACATACATGAAAAAGTATTGTGAAGTAATATGTAAATAACCTAAGTGTCTAAAGATGGGAGAATGAAAGTATTTTATATATATATATGTGTATATATATATATATATATATATATATATAAATCTCCATCCCTACGGAAGAATATTAAAAAGCCATGAAAAATCATGTTTATGAGAAATGTTTAATGATACAAAACAATACTTATGTTAAATACCACATTGCAGGATACAATATTATTTATAAAAGAAAATTATTTGGAGGATTACCCAATAAAACAACCAAAAGGAAATCTATCAAAATGTAGCAGTGGTTAGCTCTGGTTGATGGGATTAGCATTTCCTAAATTTTCTCTAAGAAGTATATATATTTTCTATAGTCAAGGAAAAAATATCATTACTGAAGTACCACTTTTAGTTATATTGCTTTATGTAGCTTAACATAAATCAGCAATTTATAATAGAGAAAATTTCATTTTAAGATAATCACTTTTCATTATAAAATAAGAATTTTAGGAAGAGGGCAGAAAATCTGTTGATTTATTTAAGAAATGAGGAGAGCGGCCTCTGTGGACAGCTAGAAATACTATTAACGAGTTCTCGCCGGTCCACGAGCGGGCAAGCCCTTCAGGGAGCTCACTCTGATCATCAGAGGCCCCGACAGCTTGTAAAGTTGAGTGAGGGATTGGTAAAGGACTAGAATTTGAGAGAGAAGTCTGCTTTATTAACACAGGTTGCCGTTCCCAAAGCATGGAGAAATTCCATATGCCATAGAAATGAGGTCTCACAACTATGCCCATTATGGAAACAACAACAACAACAAATGAAATTTACTGCTGAAATAAAATGTGCCCATCTGGCTAACATTTGGAGATTTATTTTCAGTCCACATTGCTACAGACACACTCGACAGTTCTCAGGGTAATCGGCTGTAGTGTCAAAGCGTAAATAAAACTGAAGCCCCAATTCTGGGTCGAACAAAAGGAGACCTTCTGATGCCCCGAAAGGCTTAGATTTAGTGTTTGAGTTACAGTGTTAATATGGTGCTTGAACAAATAAATGCGTAAGTAAGTAAATAAGGGGCGGGCTTATTATATATAGGCTGTAACTGTTCGAATTCTTAGAAGAAATTTAAGTCTCCCTGTCTGATGTAAGTGACAGGTGTGGGTCGGCCCCGAGAGAGAGCAGTGTGAGTCATGGTGTTCGAGAGGGGTCGATTATGTTGAACCCTCCTTTCAGAGCAAGCTAGGTGGGAATGGGGTAAATAGGAATTGGCTTTGAGATTTCAAAAGCCTGGAGAGGGGTGGGGGCTTTTAGGGTTTTAGGCTATAAGCTCAGAACCAGGAAATTCTGAAGGGCTGTGTGTAAGAATCCAAGATGAGGTAGAGAGATAAGAAGAAGGCATGAGTAAGAGTCTGCAAAGAAGCCAGGGCAAGAGTGTGTCCAGTGATCAAGGGGTAAACTGAGGACTGCAAATTGTGTTAGAAAACTGGAGGAAAGGGGGTTGGGAGGGCAGATTGAAGGTGGAAAGTGGCTGCATACACAAATGTCTGGGATCCTCCTTGCTTGGAGAGCGAGCCGGTTGGGAGGATGGTGGAATTAAAATACAGAATCTGGGTTTTTAAAACAAAGAGGAAAATGGTTCCACATAAGGAGAATGACCTGAGCAGTAACATTGGGAGAGGAGGAGACCAAAAAAAGAAATCACAGTGAAGTCATGGCAAATAATGACTTTAAGTTCATTCATTCAGTGAAAACTATTTCTTGTGAATGCCTGCTGTACGCCAAGCACTGCAGAGACCGAACATAAACGCTCCTGCCCTGCCCCAGGGAGACGGGCAAACACACAACTCGGCAGTGAGAGACTGTAAGAGGGGGAAACGCCGGAGGAAAATGAGGAAGAACCGGAGCATTTGGTGGGCAGTCAGGAAAGGCTTCTGAGCTGGTGTCTGATGAGTTTTTCTGGCAAAGAGAACAATTTGCACAAAAGCCTTGGGACCGAAAAACAGAGCAAAACAAAAAAAGAAGAAGAAGAAAAGAAAGGCAAAACCTTAGTATATTAGAGCATTCTCCTCCGAATTTAAATCACACATCCCGTCAGGAAAAAATGCTCGAGCAAGCACTCTCCTGTTTATATTTATTTACTTACAAATTATATACATGTATTAGTACACTCATTATTTTGATTATAAAACATATGCAAAAAGAAATTTTAAAGGATGAGGTGAAAAGTTAAAAGCGGAAGTTCTAATTTCTTCTTCTTCCTACATCACTGTGGATGGCCACCTCCACCCCAGGAGCCAGCTCAGCCCGTCCCACAGCGTTGGGACCAGGGAAGGGATCAGGGTAGAGCCCAGGGAACAAAGGGAGAAGTGAAGCCGGGAGAGTTCGTCTGGGGAGCGTACCGCCGGCCTGTGAGCCACGCTCGGAGCTTGGACTTGACCGCGGTCTGTGGGAAGTCCCAAAGGGTTCTGAGCAGACATTACCCAGACTGTTTTCAAAAGATCACTGTCTGCTGCGTGGAGACTGGATCAGAAAGGGGCAGAAGCAGAGTGAGGGGCATCACAAAGGAGCCCACTGCTGATCCAGATGAGAGGAGAGAGTAGCTTCAAAGGGCAGAAAGAAATGACACATTCAGTCTAAAGTCTGGAGGTAAGAAGGACCTAACAATCTAGTGGGCGGGGTGTAAGGGTGAGGACACTTTCGAACAGCTTAAGTTTAAAATGCCTATGCGATGTCCCAGTGGAATTGTCTAGTAGGCAAATGTGAGGTGGTTTAGGCCAGAAATAGAAACGAGGGCACGTCAGCAGAGGGATGATGAAAGCCACGGGAAGATTAAAGCGACCTGGGAAGAGAGTAGAGAGAAGAAAAGGACTCAGTTCAGAACCGAGTCCAGACAGCAGCCGAGAGACAAAAGGAACCCAAAGAGTGTAGAGGTCACAGGTCACAGGTCTCAAGAGAGTGTCCGAGAAAGACAGAGGAGGGGAGCGGCTGGAATTCGGCAGCCAGATCACGGAAGACAAGTACGGAAGCATGGCCATCCAGTTTGACAACTGGGAAAGAGCAGTTTTAATGGTGTTTTATTGGCAAGGTTCAAATGGGAGTAGGTAGAGAAAGGAGAAGGAAAGAATGAGGAGGGAGACAGCGTGTCTTGGTGCTGAATGAGTTGTTAATGGAGGGAGTATGAAGATGGGCTAAGGGGAAGCCGCAGAGCATGTCTGTGAGTTGTCGGGATGATGCAACAGAGAGGGTGAGAGTGATGAGCGGTGAGAGGAAAGGACCACATACAGAGCCAGACCAATTAGCAGACTTGGCGGCGGAAAGATGAGTGAGTTCACGTTTATGGCTTTTCAACTTTTTCAGTGAAGTAAGAGGTGAGGCCATCAGCTGAAAGTGGGCTGAGGGGAGAAGGTGGAATGTAGGAGGTCTGAGGAAAGAGGAAGTCTGAAATGAAATTCTCAGAGAAAGGAGCCATGAACTCACTAGAGACAAACAGCAGGACCGTCAGGCAGTGAGGAACATCCACTCGGGATCCCAGATAATGGATTAAAGTAAAATAGGCAAACGATGTTCTCTAGCGGTGATCATCTGTCAAGGCCATGGGGGAGTTCGCCCAGGCGTGGCTTTTGCCTTTTGGTTGAGTGGTGATAAGACGGTGGAAGCTTTCAGGGTAGGAGACATCTGTGTTTGAGAAGATAGAGGGTAAAGATGCAGACCAAAAGAAACAATTTAAAATGCTGACGAGGAAGAGTCTACACGCAGGAGACCCGATTTGGGAAACAGAAAGATGGTCTTTAGGGCCCAGAAAAAAACAAAGTTATTTTCTGAGTGAAGAAGGTGGTGGATTTGTGCTGAGCTTCTCTTCGTAAGAACCCTCTGCTTCTCCTCCCAGGCCCACGCACGCTCTCCTGTTCCTCTGGGAAACAAGGGCACCAGCTCGTCCATCGCTAAGGCAGGCAGACCGTGGCTGCGAGGCGAGGCGGGGCTAACTCTGACCGCGGTCACGTTTACACCATGCTCCCGGCCTCGGGCTTGCGAAGCTAGGTAGCCCTGGGAGAGCATTGGCTTAGGCACCAGACGCATTTTTACCACAGTTTCCTAGTCTCAGTGGACTCGAGCTCTTCCAGCATAGCCACGTGCCAGTTCTTCTGGGCTTAGTGCAGTTGATGCGAGAGGCTGGAACGTGAAGGGTCCTGGAGACCTCACACATCCTCTGGGGACTTTTACAAGCAGGACCCTTATTGATGCCTTAGGACCACTGAGTTTGGAAGTCCAGCCAAATTCTAAACTTTGCCTCCCTGAATACTGTCTCTACCTTCATTTGGACTCCTTTTATTTCCCTTAACAGCTATACACTATAACAGGCTAACATTATAAGAATACATTATAGGGCCCCTCATTTAAACAAGTCCATACACACAACTCATTACATTAAGTGATTGCATGTGATTTTTCTAAACACATTGAACTGTGACAGTTCCATTCACTATTACAAAATTAGGAAATTATTAGTCTTATACTTGACTAATTAATACAAACTATTAGTATCTCCCTAACCACCATCCACATCTACTGTACTTATGTTGTACTTATGCTTTTTAAAGAAATTATAATTGGCATAAGAAATATGTTCTCAGTTTAGTTTAAATCCTGGTTTATCACATGTATTGTATTTCCTTCATGTTTCACAACCCAGACTGTCCCATAATGAAGCGTGTCAATTTTACTACTGTAGTGAACATTCCTTCACAGTCAGCCAGATGTTCTGCATCAGTCAAGGAAATTAAAAAAAAAAAAAAAAAACCTTTAGAAAAAAGTTAACAAAATAACTCTATTCCTGGGGGAACAGAGGCATGCAGTCCCTCTGAAATGTCTGTTCTAATCCAAGACGGGTTTAGATTCTTTTCTTAAATAATCAGTGCATGGCGCTGGCCCAGTGGCATAGTGAAGTTCTCACTCTCCGCTTCAGCGGCCCTGGGGTTCCACAGGTTCAGATCCCAGGCACAGCCATGCTGTGGTGGCATGCATATACAAAATAGAAGAAGATTGGCATAGATATTAGCTCAGGGCCAATCTTCCTCAAGCAAAAAAAGAGGAAGACTGCAACAGATGTTAGCTCAGGGCCAGTGTTCCTCACACATGCAAAAAATCAGTGCGTGAGCAAAATCTTTTCCTTTTTCCCTCAAAGCTGTCATCGACATCGTGTGAATGCCTACAAACCCTGGGCACTAAACTGTTAGAATAAACAGCACTTCTTTTCAAGCAAAGTGGAAGTGTGGCAGTTAGAAGCTCAGGATGTGGGTTGAATCCTGGCTCCACTGCTTACCAGCTCTTTTGTTTACGTCCTCTGTGCCTTGTCTTCTTGACCCGTGAAGTGCAGGAAATACTGGTACCCTCCTCACAGCAATGTTATGAGATTTAGAAGACGCGATACATGTAAAGCCCCTGGAACAGGGACTGGTACATGGTAACAGCTCAATCAACGGTAACTAGTATTATTTTATTGCCCTTCCTCTGCAAGACCCCTCTAAACAACATGAATGACAAAACTTTCATCTCTTAAGAATAAGCTCTATTTTCACGGTAGCCAAAAGTTTATCTAGGCCTAGGACTGTTATAAAAGGAGACTATTCAAACAGAATAATAATTTTCCAAGTTAAAAGCTGGTTTTCACTAAAGTAATGAAACTTTCTCTTGTGTGCTCATGAATATACTCTAAAAACAATTCTGAAAGAGATTTCTAAAAATGTTTTGAGCAGAGGCTGGGTCACTAAAATGTGAGTGGTCATCCAAGTTTAACACTCATTTCAAAATATAAATTCAGGGCTTTTTAAATCTAAAAACTCATAGCAATTTAGATATCTCAATACTAGACAATATCAAGAAAGAGAAGTCAATGGCACCATTTGCTTTTATTTTTAGGACCCTGAAAATTGCACATAGGTTGGCAAATTTTTGGTTCCAAGGACACACTACCCTCCTCCCCTTAGGAATTACAGACCATGGAATAATCTTTATTTTGTCTTGAATTCAGTAAACAAATATTTCCTAGAGTCTAATTATTTTCAATACATTTTTGTATTTTATACTATTTTCAATATAACTTGGGGTTCCTATTGAAAACCAATCTGAGGGGAAGGGGCCTTTTTTTAAGTCCTCTGCCAAATACGGAATCATTTGATGCCTCACTCCAGGGTCTGGCAATTCCTTCTGTAGTCTCCCTTGTAGCCAGTCCAAATTGCTCATGCTGAATGTAAGCCCCTTTCTTCATGATCTCGCACCAGAGCCCATGGAAAGCAGCAGGGCACCACCAATTCCAGTGCCGTTTTTGCTAGTAGTTCCCAGACCTTAGTGCCTGTGCGAGACCATAGAGAGCTTGTTTGAATGCAAGTTCCTGGGCCTCTGTGGGTCCACAGTATGCTCCTGCAGAAACACCAGAAGAGAGGCAAAGACAACAGAAACCCAACTGACTTGGCCTGAGTCACGTCTCCACCACCACCGACTTGCTCTAGGAATCCGGGCAAGCCGGCTAACCTCACTGAAGTGCCATCTCTTCACCTGAGACCTAGGAACAAACCCACCCGCCTATAATAGGGTTGCTAGGAAGGGAAACGAGATGATACATTTAAACCCCCAGCAGAGCACCTGGCACGGGGTAAGTGCCCATAAACAGCTCCTATCAAACACTTATTCATCAACTTCGAGGCCGTGGTTAAATCACCTGTTTAGTTTTCTCTTTTCTGGATTTGTAACCATTTAGGTATCGTTGCGGCCCTGCTCTGAATTTTTTCCATTTTCACCTCCTTCATAAGAACTGAATGCTATGGTCTGTGTCTGATCAGGGCCCAGGTACCCCATTCTAATGAGTCTCTCATTCTAATCCCGTGTGTGTGTCTAATTATTCCCTAAATGGGCACACCTCATTGCACCCTTTAATCTCAGCGCCTCATCAGAGTCCTCCATTTGCCCATCTCGTTATTTCCCGTCCCTTCCCCAACGTCCCTTTTCTCTGCTCCTCCTTTCAGTCCTCGCGTCTTCTTAAGCCCACTTCTTTATTCACAGTATTAAATCCTTCCTTTTATGCTTGTCATTACTCCCTCCTTTCTGCACAGCTCATTACATCCCTCCATCTGGAACTTCATTATGCCATTCCATTTTTATCTCATTACATCCTCATCGCACACATACTATTAGCGCCTCCATTCTCGAAGAGCGCTGCATTCTTTCTCTCTGCTTCTTATCACAACCTGCCCTTTCCACCCTCCCCATTTACTGCTTCCATTTAGAAATCACATTACATCCCCCTAAATGCCTTTGCCCTTGCACTCATCCATTTATGCATCTCATTACACCATTGCCATGCACATTTTTATGTCCATTTCTATTTGTATGTCTCATTATGGCCCCATCAACATGCACATGTCATTATTCCCCTTTCAAAGGTTCACGTTGCATTACAGCCTTCCATGTTTGCATCTCATTACATCCAATATTCCCAGGTTTGACAACAAACTAACAAAAACAGACAGATAAGTAGGTTACTTTTGCTTTTAGAAAACGAAATGTGTTTCTCAGGCACCTAACATCAGTGTTTTTTAAACAAGTCATTCATTTCAGAAAGATTTACATATATCTATCTAGCCAAGAGACAAGAAGCACTATACTGTATATGCATAAAAAGGAGCTTCTTGGGCCAGCCCTGGTGGCCTAGTGGTTAAGTTCAGCACGCTCCACTTTGCTGGCCCAGGTTCAGTTTCCAGGCACGGACCTACACCCCTCTGTTAGTGGCCATGCTGTGGTGGCAGCCCACATACTGAAAAATAGAGGAAAACTGGCACGGATGTTAGCTCACAGTGAATCTTCCTCAGAAAAGAAAGGAGCTTCCCATCTTGCTTTGTTCAAATCATCATCGTTATCACTACTTTGTATTATTTCTCTACAAGTTACAAAGTAGCGTAATCATCCGTGAACTGATCTGTGGCGAGACATCTCTGAAGGAGACAGCTCAGGAATCACAGGCGCTTTACAGATTGAGGAGTACGCTGAAAACACTGAGAAATTAAGATGTTCCCCCAGAACTGGTAGTGAATGACAGTGGTGGGGCTCAAACTCAGATCTTCTGGCTCCAAAACCTGCCTTCTTTACATTATCCCACTCTGCAGAAAAAAACTCTTCTTCCTAAGTATCACTTGTGTCATTTAGGCCACTCTGTAACATCTCCCTAGGACAGAACTTGGGGTCAGCATGATTTGGGTTTGGTTTGTTTTGTTTTCTAAAACCAAACAATAGAACGTATTTCAAACACTTTGCATTTCATGTTTATCCCTTTTTCTCTGAATTTGAAGAGCTAGATTAAAAGAACCTTTGCTATGGAGCCCCCAACAAGAATTAATGCAAAACTCCTGAGAAAGAGATGACCCTTTAATGACCTTCACCACCAACGCCTCACACAGGCAAAATAGGTGGACTCCTCTACAAGGGGTGTGAGGGGTTCCAAGGAGGCCCCCACGTGCAGAGCTCTTCTTCCTCAGAGTCTAACCCCTGCCAGTCTCTTTGTTTCACTGAACTGTGTTCTCTGCCTCACTTTAATTTTTTATCAAATTATGAAATAGCTCATAAATTCAGAAAAGTAAAGAAAGATGATACCCATTCCCACCGCAAGATAGAGAGATGTGTACATTTCTTCTATATTTACTTCAAATATTTCCCCTTACAAAAAAGAAAGAAACTGCTGCAAATACTCTCCAGAGGCTGGTGTATATTATTTCCATGAATGTTTTTGTACTATTGTTTGAAAATTTCACATATGTGTTATGAGATTGCACATATCTTTTGCAAAATGCTTTCTACGCTTAATGTTATGTTTTAAAAATATATCCATTTGTATAATTTATATATTTTCATATATCATAGAGCTAACTCATTCATTTTAGCATCTATAAAATTTTCCATTGTATAAATAGACCAAAGTTTACTTTATCCATTTCTCTACTGAGGGGTTAATGGAGACAGATCAGCCATCCGCACATGTGTTTCCAAGGGTGTAAGATCAATTTCCCAGTCAGTGAACGTCAATGTAACTTGAGGAGCTTGTTCAGAAATGCAGATCCCTAGACCTGAACACAGACTTAGGATGAGGGTTCCCGGGGCGGAACCTGTGTCTGATGTTTGTAACAAGTTCCCCAGGGATTTCGGACACCAACACCTCCTGAGAACTGGTGCTCTGGAACAGCTGAGGGTCTTGTCAAGAAGCAGTGCTATATTGATGAATTCAGGCAAACGTTCTTCTTCACTTGCTGACATTTTGTTCTAAAAAGTTGTTTTATAAAGTTAAATAAAATAAATTCCTATAATATGTGTAAAGATACAGGCATTTTTAAAAAATAAATATGTTCTGAAAGGGCTTAATGGTCATAGTTGAATAGACATGAAAATTGAAAACCTAAATGCTACTGTTGGTGTAAGCTGGAGACAAAAATCTCTGTGTCTCAATTAGTGAAAATTTATAAAAATTCATTGGACATCTATATAGGCAAAGTGCTAAGTATTTTCAGAAACTACACAATAAAGAAATCAGTCTTCTTGCTAAAGAGCTTTGATCCAGCTGAGGACCAAAAGAGTCACACCAGATGAAGCTTGATAACAATCACAACCAAACAGAAATGAAAGTGTCTTCAAGTTTTCCTCTGGGAGGAATACTGTGGGCCCAAAGAATTCCCTGCTCACGTCCTTGGCGTAGAGGACTGTGTCTCCCTTGTCTATTTATCCTTGGTTCCTGACGCCAGGTGCTATGAATACTAAGTGCCATAAATTGAATTCAATAGTAATATTTTTCAGAAATTGAAATAAATTTAAAAATTAAACTAGAGCATAAATAGTCTTCAGAGTCTCTTTTGCTAGTTTATTCATTCAGCATAGTGTTTCTTACAAGACACTATGCCTACATAATGTAGGACAATATAAATCACATAAAGATGAACAATATAAAGATAAATCATTAATTTTCTTCCCTCAATAAGTTTATTTCACACCCTGTACTCCATATAGTTGGAATACGTATACTAGAAATAACCATAAAGACATAAAGCCTTACTATTATGTGAAAATATTGGGGATTGTTAAAAAAAAAACCAAAATTCTTGTTTATGTTTTTTAAAACATACTTGAAGTATGTGCCTAGAGTTGATCCTGTTAACCACAGGCACATGAGTACACGAGGTACCTATATTTTGTATCTGTGCAAAAACTGCTTTAGAACAGAATTTAAATGTGCCAGAACCCAAAGTTCTTCCAGATGTATGCTTTCACTGATTTCTGGAAAATTCTTTCCCAGTACCCTCTCGCAGTACATAGAGCACATTATAAGATCCAGAGGCCACTTTGTGCTTTTACAGAATTCTTAGCGTTGACTCATGCTGTCATTGTCATCGAAATAACGTCGTAAATCTCCTCTCATCTTTCCATGCTGCTGGCTTATTTTTCCCTTAAGAGGCCTCTCAAGAGACTTTTTTTATAGTTTTCAAAATTCCTATTCTCGTTAATGAATTTTTTCTAAAACTGGGTAAACACTAATTGAATTAGCTGTTTAAAAACATCATTTTCCCTCCAGAGGTTTTCTCACTTTTGAATTAGGTAGTGTTTATCAGGAAAATCCTTCTTAGTGCATGCTTACTGTGATTATATATCTTTTTCTTTAAGTCAAGAGAAATCATTTGTACTTCAATATTTGGGTTTTATTGAGGCCTGATTTGGAGTGTACTTGGTAGAATGTGACCCCTCTAAACAGAATCATCCTTTTCATTGAGAATCGGCCAACAGGGTATCACCTTCCCTTCTTCCTTATGGCAGAATCTCAGTATGGACTCTTGATGCTGCATAACAAATTACTACCAACCTAGCAGCTTAAGACAACACATATTTGTTATCCTACGGTTTTCTTGGGTCAGGAGTCTGCTTGTGACTTAGTCAGGTCCTCTGCTCGAGGTCTCACAAGGCTGCAATCAAGACACTGGCCAGGCCGTGTTCTTGTTTGGAGGTTTGAATGGGAAGGGTCTGCTTCCAAAGAAGCTCCGGTTGTTGGCAGAAATCATTTATTTGGGATTTGAGGACTGAAGGCCTGGATCTTTTATTGGCTGTTGGCTGAAGGCTGCCTGTAGGTGTGAGAAGCCACCCACAACTCCCTGCCACATGGCCCTCTCCACAGGAGGTTCACAACATGGCAGCTTGCTTCTTCAAGGACAGCAGATGTCTCTGTATGCATCAGCTAGTAATCGTGGGATTGATATCCTATCACCTTTGCCGTATTCTTGGTTAGAAGCAAGTCACAGGTCCCTCCCACACTTAAGTGGAGGGAATTATACAAAGGGATGACCATCAGGAGATGGGAATTCCTGGGGGAGTCACCCTAGGATCTGTCCACCACAGTCCCATTGAACTCAAGTACTCAGGGAATGACTCTTCTTAGAGAGGAATGATTTTTATTACTCCCCTGGAGTCAAGTTGTCTTAAAGGAAGTTTGTAATTCTCTAAACAAATCAATTTTCATTCTCTTGTCTTTAAAAAAAAGAAGAAGAAGCCATATAACAATTCTTGGGCAAGGCCTGAGGAAGCCACAGGACCCAGCAGGGTCAAGAAGAGAAATCATGACCTCAAGCACATTTAAGAAGTCAAAATTCAATGGGCCGGCCCTGTGGCCAAGTGGTTAAAATCACAGGCTCCGCTTTGGCGACCCGGGCTTTCGCCGGTTTGGATCCCAGGTGTGGACATGGCACCGCTCATCGGTCCATGCTGAGGCGGCGTCCCACATAGCACAACCAGAGACACTCACAACTAGAATCTACAACTATGTACTGGGAGGCTTTGGGGAGAAGAAGAAGAAGAAGAAAAAAAAAAGGTTAGCAACAGATGTTAGCTCAGGTGCCAGTCTTAAAAAGAAAAAAGTCAAAATTTCAAAACTTTAGCTATCACTAGTTGTTGGTTTGTGTTTGCTTGCTTTGGGATTCATTTTGCTTTGCTTTTCCATCAATATCTGGAGCTACATGTGTTTCATCTGTCTCTCCATTCAAAGCTGGCTGTTACTGCAACTTCAACAGCTCGCAGACTCTCCGTCCACCTTCCCCACTCAGTGCCCTTGGCCCAACACCCACCTCCTCCAGGAAGCCAGCCTGCTCTGACTTCAGAACGTAAACACTGGGCTGTAGCTTGCCTTCTTTCTTCCACTCTTTAACTAACTTTTTGCCAAGACAAATGTGGATGTTGGGCAACAACCAGAGACGTTGCTGGTCTCGGAACAGGAAACATAAAGGCACCTCTAAGTATCAGTCTCAGCGCTTAGTTTGCTGCAGTGTTTGTGGCGAGTGAAAAATGGAGCCTGGCTGTGGTGGAGAGAGAAGCACTCTGTGTGCCAATGGAAGTACGCACTTCAGAGACTTCATAGTTTTGAAACTGCTATTTATGAACATCTGCTTTTCACCCATTAATGTTAATATGAATTTCATCCTTTGAAGCCTACAAAACTCCCAGGTGCTTCTTCAGTCTTTATCTTGGGCATATGCTTTAAAAAAAAAAAAAAAAGCCTCCTTTTTTTCCATCGAACACATTTGAAATCACTTTTGCTGAAACAACATTCGTATGTGCAGTGTCTGTTGGCGTGCCTAAAGTATGGTATTAAATGGTAGCAACTGGAAACGCTGTATGCAGCATGACGGACCTGCAAATGTCCAATCCCAGAACGCAACCTTGATCGTCTAATGAAGCATGCGGAAAAACAGCCATTTCTAGTTCCAGTATGTGCCTTTCATTATTCCACAAACATTTAAATGCTTGCTTACGTGACAGGCATTTTTAGTGCTGAGGTTATAGCAGCTAATACAACAGACAAAAATCCCTGCCTTCATCGTATTTATGTTCCAGTGAATGTAAATGTTCTCTAAAAAGAATTCCCTTTAAATTTTCATAATACTGGGGCCAATCCTGTGGCCCAGTAGTTAAGTTCCTGTACTCTGCTTCAGCGGCCCAGGGTTTCACCAGTTTGGATCCTGGGCACAGACATGGCACTGCTCATTGGGCCATGCTGAGGCGGCGTCCCCCATAGCAGAACTAGAATGACTTGCAATTAGGATATACAACTATGTACTGGGGGCCTTTGGGTAGAAAAAAAAAAAAAGGAAAATTGGCAACAGATGTTACCTCAGGGCCAATCTTCCTCACCGAAAAGAAAATAAAGCATGGGCTCTGAAGCCAAAAAAGAAACAATTTCATAACACCATTCCTATAGCTCATTGGAAATGTTTACACGGGGCCTGCAAACCGACAACGTTAATCCATTCCTGACACAGGACTGGACTCTGGAGCTACCACTGGGAACAAAGTCGATGTGATTCTGCTCTCAAGGAGCTTGGAGTCCAGCACACCTCACCTCTGTCAGGAAACGAGACCTGGGACACAAACTCTGGGGAGGATCCTGGTAGCTGCTTGGCCATTCTCTCTTTTCGATCCCCCATAAGCAGTGCAAACAACGCTTCCACCCATCAGCTCTTGGGGCCCCTGGGAGCAGTTATCGTGGTACAAGAGCCTGCGGGTCCGAGGGAAGGAAATAAAATGACAGCGCAACAGAGGACAAACACAGAAGTCCGCTGGCTAGGTGCAAGGCTAGGAAAGACATCAAATCCCTCTTAGGAAAGCAGGCTTTTAAGAGTGCAGTTCTGGCCACCCTGTAGCAGAGGCTAGAAGTCATTTACATAATAGGAAAGCCTCCAGAGGACAGTAGAACTGTTTAATTTGGTTAGGCTAATCGTTTTCCCCCCATTTACAACGTAATGGAGCCTCTCTCCTCTGCCTCTTAAGCAGGAACACGTTGGCAGGATGCCACAGGGCCCGTAAAACACGGGCAGTCTTCTTGGCGTGTCAATTCTACTCAACCATTTGGAGGGGGACAAGTTAATTAATTTACTGATAAGTAATTTAAGACATTATTTTTCATTAAAACCAATAGAGCCATATTATGGAATAGAATGCAAAATTTGCATATACTTTTAAGGTAAAGCATAAAACTAAAAGAATGCTGGAGCCAAGGGCTGAGGGAGTAAGCTGTCCCCTGTATTTTCCATCAGCCCGCTGCAAAGCCAACCTGAGAAAAACAATTTTGTTGATATGAATAACTGATTCTCAATTTTATATGAAGCGTAAATAAAAGACAAATCCCACAGCAGCATTCCTTTCAACCACACTGCCACTTGGATACCCCTCATTTTTAGAAATTCTGGAGCTGTTACTGGATAGAAAAAACATCCTGGGCCCCTTCAGGCTCTGACACCTCACCCCCCAGCCCTGACGCCCAACCGAGGCCCAGGCTCCCGCCCGCTGTATTGAAGGGTGCTCTCCTGGGAGAGTTTGGATGGCTGCTCTTTTCCAAGAGGTGCCAAGAGAGGTTTCTCAGTGCTCCTGCTGGTCCTCAGCGCTGAGTTTGAGCACTGGCCCTCCCACTTCCACACCCCTTCCTGGGCTCAGAATGCTGTGAAGCAGGCAGATCAGCTTATCTTCTTTGTGCTCTGTGTTCCTGAAACAGGCTCTGGACCAGGTACAGCTCCATCTGGAAGAAGTGAGGTTCTTTGATGTGTTCGGCTTCAGCGAAGCGGCAGGAGCATGGCAATGCTTCATGTGCAACAACCCTGAAAAAGCGAGCGGTGAGGCACCCCGCCCCTTGCTGCTAAGAATCCTTTGTGCCCCTGGATTTACAGGGATCTATGAGCCCGCCCCTCTTCTCGCCCTCTCCTTGCATAAACATCCTAGGTTGTAATCACGCACAGAGGTGTCCCGATCACCTTGGCTTCGTGCTGAGAAAGGCATCTCACCAAAGTAGGAGTGAGAAAAAGAGAAGAGGTTGAAAGACAGAGAAACACAAACCTGAAATGAGTGAGAGAAACACCTTCCATAGATGTGGCTTTCAAGAAAGCAGCACTGGCCATTTTGCCACGAAAGCATTCTTCATTTCAACCCAGACGACCCTGAGGTTAGACACAAACAAGCATTCTGTCAAGAGCCTCACAGCCATGAGCCCACACTGAGTGAGGGAGTGAGGGAGTGAGCACACAGGCCGTACCATGTCATCCCTTACACTTGATGATGGCTGACCGTGTGAAAAGGGAAACACTTAAAGAGGAAGGAATTATTGGAGAAATAACTTCATAGCTGGTTATTCACCCTTCCCCTTCCTTTCAGCTTCCCAAGGAATTTGGTCTACTGACTTTGCCTAAAAATAATAATTGTCAGTGAATATGAGCCAAGCCTTATGCTAAACATGTCAGATATCTCATTTAGCCTTCACAGTAATCTTATGAGGTAATTACTAATATTATCTCCATTTTGCTGATGGGGAAACTGAGGCTCTGAGCGATTTGGTAACTGCCTGAGATCACACAGGTAATAAGTTAACAGCGGCAGGATTTGAACCCAATCTGAGTCAAGAGCCCATGCTCTTAACCATTCGCCATCCTGCCCCCTGGTTACACTTCCCCAATCTGTCCAGTGGAAATAGGTTGATAATAAGTCCATCTTTAGAAAGTTATGATGTGCTTGGAAACAGAATATTTCATCACTAATTTTTCCTCTGAGAGGACACAGAGTTCTCAACAGTGACTCTGCTCAGGAACCACCGTTTAGACCAAGGGAAGAGTGTTAAACACTGCTGAACACAGAGCCACTTTGTGGACTAGCCATCCTCTAGCGAGACGTGGATTATACCACCTGTACCCATTCCTTAAATTCTAGGACTTTGTGCATCTTAAAGATTACCCATTGTGGCAAGTCCATTCTCTTGCTAACTGCCAAGAAGTTGAGAGTGAATTTTAAAAAATGTGTTTATTTAGCCAGATGGAGATGTGAGGGATTCATGGAGAGGCACGAGTTAAAATGCATTACCTGCCGGGAAAGGTCCACAAGGAAGAAGCTGGTGGTTAGGGTCAGGGTTAGGGTCAGGGTCAGGGTCGGGGTCAGGGTTAGGGTCAGGGTCAGGGTTAGGGTTAAGGACAGAAGCCTTTGTGAGGCTCTGATTGTTGGTTGATTAGAGTCTGGATGGAGCAGATGCTGGAGGGAACACCCCACTTTTGAAAAAGTTAATTCCAGCCAATAAGGAATTGGGAAATGGAATGTCTCCATTGTAACACGTTCTAATTAGACCTTATTTCATCTATAAAACAGACAGAGCATCAAAGAAACTTTATTTGAGAACATGGCGAAGTAAAGTGCTTATCTTAGGTGGCTCTGAGAGGGCCTTAAGAATTTTCATTCCAAGTTAGCAGAGTCCTCAGTTGAATAAACATTTAACTGTATCCGTCCAATGGAGGCTGCGGGAAAGGGGCCGAAACTTAAAAACACAAAGTGTTCCTTTAATACATGTTTTCTCAAAGTCACTGCCGTGCACTTGAAAAGGACGTTTTGCCATTCACTGTTTCTCACAGTTAAATATAGACTGGGAACATATAGCAATAAAAATTCAGACAAGGCCAAATATATTATCACAGAACATATTGAGTCAAAATGTTTGGCCCTGAAACTTCAGTATGCTTAGATTTCTTTGCTCATTTCCTTATGCTACACAAAAGAGGACTTGAGTGAGAGAAATCCTATTTTAAACTACTATTTTCACCAAAAACTCTTGACTCCCTGGAAAGTTTATATAGGTTGTTGATTTCACCTTATTTTTATATAAGTGTACAAATTATATATTTAAATGAAAGTTCTAACATAATACTGCTGGCACATATTACTCATGGAGATGGTACTTGCATTCATGTTTTGCTTAAATCATGAGTTTAAAGATGATAAAGACCTAGGAATAAAGATCTTGTTATTTGGTTATGTGCAGCTAGCGTTGTACTTGCATCCCATTTTTCTCTTATGTAATGTGTGTTTGTTGCATTGGTTCAATGTCTTCTACAGGCAGGGCCTTAGGATAAAGTATGAATAAGGTTCAACATCCCTGCTCTGAAAGGATTCAAAGTCCAGTTAGGGCCAGTAGGCATATATGGAAAAATCTAGCATACTTCTTTGTATGTTATTAGTATGCAATAAATACTTGTTGAGTGGGTGAATGAATGAATAAATAATATGTGAAAGTGGGTAAGTCAAAAACACCTTGAATATTAAAATAAGGTGTTTCAAGATTGTGATTACGTGTTAATCATATCGAATACATCACTATACAATACCCACCGTATTTTGAATCTGGCAGTGGAGGTTAGTGCTTCTTTCCTCCTTGAGAGAACTCGCTCTATATGAAACACAAGGTCCGCCCGCCGGCCTGTCTCAGCACCGGGCGCACTGCACCAGAGTCTTCTGACTCCCCTGGGTTTCATCAGTGTCCTCACAGGGTGCAGGCGACCTGCCAGCCTCGGGGAGGAGGATCTCAAGAAGTAGCAGTGGAGTCTAGGACAAAGGCTGAAGAAACTGGATTTGAGTTCTTTTTTGCTATAAGGTACAGACAATTAATACAATAACTGTTGTCAAGCATTCATTGTTCAAATATCGAAAAATAATAATGCTGGCCAGCATCTCCATAACTGAAGAACAAAACACGAGGCAATTAGAAAATTTGAACTAGACCTCCGGAAAGGCGTCCTGAAATAGAAATCCTTCTTAATAATGTGTAGACTAAACTGTGGACCCCTTCAGAAACTGACAGCAAATCAGCTGGCTTACATGGTCACCTCAATACATTCCCCTCTTCAGGCAAAATTCTCGTCACCGTACCAACCCCCACTCATCCTCCCACCAACTCCGCCAACACACAGAAATTCGCAGGAGTTTAATAGCTGGTATGCGATAAAATGTATTTTTATCCAATTAGGTGCAGATAAAGTCAGAGGAAACTGAATACCAGAATTGTCCTGAATAGTCCTGGAATAATTATAATTGCTGGCGTTTATCATGCTAACTATGTGCTAAGCTTTACATGCATTTTTCTCATTTTCTCATCATTATTGACTCCATTTTACAGATGAGGAAACTGAAACACAGAGGTTAAGCAATTTCCCCAAGGTCACACAGCTCATAAGAGGTAGAACCAGTCTTTCAATCCAAGTTAATTCCTGGACCTGAAATCTCAACCTTTATGGCAAATCCAAGTTAAGGACGTAGAGTATTGGAAATTCCATGAACAATTATTTCATAATGTTATAATCTATTGGGAAAACCAAGAATCGATCTGCCTCCCAGATGACTTCTTCTACTTACAGAAGACAGGGACTTTGGTGCCATGATGGGTAGGAAACAATTACATGCGGGAAATGATTACATAGAAGCTGTTTCCAACCCCTCCAACTGCTGACTGGGTTTCCGATAATCATTCTATAAAAGTACAGAGAAGAAGATTAAAAACCACTGAAATAACTCAAGAATCCTCGGAGGCTTGCCTCGTGGTGTTTATTGCCAATCCCATTACTCCACATGAATGAGAGAATAGAGATTGAGCAAGTCTGTTTAACAGAACAGAACTTACTTCTGGAAAAGCAAGCAAATTTCCTTTATCAGTCGCTCCTGTGTCTTGGAACTGCTAGTGCATGTGAACAGTAAGCGTTAGTCAGCGGGGCCGTCCCGGAACACATCTGGCTCTCCGTTCAGTCACATTTTGTGAAAGGAGGCGGAAGAGCTGGGTCGTGACTTTCACTCTTGTTTCTTGAGACACATGGGATGCCTTTGTTCTGACGCCCAACAGTAAACAACTGAGAGAGTCTCGGGTTTGGCACTGGTGTCCTCCTCCGTAAATCTGAGCACTCCTCAGTGTGATGACTCTCTTAGTCACCAGATAGTTAGATATTGAATGTGACTGTCAGTAGGAGGTCTCACTAGGTTATAAAATAAAATGAAAGACTTTTTTTCAGATAATCTTATATCATGATTCCTTTTTAGAACTTGATTTGAAATATTTGAGCGATAAGAGCATACTTATATTATTGTACCATTAAATCACATGGGCAAATAGAGATGGTTTCAAAGTGATATCAGGATAAGAAAGGCCTCTGTAAGGAGATTTTCCTCAGACTCTGCAAGCCGGTAATGGTAGCGTGCCCCTCCTTTGCTGGACCCTGCCAGTGTGCGTGAGATGACTTTCCATTCCAGACGCCAGTGTGGAAACGAACTAAATGACCTCTGAGGACCATAGGACACAAATAGCCTTGTGAGTCCATTAATATGAAACTTTCCCATTTAATTTCAGTGTCAAGTTCCACAGAACTTTAAAGGTGACCAAAAAAAACCATTTTGGATTTCTGCAGCGGCTGGGTTTGCCTTAGGATGCCTTCCCTCCAGCACATAGGGTAGAGTATTGTCTTCTGGGAAATGTTGTTGGAGCACCAAAAAAAGCGCAGTGCTCCTGGAAGGTCCCTTCATGCTTTCACATAGCTATCCCGCTAGTGACTACTAAGTAGGTATTGAGTACATAAAATTGAACCCCAGCTTTTTGTTCAAAGACACTTTGAATTACCTAATGACAAAACAAATACATTCTTATCAACTCAGATAAGTTATTATCCTCAAATCTTTTTCCTTTTCTCTCTCCTCCCATCTTCCTGTTCTATGCTTCTCTGGCATGGGCATACCTCTCTGTTAACCTTCCCACACACTCACCTTCTGTCTCTCTCTCTCTCACACACACACACACTGGCACACGTGGACACACCACCCCCAGACAAAATAAATCCTCTCCTCTTGTCCTTTCTGTTCTCTGCCCACACTTCTGTAGTGTATACAGCATGTTGCCATCAATCTCCCCGAGAAGACAGTAAACCAGAGGAGGAAGACCCACGGGTCATTCACCTCTGTGTGCCCTACCCGGTACGTGGCACACAGTAGTATTTAACAATATTTGGCATACAGATAGATGACTGAGTAATTCATGGATCATGTAAGTGATAGGATGACTATGGAAGAAATAGGACTTGTCTTGAAATGCAATTTTAAAATCTAATACTGTCTCAAAAATTTTTTTAAAACTTACTGAACCAAAACCTTGAAATAGCATCTTTTGCAAAATAAGCTTTTATAAGAAGAAAATGTTGCTGTGTACAAGGTTTCAACACCTTACGGACACCCAGTGTTAATATTTTACTAAAAGGTTTCAATTTACACATACACACAGATTCCTTATAAACTTGCTAATAACCTGCTGAGCATTGATGAGAAATAAGCTAAGATCTGTAACCTAACACCCTTCAGGGGTTAATTTCCTTGTTTCATCCAGTGTAACTAACCTAATCCTTGTGCCTTTCCACAGTGAGTCAACAATCTTATCCTGAAATAGGGTAACAGTGTCTGATAGGCCTTGTGTTCTCAGCAAAGCCTTAGTCACTCCACAGTTATCCACAAACAAATCATCATGCATGGAAATGTGGCCTTTTCCACTGGGAAAACAAGCTGAGTCAAGCCAATATTTGGAGGAGAGCCCAGGGGGTAAAGCAGCCTCTTATCACTAGACAGGCTCAGGATGACGTTGATTTAAAGAATTATGTCATTTTTTAAATAAAGCACTTCATATGTTTTAAAAGAGCTCTAGTCATCACCTTTCAGAGTATTCCTAAACTTTTTATTTACCTATATAAATACATCAGGAATGAAATTTGGTTTTCAGCCACAAACTCACCCATCTAAAAGACATGCAGGTGCTTTTGGCAACCACCGAGAATGAAGTCATCAAATATCTCACCAGAGTGGTCATATTTTGTCTTGGATCTCATCCTTCGCACCTTCTCAGAAATTCCACAGTACAGATCACTCTGTCCCTCTTCTCTGCTCAATTTCTCCCTCCCGACGGAATCCTCCCAGTGGCTTGTAAACACATTCAAGCAGCTTAACCTCTCCTTTCCCTTCACGTACTGCCCAAATCTCTCACCTCCTCTTTGAAACCAAGAGTCTGGTTTTAAGTCTGTATTTCCTTGCCTCCTTCTCCTTGTGACTCAACCCTCTCTAATCTGGCTTCTAAAGCCATCATCTCTATTGTCATTAAAGTCATGCAAGTCCCCCCATGCACTGGATATGTTTCAGTCTTTGCGCTACTTGCCTTTTATCAGCATTCAATTCTGTTGACCAACTCCTCCTCCTGTGTCGAACATTCTCTTCCTTTAACTTCTGTGACACAGCACTCCTCTGGTCCCCCCCCCCCCGCCCCCACTCTCTAGGCACTCCTCAGCCCCCTCTCTGGGCCCACCTTCCTCTGTCCAGCTAGTCGTTGTTAGAGCACCTCTCTTCTCCCAACTGTTCACTCTCTGCCCAGCCAATCTTTGCTGGTTCTGCAGCTTCAGAAGCCACTGCTCTGAGACAGCTCCCAAATGTGCGTGTATCTGCAGTCCAGGCCTCTCCTCTGAACTCTGGATTTACATCTCGCATTGCCTACTAAGCTGCTTCAAAGGCACCTCAAAAGCAGTTCATTTAAATTAGAACTCGTGGTTGTCCTTCTCTTGCTCCTAAAAAACACTAGGTCTTCTTCCAGTGTTCCCTGTCTCCGTAAACACAACATCACTCACTCTGGTGTACTAGCCAGAGACCCACTGCCCTCTCCCTCAACCCCACCCAATCCATCACCCAATATTATGGATTTTACTTTCTCAGTTGCTCTCAACTCTGTCCACCTCTTTCCATTGCCCTAGAGCAAACTGCCGTTCCCTCAACCTCAAATGATGGCAGTGGCCTCCTAACAGGGATAGCCGGGACCCTTCTGATTGGCTCCCACACTGCAGCCCGACTGATCTCTTCAAAGCACAAATCTGATGGTACCACCCCCTGCATAACCCTACAGTAGCTTCCCACAGCTCTAAGCTAAAGAGCACGCTCCATAACACGTCCCTCAGTGCTCACGTGCATGGTCTCCAGCCTCGCCTTGTCCCACCTGCCATCTGCTCCTCTGCTCCCGCCAGAAGGAACTTCATTCAGCTTCCTGTACACACAACGCTTCCTCTTGCCCCTGGACTTTCATATGCGCTGTTTTTCTGCCCAGGGTCTTTTCTCCTCTCTTCATCTAGTCAATGTGATCTACCCTGCCCATTACAACTCAAATTCACCACCCCAGGGGAGACCTTGTGACCCCTGACTGATGCTACGGTCCTCAGAGCACCTCAGCTGTCTCCCCAGAACACTTGTTACAGTTGCTGTCTGGTTTTTGGCGGGTGATTATTTGATTAATATCTATGCCCTCCAGTTAATAGTAAGTTCTACGAAGGGAGCTCTCCTCATCCCTCCATTCGCAACCCCTGGCACGTAATAGATGCTCAAGAAATATTTACCAAATAAGTGAATGTCCAAAGTTTGTATCTTCTTGGGAAACTTTAAGCAGTAAAATTTTTCTCAGTCAAGTGGTGATGAAAAACCAATTAATGAATTCAGAGTGATTTATTTTAAGAGAAAAACGGTATTCATATGATGATATTTCCAGTGTACCCTTTGTACCAAATGTATTCTTTGTATAAATAGTTTTTTCTTAAATAAGTTATTTTCAAAAGTTATAAGAGATCATTTTATTTAACCACATGAGGTATTGTGTGTGTTTAGGTATACATATATATATATGTATACATATATCTCAAACACACACAGAGTGTGATGGTGTATATCTTATAGATAAAGCTTCCAGTGCAGACATTGTAAAACATATTTATTGCTAAAAGGTTTGAGGCCAAGTGCTGAACCACAGAAGATGGAACTTGAGTTAAATAATTCCACAAAAGTATTGTAGATAACACCTTAGAATATTCTAAAACACCACGAGTGTAGGCCAGGTGGATCAACGGCTAGCATGTGCTCAGCTTGTAGCCCAAACAAGTTGGCCCTTCTTATCACAGACCTGGAACAAGTTATGTCAGATCAGTTTTTCCCCATGCAAGGAAAGCTTACAATGCACAGGCAGAATGGGAAAGCACTCTACATTTGAAACTGTCTTAAATCCTATGGCTAGATTTTGCCAGTAATACCTACTCATGAGAGCTTATTAATGGGGTGACAACATGGGACCAACATGGGAACTGTGGAATCCTTCCTTTTTCAAAGTTCAAGTCTAAGATTGAACAATTATCTCCATTCTTTTTCACCATTCCTGATGTTATCCCATTAGTCTCTATCAGTCGTTACTGGGCAGGTCTGGGCCAGTCTTCCTTGATAACTTCCTACAAAAGCAGAAAGGTGACCACACTTACTTCTCAGAACTACTGAACGGGTTACTTTCTTGGCAAGTGGGTTTAGAATTTTTATTTTACTGATGACACTGTTGATCCAAAATAACCAATAGCATTCTATAGATAAGAGAGATAAGGTGGCTTTTACTTGAGCCAGAGTGAGGATTGTAACCCAGGAAGGCCTTTTCCAGAAAGTAAGAAAGCATTCTGGAGAAGCATAGTGTTCAGTACAGTCGTATATCTTTTTAGAATAAAGAATCAGGGGCCAGCCCAGTGGCGCAGCAGTTAAGTGGGCACATTCTGCTTTGGCGGCCCAGGGTTCACCGGTTCGGATCCCGGGTGCAGACATGGCACTGCTTGGCAAGCCATGCTGTGGTAGGTGTCCCACATATAAAGTAGAGGAAGATGGGCATGGATGTTAGCTCAGGGCCAGTCTTCCTAAGCAAAAAGAGGAGGATTGGCTGCAGATGTTAGCTCAAGGCTGATCTTCCTCAAAAAAAAAGAAAAAGAAAGAATAAAGAATCATATATTAAACATGCCCAGGATGCATGTTCAGCAAAGTTTCAAAAAGGTATTCAGTTGCAAATTAGGAGGTCAACGTGACCCCAATGATGTCAGGAAAGGGACTAAAGTGGGCGTTGCCAATAGGATATTACCATTAGGCATGGGGGGTAAGTCTGCATTTTTATCTTAGGAGAGTGCATTCTTTGCTTTAAGTTGAGCAGATGTACAATGTATGTTTGATAGGCCATAAGTTAGGCTTCTTTGGTTGAAGCCAAATCAGTTTTGAACCCAAATAGCTACCCCATACACCTCAATATGTGAAAATCTCTTGTCAATACAATAAACAAGCCAAATTCCATAAACATTCATTCTGTGCATTTTTTCTGTAACTCTGGTGACTGAAGCCAAAGACATGAATGTGGTCTTATACTGCCATCCTATTCTTTAATTTCATGGAAAGGTCATAACGATTTTCTTCCCACTATTGGTTTGCAGGTTTACTATTCTGTATGTTATATGACTATTACTGCATTCTACCCTGAGGCGACTGTCATTTTCTGGAAGCTCTTGAGCTACATTAGAATCACCTGGGCATCTTGTTAAAAATGCAGAGTCCCTTATCTCCCCCCAAAATTCTGATTTAGTAAGTTTGGGGTGCGCCTTGGAATGTGCATTTTGACAAGCCAGCAGGTAATTCTGATGTTGGTGGCCCTCAGAACACAGTTTGGAGAACACAGTTCTAAAGGCTTGTAGAATAGTAGTTCTGAGGGTCTTTTAGATCAATATTTCAGCAATTGACAGAGAAGCCTAGAAAGCGTACCACATTTTGATGGGTGTGAAATTATTGAGAAAGGAAGCCATTCAGTCACATACGGAATTGCCCTCAAAGGGCTGCTGTCAAATTGAGTTTGTCTGTCCTGTCTTAGATCCCACAGGCTCTTATAGGATGTTCCAAAGTCAGTGCTGCATTATGCTTCCTTGTTTATTCACTACGGAGAAGGAAATACGGCCCTCTGAGACATTGATTGGATATTCACAAGAAACATGCCATTCGTTACCATCCTTAGGGATTTCCAAAAACCTCAGATGCTCAGTCTACTAAATGTGGCTCCTATGACCCCCTCATTTAATGCTTCTGTCCCTCTTTAAGCATATCCTCTGTAAGCATAGCTGGCTTTACTGGCACACACACAAAAATCAGTAAACTCATGGAAGGGAGCTCAAGTAAATTTGACACTCTCAATACATACAAAGAAATTCCCCATAAACTGTACAGGGTTTGTAATTTCCAGAAGCAGTGATTTCAAGGGGAAAAAATGACATACTTTTTCTAAGTTTTTATTTAAAAACTAAGTATTTGGGGATTATAGTTTTCTTCTTTCAGAATAGGCCTTCGTTTGAAGATATTTATCTTTAGCAATCGAGAAATAATATCTAAGAATTCAAATATCACAAGGTAAACTCATGACATTCTCAATTATGGTTTATTCATGTACAATGAACTTTCCAGACAAAATTAGCATAAGCCGAAAAGCACACAGTATGAGGAATTCTAGCCAGGTTGGAAGTCAGTGTACGATGTGAATGGTAATTATGTGGGGGTCACCATCTACTGTCGTTCCTTCCAGCCTGTCACAAGAACAAATGGGAAGTCTGGAAAAAAGGGAGCAACCACAGATAACGTGGAAAACGCTCCCAATGCAGCCCAGTCTATGATGGATTGGCTTGAAAACGGCAGTCTTGGTAAATAAACGGATCAGTTACTCAAAAAGAGAGGCGGTAATCTCCTTTTTGGAACTCTTTGAATTGCTTGTCACACCTTAAGCCTGGAGGCCTTGACCTTGGGAAGGATCCCCTGGCTCCCTCTGAATTCTCTCGCTCTTCCTCACACTTTCATTAGGTCTCATTTCATTCTTGGTTGGAGGGATGGAGCAGGGGGCCGAGTTTTGTCCTAGAGCCATTACGGTATGGCATTTCTAAAAACTGCTTGTTTATCGTCACAATAAAAGGCTGATGATGGTCATTTTATGTTGATGATGATGATGATGACGATAGAAGCTACTATTTATTGATCACTTACAATGTACCAGGCATGTGGCTAAGCAAGGCCACTGTTAACCTTGATGGCACTTTTGTGTGCCTTTATTGATGGTGGATGCAGTCCACTTGGGGGTGTATGGCTTAAACAGCCCATCAGGCTGCATTTCAGGCCCTACTTACCACCTGGGCTGAGCGCTCTTGTGCTGTGAACAATCTGCACAGCCATTCGTGGTGGCCCTGTTGTTAAGCATAACAACCTTAGAGAAGAGGAACCTGGAGCTCAGTGAGCTTAAATCACTTGCACAAGACCAGTCAGCTGTTACGTAGCAGATTCTGGAATTAAGCTGAGGTCTGGCTCCATAGTCACTGCCCTGACCTCATAAACCATAGGCCTATACCAGAGAAAATTTTGGGTACAGTCTTATATGATCTATTATAGGAAGGAGTAAACATGGCATTCAACACAATATGTTTAAATAAATTCTAATTGGTTAAAGACATATTTAGAATTACAACAAATCTTAAAACAAGATGGAGACCGTGAATTATTGAACTCCTGTGCTCTTGAGATAAAAGGGGTTGAATGACTACAGAAATTATTACTTTTCATTACGTTACATTACAAAGCATTAGAGTTTGCTTTGCATGATGATGTCCTAGGATCTTTAGGATTGGTGTCTCCTTCAATCTCACACCTCATCTCTTGTTCTCGTAGTGCCATCAGGTTCCCATCACATAGAATGAGCTACAGTTCCTAGAATGCATTTCATGCCCCGTCTCTCGGCCTTGACCCTTTGCATATGATTTTTTTTTTTTTTTTCAGAATACCCTTCTTCCCTTCATCTTCATGCTACTTGTCCCTCAGAATTCAGCTCAGACAGCATCTACTCCAGGAAGCTTTCCTGCCTCCTATGCCCCAGTTTAGAATATGTGGCCCTCCAGTGTGTTCCAGTCTCCCTTACCTCTGGCTTTCAGTTACACTTGGGCCACTGGGGACACCAGTGCAAGATCAGGGGGAGAGAGGAGAAGGAGGTCGGGTTATTTATTCCCAGCTCCCCCCCTGCTTGGTCACTGCAGGTTGACAGGCCTCTGTCCACAGTCACGGCTCCTGTCCCTTAGCGCTCTCCACACAGGTCTCCCTCTGGGTCCTAACTGTTCCCCGCCTTTCCTCTTCAGGCACAGGAGTGTGAGCCTCTCCATGGTTCCCGGCCCTAGACAAGTATGGTGCTTTTCCTACATCTTGCCCACATCTGTGTAAACAGTCCGTTGATGAACTCCCTTCAGTTGCCCAGCGTGAGATGCCCTCCGTTTCCTGCCAGGACCCTGTGGGATACATAGCTGATCCCATCTGGGGTCCCTGAGGCTTCATGCCTGGGCTGGCTGGACCTTCACAGGTTCCAGGCCCCTCCTTAGTCCTTAAGAAAAGGAAGCTCCTTCCTAATGGGGCTTCAGAAGAACTTCCAGGGGCCGGCCCAGTGGCACAGCGGTTAAGTGCGCACATTCTGCTTCAGAACTGGTTCGGATCCCAGGTGAGGGCATGGCACCCCTTGACAAGCCATACTATGGCAGGCATCCCACATATGAATTGGAGGAAGATGGGCACAGATGTTAGCTCAGGGCCAGTCTTCCTCAGCAAAAAAGAGAAGGATTGGCAGCAGATGTGAGCTCAGGGTTAAGCTTCATTAAAAAAAAATAAAATGCAAAAAAATGTTAAGAAAAGAAGAACTTTCGAATAAAGTCAAATATGACCTCCCCACGACTATTTGATACCCCCATCTCCTTCCTGGATCTTACACTTAGAAAATCTCGAATCACCTTCAGACCCTCAGCCCATGACTTTTTCCCAAAGCAACTGCTTTATGAACTTGGTCTGAGTTCATTGATTCTTCCGTCTTTAGTTTCTTTTCTCGTGCTTTCCCTCGCACACCCCTCCTGTTGCCTCAGTCCTTTTCTGACTCTTCCTAGAATATTCTTTGTCCCTTCTTCAGCAGGGGCCCAGCTCTCATGTCACCTCCTCCCAGCCAGAAGTAGAGTTTCCCTCTGAGAGTGCTGTAATGCTTGGCTCTTCCTTCTCCAGTGTGAGTCACCAGACTCTTGGCCGAGCTGCAGAATTTGGAAAATGCTTTACCTCTCCTACAGATGAGAAACTCAAGTTCCCTCTGAGAGGGCCTTTGTGACCCCTCAGCTCTAAACAGTGCCTTACAGCTTATCTGTGCTCAAAAGTCTGTGTGGGCCGGCCGGCTGGCTGATGGATGAACAGAGGAATATTCTTACTTGCTTTTCTCTTCCTGCTGTGGGCTTCTCAGCTTTCAGGCTGCTGCCTGGTACTGCTTCCCTCTTAGGCACCAACTTCACGTTGAGACATGTTGAATTAGCACCTTCAAAATTCATTTTTATCAAAGTAAATGTCTTCAACTCTTGGTTCACGAAATACAATTAACATGTAAACATTTGTATTAGCATTCCAAAAGACTTTTAAGTTGATAAATATGGTAACAGTTTGGGTTCCAATGGCACCAGAGAATTTAGTTCAGTATTCCATAGCTTTTTCAGCCAACTGATAATTAAAGAAAAGAGCAGCTCCAGGTTGGTGGAGAATGTCTTAGCCAAATTGTGGTGCTTTGAATGAAATAATGTGTTAATTAGCAAGTGAGAAAATATTTAAATATCTTGTATGTGTTACGTGCGAACAAGGTAGTTTTCGATACATGATCATTCCCTCATAGTCTCGTTCCACGTGTTATTTTTCAAATGGAATATGACCGTCCTCAGAAAGAATTAGTTCCCGGTTTTGACCATGAAGAGACTGTGATATCATATCACAAGGACTTACTATGGACTTGCTTACAAGGACTTGCTAGGGGCAACAGACCTATTAAAATGACACATGGCCAGTCATGCATATGCTAGACATAATTGAAAAAAAAATTATTTTTAAGACATGGGATAGCAGCTGGAAAAAATTCTGTCTTTCTTTTTTTGCCTTTTGAAACTATTTTTAAATTAATCCTACAGCTACAAATAGCCTGGCTTTTATGGAATTATCTGAAGCTGACTCTGATGCCTAAATTTGGGCCCTAACACTCAGCGACCGCTGTAGAGTCCTGCTAACATTGCCTTCCTGAGACCCTTTCCACAGGCTTTCCCTGGGGTTCAGTTTTCCTTGGACCACACTGAAAGGCTTTGCTGAGCAGCATTTCTCTATAGGCCTCATCCTTTTGTTCTCAAGTAAGCCCATCATTTTGTCTTGAGTCTCCACGGTCATTACGGGCATGTGGTATGTGGGGGTGATATCCCACCCACTCCAGTTCTCAGCAATTCCTTCAACTATTTTGCCAAGTGCTCCTTGCAAACTTTGTCACATACTCTCCAAGGGAAACATTCGGATCTTCGTTGAACAGAAAGACTTGTAGCTGATCCCCTATGTCAAATCCAGAAGGAGCCATGTGCTTAAACATTAATATTTAAATCAATGTGCAGATCAATCATAATTGGAAGTCAGCTCAGATATCAGGACTATTTCAAATGCTTCTTTGAGTAAATATGGAAGACTGAGACCAGAAGAATGTACTGTTACTACATGACATTGCATTAAATCATCTTCCCATTGAAACCACGGCACGAAAGCAAAGCGATTACAAACTGTGAAGTCAAATTCTCAGTAACAATGATGCCAGGGGAAGTAGTGCTCTCTGCTTACCCAGTGTCCTCACATAAATTTCCTTACAGATTTCAATTTTTGATCTCTCGACATCCTTGTTAAGCACGTGGGAGCAATTATTATTTCCTCTTTGCTGATGGGAAAATTGTGGTTGAGAGGACTCGAATTCCTATTCAAAATCCTTGAACTGAATTCTCATTCAAAATCCTTGATCACTACAACTAGATTAGCAAATTTTTCTAATTGGAAAGCATGGGGAATGGGTGTATTAAGAAAAAAAAATTTGGGGGGGAAGACTGGCCCTGAGCTAACACCTGTGCCCATCTTCCTCTACTTTATATGTGGGACGCCTGCCACAGCATGGCTTGATGAGTGGTGCGCAGGTCCGGCCTGGGATCAGAGCTGGTGGCCACCAAAGCCCAGCGCGAACTTAACCACTGCGCCACCAGGTGGCCTGGGAAAAATTTTAATCTAATTTTTGGCTTGGATGTTCCATTGTTGTTTGTTAGTTTCCTTTTCTCTGGGCTCTCCTCTTGGACTTTCCCTTCCTCCTTCCAGCCAGGCTGCTGCGCCCTCCATGACTCCACTGCACTCTGGTGGTAAACACTCGCTGACCCCAGCCCAGGCCTGTGCTGTGAGGCGGTTCCTGCTCCCTCGGGACACAGAGCCCGTGGGAAGACAAGGTGTCCTACGTGCTTTACCTGAGGCGACTGCAGAGCGTGGAGGCTGCACAGAGGAAGCAAGCATGAGCATGACTAGCTTTAAGATGCCCTAAATCAGATGATTCCTAGCAAAGCGAAGCAGAACACTGAAATAATTTTCTTGATATCATTTGTTGATACTTCTAGTTTTCCTGCTCTCTCCACCCTCTGCTATGCACAGTACCATGGAGCTTCTCAGAAGATGGGAGATGCTTCTCATCCCTGAAGCCTCAAATCAAATGTCGCCTCATATGTCCAACCTCTTTCCTGACGACTTAGCTGCATGTGCACCACCCCCGAGGCACCCCTTCCCTCTCCACCATGGCCCTATCACGCTCTAACAATGTATTTGCTATATATTTCCCATTATTGGCCTTACGTTGGGATTGCCAATGGACATCCAATTGAATAGTCATGAGACAAG
Source organism: Equus caballus (assembly GCF_041296265.1). Classification (NCBI taxonomy): domain Eukaryota; kingdom Metazoa; phylum Chordata; class Mammalia; order Perissodactyla; family Equidae; genus Equus; species Equus caballus. Next base: position 10,418,845 of record NC_091702.1, on the reverse strand, counting down.
AAAAAAAAGCCAAACTAGCCTTAATAGAACTTTGTTTATGAAAACTATACATTTCATTATTCTTCCCCTGAAAATGCTTTCGAGGTGGACAAATCCTCCTGCCTAAGGTAGTTATCTGACCTACATTAGAAAAGAGAAATTGTGGGGCAGGAAGGAGATGTTGTCTCATATGGTCAAAGAGGCACTGTCTAAACTTCCAAGTGATGGCACAAATTTCCTTCCTTTCAAGGTGCTATGAGAGTTGAACACAAATGTACACAAGTAAATATTGTCATACTCCACAGAAATCAGATGCTTTCATATGAATTTGAAGAGTGAATCTTAGATAGTTGGTAAAAGAAATGAAATCCTTCAGTTTGACATCTAAACTTCTCACATATAATGGGTCTTCTAATTCTATGATTACATGTACTCATACACACTTTACTGCAATGTCAAATTAATCCACTCATTCAACAAATATTTATAGATGCCCTACTATTTACCAGGCACTGTGTTAGACACTGGTGATACAACTGTGAACAAAGCAGAGACCTTGTCCTCATGGAGCTTCCATTGAATAGGAAAAAGACGTTAATTGGACAAACACCAATAACTATCTACAAATGATGGTACCTGATATAAAAGGAGCATGCCAGATGCTCTGAGAACATGTAGCAGGGAAGCCAGTCTGGCCTGAGTTTGGGGAAGGTCTCCAAAAGGAAGCAACGTTTGAGTTGAAACATGAAATGATTCGTGGTTGACTAGGTGAAGGTGGGAATATGGGGTCTGGGGAGAGAGGGTGCACTCCGGAGAGTGGGTGCACTCCGGAGAGTGGAAACACAGTGTTCAGAAGACTTGGGTAAATCTGCCTGTGCAGCTGTTCTGCCTTCAGGAAAGCATGTCTTTTAGAGCATTGCATCGACTTTGCTGCCAAATTTCTAAATATACTTCGTTTATGATTATTTATAAAGCTATATTTCTAAGCAGCTCATGTGAACAGGATATCACGAAACAGAGGAGGTAAGAGCATGGAAAGCTGGCTATCTGGGTGAACCTTAAACGCTGCTAACCAGATGCTCTTCTTATGAACTGTATTCCTTTTGAAAATCTCAATGAGGGTTTTCAACACCTTCCCATCATCATATCTAAACTGTGCATTCTTTCAGGGATAAAGGCGGAAAGGTTAACCAAATTCATAATTTATTATCCCACTTTCCAGATATATTTACTGGGTTCTGGTTCACTATACATTTCTGACTTTTGATCACTTGCCAAATAAATAATGGAAAATAAATGGCTCAATCATTCTATTACCTTCAACAGTTGTAAATCAAGATGGCCAGCCTCTCATAGAAGGAAAACTTAAAGAGAAGCAAGTCAGATGGAAGTTCATCAAAAGGTGGAAAACTCGTTATTTTACGCTGGCTGGAAATCAACTTCTGTTTCAAAAAGGAAAGTCTGTAAGTTCCTCCGTTGTCTTTCACACTTGCATTTTTGAGGTTTTGGTCTCCATCAAAACCTGTGGGCATTCTGTCTTGAGTTAAAATGCCTATAATTGTTTTCCTACTCCATTTTACGATTTTACAGTGTCATTTAACTCCCTCTGTCCCTTTGACTGTCTATTCTGTTCAACCCTTTGTTAGACGGTCCGCCGGCCCTCTTTAGTTTATTATGAGAGCCCTCGTTTGTTGACTGAAGTTTTCGAAGACGAACTGCAGGAGGACTATCCCGTGATCCTGACTTGAACTCTGCGCCTGTGGTTCCTTGTGGAACCCCTACATTTACGATGGGGTTCCACGATATCTGTGATATTCTCTTTGATCTCTTTTATAACCGTAGGTTAAATTTGGAGGTGGGACCCCAAGGAAGGGGGACAGCAGGCAGGGAGGAAGAAAGAAAGGCTGACTTATTTCAAGTATCTTTTGTAGTCAACTAAGTTGAATTCTGATTAGGGAAAAATATGAGTACCTTTCATTCATGTAATACTCAGTTAATAAATAGAATAGGATTCTAAAAGAGTTAAATATTTATTTAATATAATTTCCCATGTGAACTAGGATACTCAGTAAATATCTGTATTCTCAATTTTCAGTGGGAAACCTCTGAAATAGCATTCTATTCCAATCAACAATGAAGAATTCTCTCCTTCTTTTCAAATCAGTTTACTTTGTCATTAAACTCTACTCACTCAGAATCAGGGGGAATGAAAGCTTGAGCTACTTCTTGGCTGTTTTGAAATATAATAATAATACTTTATCAGTGCTTACTTATCACATGCCACGTAGGATAGGCTCAAACCATCCTCAAAACAATCCTTTAAGGTCAACACTATTGTTATTGCCCTTTTACAGATGGGAACAATGAGACTCAAAAAGACTTATCGGCTTGACCAAGGATAGAGTCGGTAAGGTGAGGAAGGGTGAAACCGGAGTCAGGCTCAGGCAATGTGACACCAAAGCTTGTTCTTAAATGAGTGCACTGTCCTGGGTCCCATGTCCATGTAAAATACAGAGCCAGTGGCAAACTGGACAGTGTCTGAATTAGTTCATGAAAGGCGTTAAGTTACATAAAAATTATGATTCACTTGAAGCATATGTATTATGTCTTTAGAGTGCTCATTATAAAATTTATTGGAATTGGCTACTCAACAGGAATCAAGTATGGTGTATCTAAATTATGACAAATTTTTCTCTGTGCTCTTTTAATTAATAAGACTTCATGTTGAGGCCGGCCTGGTGGCGCAGCAGTTAAGTTCGCACGTTCCACTTCGGTGGCCCAGGGTTCGCCAGTTCGGATCCCCGATGCGGACATGGCACCGCTGGCAAGCCATGCTGTGGTAGGCGTCCCATATAGAAAGTAGAGGAAGATGGGCACGATGTTAGCTCAGGGCCAGTCTTCTTCAGCAAAAAGAGGAGAATTGGCGGCAGACGTTAGCTCAGGGCTAATCTTCCTCAAAAAAAAAGACTTCATGTTAACTTTCTGAATGAAAAGGAAGATTTTGGTGACACTTTGAATTCATGTTATCTGTATATCATGCTATCATGTTATAAAATATACAGATGGACTTTCTTGTGCCTGAAGATTTTTTTGAAAGGACAGTATAATGGTGTATTCAATTTAGACAGTTATTGGAAGTTTAAAGAAAGATCTTTTTAGCATAGGTTCACATTGAAGCATTGTTAAAGAATTTTAAATGACCATCTAAATTTCCTGTTTTTATTAAAGAAAACAGGAATAAAAGTTAAGATGTAGTGATTTCTCAGATCCCTTGAGACAGAGCAGAGTTAGTGCGTAAGAATGATCTTCCTGAATTCAAATAATAACCTTCATACTTCTTGATTCAGAGCTTTTTATTTTATTTTATTTTTGCTGAGGAAGATTCGCCCTGAGCTAACATCTGTTGCCCATCTTCCTCTATTTTGTATGTGGGCTGCTGCCATAGCATGGCCACTGATGAATGGTATAGATCCACACCCGGGAACCAAACCCAGGAGACTGAAGTGGAGCATGCCAAACTTACCCACTAGGCCACCGGGGCTGGGCCCAGAGCTTTTTAATAAAGTTTAGGGAATAAGCTATTTTATAATTGGCTAACTTGTTTGACATCCTTATAGGGAAATTATGGCTTGACATTCCAAAAATCTGACAGAACACGCGGCTCAAATATTGGGAAATAATATAATGTAGTATGAGGACCACAGCAAAATCCCTCATCCCCAGGCACACAGTACCCTAGCAGTGGTCAGCAACCCGGCCAAAGTTTCAGCCACATGGTAAAGGGTCTTTCTTGTAAATGAGGAAAATGTGCATTTTAAATAAGAACTGTAAGACTGCAGTGGTATCTTTTACTTTTCCATTCTTGAGGTCTTGGTCTCTACCAACCAGCTGGGCGCCGGTGTCCTTCGACTCCTGTCCATTCCTCTCGTGGTTAATTCCCTGGCCCTCTTTAGATATTGATGAGAACTTTTTTTTGGATCAGTTCCCCCATGTATCAACTTCTGTACCATAGACTAATTCAAAGAAATATAATTTTAATACTGTCAGTACTTACTATAAACCAAATTAAGCTAACAAAGTATTATCTAGTGCAGTTATCTTCAAACTGTCCTGTATATTCCCTAAAAGAATTTTGAAAAATCTGTCTAATACCTTGTAGCATTTTAAGTTGCATCAGCATTTTTACCACAAGTTTAAACAGTTGTATAGACTGTAATTTCTGTTGAATTGTAAATGTTGTCATTTTAGAGCAAAAAAATCACATCTTTCCTTTAAATGTAACCATTGGAACACCATGGCAATTTGACACCTAACACCATCCATTTTAAAAAGTAGATAAATTAGTTCTTCTTCAGTAGAAATGTTTACATTGCTTTATTTTCTTTGAAATCATATTTTTATTCTCCCTGTCCCACAGCATTTTATCATCACCTCACCATTTTTCACTGCAATAAAACTATGCATATAACTTGAAATTTAATTATTTTAATTTCTCGTGACCATCAATCTCTAAGTGTCGAGATCTTTTTAAAAAATTATATCATTTAGGAAAATCCATAAGTATTATACCAAATGTAATAAAGTTATTGAACAGTAAGAAATGAAATGCTAAGGAGAAGTCATCTCTGAATGAAATAGATGGGGAGTGATTAAGTTGCCTTGGTTGAAGGACACTTCCTTGACATCAATATTTTGAATTGCGTTTTTTGTTTGATGCTCCTGAGATTTTTCCAAGTTAGACAATACACCAGAGAAAGTTTGGGATGAGTGAGATGGGTGTCTTTCCATTGCAAAGTGAGAGAAGGGCAGTTGAAAAGGGACGGTGTGAAAGGAGAACTGGCACGATTCTCGACCACAGGCACATTCTCCAGTAGACAAAATGTGTTCAGGGATGTTAAAGACCTGAGATTGCTTTAAAGAAGTGTCAGATCTGTTAAAACTATTCCTGCTAGCCCACAGTCATGGCCCTGGTGCTGTAGAGACCCTTAAGTCTCTGCTTTGATGCAAACAAAATGTAACGTCATTAAACATTCGTTCGCTTAGTGTTTGTAGACAAACCACGCCTGCAAAGCTCCAGAGAGTCTCAGAAACAGTTCCACCTACTTAACACCGGAACCCTGTTTATTCCATTAATACCCTTTCTCAGAGGTAGTACAAAGGAAAGTTCAATTGCATGCTCCCCAAATTATCTTAAATTCTGAGTTAACAGCACCCCAAATTGTACAGTTGCACGATCCCACTGTCTAATAATTTTCTGTAAACTGGCTATCTTGTGCCAAGTTATGATACGATAACAAAGGACCAGTTGCTCACTCCTTCAGTTGTTCTAATGACTCTGAGGCCTTAGCACCCAAAATAACAAAGATCTTAAGCCATATGAAGTGAAACGATTCTGGTCCTCTTGGAAAATTCTCTGGGGACCAGAGATCTTTCCATAGTCTGGGAGCCAGCTTATGTTCTCTCCTTCCCATGCATTTCAGAAGGACGACCCTGATGACTCCCCAATAGAACTCAGCAAAGTACAGAGTGTGAAAGTGGTGGCCAGGAAACGCAGGGACCGCTCTCTCCCGCGGGCTTTCGAAATCTTCACAGACAATAAAACCTATGTTTTCAAGGCCAAGGATGAGAAGAATGCAGAAGAGTGGCTCCAGTGCATCAATGTGGCAGTCGCCCAAGCAAAAGAGAGGGAAAGTAGGGAAGTAACCACATATCTGTAGGGATTTGCAAGCCGACCTCACACCAACTATACAATGGGCATTGCACTATCATTGCCAATGTCAAGAAAAAGAGACAAATTCACTGCCATGCTGTTTTTTTACTAAATACCCCGGAACAGTTTTCCCTAAGAAGCAGGACCTAAATGTGGCAGGATTCTCCATACATTCCATATCCTACTGGCATTTGCATTAACTCCAGAAGGTCTGTGTGATGTGCTCAAGATGAGGAGCTCCAGATGGTATGCAGCCAGAAAGTGGAGATTCAGGGTCCTAGAAACTTCTATAGATATGTCATTGCACATTGTAAGAAAACCACTTTAAAAGATCCTGGAACCACCTGTCCTGAGGGAGAATAGGCACTTCTGATGAAGAACAGTCTGTCAAAAATACTGAAAGGAGAAACACCTACTAGGAAAAGTCTAATCAGTGGACACTGAGGAGAACCATACAGCTTACTTATAGACATATGCTAATTACTTTTATCCTCTCCTAATAGGAATGAGACAAACCCGTGATAAAACGGCTCTCAGGTTCAGCCAGTTATGTAACTAAATGTCTGTCTTTCAGAACTACTTCTCTGATTATTCCTTTTAGGTTCAGATACCATAATATGATCTAAAGTTTCGATACTTGGATATATCTCCTGCCCAAGGCAGTAAGTGTAAGATGGAATAAGCATAGAAAAACATTTTCTCCATCTTCAAAATACGTGCCATTTCCCTTAAACTTTGAGATTTTAAAATTCTATACTTTTCTTCTTCGTATTCAATTTTTAATACATCTGAATTACAAACATTGATTGGTTTTTGCCATTACTCAATTTTTTTAAATTAAGCTATGGTAGGCAGAATTCTAGGATGACTCTCAATGACCCACAGCCTGGTATAACCTATAACCTCATTCCCTTGAGTATAGTGGCTCCTGTAACTTGCTTCTAACTAATAGAATATGGCAAAAGGGATGGGATAACCTCTCTCATGATTATGGTACATTATATGGCAAAGGCAGAGAAATTTTGCAGATATAATTAAGGCCTTTAATCAGCTCGACTTTGAGTCAATCAAAAGCAAACGATTCTGGGTGGGTCTGACCTCATCAGACGAGCCTGTTAAGAGAGTGAACAAGTCAGAAACTCTCTCCCACTGGCCTTGAATGAGCAAGCTGCCACGAGTGCTACAGCGTCAAGAAAATGAACTTTGCCGACACCCAGGGAGTTTGGAAGAGGATCCTGAGCCTCAGAGGAGAGCCCCGACCCAGCTGAGACCTGGATTGCAGCTTTGCAAAAGCCTGAGCAGAGGACTGGCTAAGCCAGGCCTGGACTCTTGACGCACGGAGACTCTGAGATAATAAATATGTGCTGCTTAAGCTGCTAAGTGTGTGGTCATGTGTTACACAGAAATAGATAGCTAATACAAAAGCTAACTTGGAATACACAGAAAGAGTAATTTTTTCTTGAAATTTATTAACTATGTAGTTATACATAGTTAATTTAGTAATAGTTAATAGTAAATAGTAATATTAATAGTAAATTTATTAACTACATAGTTACAGTATAGAAAACTGGAGAAAGATTCTAAGTAGTGAGCATCCTGAATCCCCCCCCCCCCCCCCCCCCCCCAGCTCTACCGCTAACTCAGTAGCAGAGGAAACAGGACAGAGGCCAAGTCTGGGGAGGAAACAATTCACTTTTAACTTGTAAGGTTTGAGGGTATTGTGTGATAGAGAAGTTATAAGTTGAAAATAGAGTTCTGGAGGTCAAAATTGGGGTTCATTGGATTTGCAGATGGTCATGAAGATGTGGAATTAAATGAAATTGCTCAGGGAGAATAAGACAAAAGAACCACAAAGGGCTTCCTTGGGACATCCAGCATTTAAGCAAAGGCAGGCTGGAGAAGCTGATTAGTGTTCAGACACCTTACAGACCCAGGGAAACAATGTCACAAAAGCCAAATAAATAACATTTTCAGGAAAAAGGAGGAGAGCAACAATGTGAAATCCTGAAAAGTAATCACGTAAGTTACAGAATGACTTTTGCAATTAAGAAGCAATTGGTGGGGCCAGCCTGGTGGCACAGTGGTTAAGTTCGCGTGTTCCACTTCAGTGGCCCAGAGTTTGTGGGATCGGATCCCAGGTGCAGACATACCCACTGTTCATCAAGCCATGCTATGGCAGCATCCTACATACAAAATAGTGGAAGATTGGCACAGATTTTAGCTTATGGATAATCTTCCCCAAGCCAAAAGAGGAAGATTGGCAACAGACGTTAGCTCAGGGCCAATCTTCCTCACCAAAAAAAAAGAAGAAGAAGCAGCAATTGGTGTCATTGGTAAGAACAGTTTCATTGGAGTGATGGGGTAAAAGTCAAATTTCAGTAGGTAGAAGAATCAACAGGAGGTTAGGAGTCTAAAGTGATAATTGGACTACCCTTTCAACAAAATGGGGCTAAGACGGAGAAAGTGTTTTGTTTTTCGTATTAAAGATGAATTAGACTTAAAGGAAAGAAGTTTAAAACATAGAAAAAAAGAGGAAAAGTAACTTTGCTTGAGCAAAGTTTCCAAAAGTGATAGAAAAGGAATAAAACTCTTTCATTCCACAGCAACTTATGGAGCAGCTACTAAGCTACCATGCTTGGCCTGGAGATACTAACATACAAAGACCTAGCTCCTCCCATCAAGGAGTTTACAGCATGGTGGGAAGGACAGACATACACAACAAAAATTACAGGGCAATGTGGCAAGTGCCTTGATGGAGGTATGCACAGGGGGCTGTGGCAACACACGAGAAGACACCACTGTCGCTGACTTTGACTCAAGTAGGCTCCCTCACTGTTTCCCAGAGGTGTCAGAGAACGAGCTCATCTTAAGAACCAGTAAGAGTGTCGTGGGCAGACAAGGAGCAAATGGTCAGTAGAGGGAACCACCTTGCAAAGGCAAAGGAGGGAGCTGGAACATGGTCCATTTGCAAAACAGCAAGTCCTTACCTGGGATTGGAACATAAGGGGCCTGCTGGGGAATGGTGCCAATGATGCTGGAAAGGCCTGGGGGCCATAGCATGAAGGGCTTGCTTCCATGGTAAGGATCTTGAACTTTTTCCTTAAGATGGTGATGCACCATTAAAAAAGGTTTTAAGAAGATTTGCATTTAGAGAAATAACTGATAGAGAATGGATTGTAGGAATATCAAAAATCATAGCAGGGAGATGATTTGGGAGGTTCTTGGAAGGTGGTGAGGACGTGGACTGATGCAGTGGCAGAGGAGATAGAGGGCAAGGGAAATGCGGGAAAAATACTGAACTAGTCAAATGGACAAGACACTAGTGGATCGGATGGACTAGGGGACAGGAATGGGAAAGAAAGAGTCTCTGAAGACTCCTAGGTGCTTTCCTGGGACACTTGATGCACGATGGTGGCATTTACTGAGATAGAAAATTCTGAAGCAACAGTTTGAGAGGTGAGGCACACAGTAAATTAAAGTTTGACATCTACTTTCAGAGTATACGTAAGCGATTCAGCTTGGACTAGAAGGACATCTCCTCCTAAGAAGTTGGGCAGGCAAAGGGTGAGAATAGGCATAGTCATAAATGATTCTCTAATATTATTTTAAAATCTACCAGCTCATTCTTAAGAGTCAGTGAGTAACCCTAGATGGTTTAATCAATTAGGAAAAACTGGTAACGGACAGATAGAAATGGAGTAGGAAATGACTTTGAATTTATTATTAATAATTTAAATGCCAACCATGTGCTCAAACCTTTCACAGCAGAGACATTACAGTAAAGTGCTGCTTATGGACTGATTCTGTTTTCACTGAATGCTTGTCCTAAGAAAGAAGAGAATAGCCCTACCAGCTCAATTTGGAGGAAAAGAATTATTTTTGCTAGTTGTTACAAGTCCTTGTGATTTAATTAACCTGATTCCTCTAGTTAAGAACACAACTCTCAGAGCCTTTGAACCGTGTTTTAAAAAAGCAAATGTAAGGGGCCGGCCCGGTGGCGCAGCGGTTAAGTTCGCACGTTCCGCTTCTCGGCGGCCCGGGGTTCGCTGGTTCGGATCCCGGGTGCGGACATGGCACTGCTTGGCAGCCATGCTGTGGTAGGCGTCCCACGTATAAACTAGAGGAAGATGGGCACGGATGTTAGCTCAGAGCCAGGCTTCCTCAGCAAAAAGAGGAGGACTGGCAGTAGTTAGCTGAGGGCTAATCTTCCTCCAAAAAAAAAAAAAAACAAAAACAAAAACAAAAAAAGCAAATGTAAGAAGTTGAAATAATGATCTTTCTGGCTTCATTCCATGATGCAGTAATTCCAAATTCAAGGCCATTCTCCTGGGTTCAGAGTCACACCGGGAGCCTCGGGACCCTCGCTCTCCCACTGCTATTTCCTGCCCTTCCTCTTCTCTTGGCAGCCGGCTGAGCACAGACTGGCCTTTCCTGAGAGGGCTGCCGTTCCTCATCCTGACCAAGGAAGAAACCGCTTCTCTAAACATGTGTAAATCTTTAAAAATGTTGGTATGAATACAATTATAATCACAGACAGAAATTCGAGTGGTTTTCATTTTTACATCATTTTGGTTCTTTTTCCCTCGCAGATAACTGTGGAAACATAAATGTTTATGTGTGAGAATCTCATCTAGTTATTTTTTTGAGAACTTGGAATTTGGGAAAAATAAATGTTCAATACTCTTCTAATATTGAGTTTTCTATAAAATCTTTGGCTGGTGATGTTGAGGGATATTTATTGGGTCATCTTCAATTCACATATTTACCTATTTTCTGTAGGCACTTCTGGGCCTATCTGTGGGCTGACTTATTCTCAGGCATAAAGACGACATGGTTGAAAAAGCATTTCCCACTTTAGGAAACAATTGCAAAATGAAGTGTGACAATATGTGAGCAGAATTCAAGGTGTATTGCACAGAAGTAAATATCATAAATGCCCCAGTCAGGATTTTAAATGCTAGGCATAAATGCCCTAGTCAGGATTTCCAGTCCCCAAAATCTAACTAAGTTTTTAGAAGAAAAACCCAAGATGTCATCTTGTTCCAGAATACTGCCACTGTGTAGACCTGTTGGGGCCATTCCTCCCCAAAGATGTGTCTGAAAGACAAAGGGACTGGGAAAGCAGGGACACTTCTACTGCGCAGTGGAGTCCAGAGACAATGACACGGGCTCTGGGCACCGATACCTGAAGATTCAAGTCCCAGCTCAACCAAAATTAAATTACCAACCTGAGTAGATTATTCATCTCTCGTCTCTAGGTTGGGAACAATATCTATGGGGCAGAATCAGTATGAGGCTAAAATGTCGTGTAAAAGCATCCAGCAGAGAATCTTTAACTTATGAGGTGCTCAATAAGGACACTCCATTTTTAACACACCGCTAAGGAAGGAAAAGATCCTACCAATGAAACTATGATGCAATGCCTCCATGAAAGCCCGATGAGTAGAGTTTTACCTCAAAAGGTCTTTTACCTTTTCTGAGGGATTTGGCAGTTCCTTCTGACTTCAGTACATTGCATGGTATGTGATTGGTAATTCTTTTATATCTATTTCAGCAACAAAATAAAACCTGGCTTTATTTACATGTTGAAGCTTTATTTACATGTTGGATAAAATATTTAGTGTCTGATTCACAAGACCATGGGGAGCTGTGATCATTCTTCCAATGATAGCTCTGTGGTTCACTAATGTCACATTTCACCCCACTCCTCTATTTCTGTGCTTTTCTATGTATGCGATAACTTTTTGTTTCAAAGTCAAATCGTATTGTAATTATTTTAAGGTATGCTAAACAGCGATTAACACGTGTGGTGCCCACCACGCACATAACTCAACTGAAGTGACAACACAGAGCTAGGACCAAGTTCTGGCTTCAATAGGCAATGGCACCTCCATTCCTGGCAGACAACAGCTGTACACCACCACCAGTTGTAAGACACATCCCAATTTCAGAGCTGTTAAAATATGGGAGGAAAAAAATGTAAATGAATGAGCAAAAGTAAGTACCCAATTAAGAGTTCCACAAGGGTTTGTTTCACAGTAATGAAAGCTGTGTCTGAAATTTTTTGTGAACAATAAAGCATATTGCAAATGTAAGAAATTTTGAAATCTTTTAAGATGGTTAAAATGTCCTTACTGCATCCGTTCTCAAAGCTATGAGATCAGCCATTCCTGTGGATGCTTACCCTCTGTATTAGTCAGGGCTCTCCAGAGAAATAGAACCAATAGGAAAGAGAGAGAGAGAAGAGGAGATTTATTACAGAATTGGCCCATGCAGCTATGGAGGCTGAGAAGCCCCACAATCTACTGTCTGCAAACTGGAGGCCCCAGAAAGCCGGGGATGTTACATGGTCCAAAACATTCAGGCCTGATAACCAGGGGTCTGGTAGTGTAAGTCCTGGGGTCCAAGGTCCCGAGAAACAGGAGGTCCAATGTCCAAGGCAGGGAAAGATGGACATCCCAGCTCAAGAAGAGAGAAAGAATTAGCCTTTCCTTCACCTTTTTCTTCCATTTGGGTCCTCAACAGATTGGATGAGGCCTCTTTACTTGGTCTACTGAGTCAAAAGCTAATCCTTTCCAGAAACACTCTCACAGACACACCCAGGAATAATGTTTTACCAGCTATCTGGGCATCCCTTAGGCCAGTCAAGTTGACACATAAAGTTGACCATCAGACCCTTTCTTTTGATGGGAAAAAGATGGCTAATGTCTACACACGCCGTGTTTCTGGTGCTCTGTGTCCGCCTCCTGTGCTCTCCTTTATCCAAGTCCTCGTCCCTGGCAGGGAAGCCAGGTAGGAAACGGGCCAAGATGGCAGGGGTGAGGGCAAGAAGCACATGGTATGTCTTTTACCCACTGAGACAGACTGGGAAGCCTGGGGGTGAAATTAAGACTGTCTGAGGAGGAATTCCAGACCAAGTAGGAGGAGTACTTCCAGAAGAGGTCCTCGAGGCCAACCACACCAGAGACAAGAGTAGGAAGGCAAGACCTGGAGCCAAGTTGGAAGGTGGAGATCCGGGGAAGAGCAGAGGGAGGTATAGAGCCGAGCAAATGGAATGGGTGGCAGGTTGATGGACTTCCGAGGAGCAGGACATTCCCAAGGATGGGTTTTTATAGGTACCTGCCTGGGCGAGCAGGGTTGTGTTCAGTGAGCTTTGATGAGACACGTTTCCATGTCCTCGTGTGCGTCCTTCTATCACCAGGCTACACAAGTCCTCCAGCCACGTACTTGGCAGAACAGGTGACCAGCTCCGGCAGAAGCCTCGGCTCCTGGGTCCTGCTGTGAGAACTCCAGCCTTGCAGAGCACTTTCCATAGTAACGTGCTTCTCATTCTACACCCAACCCAGCACATACTGAACTTGTCTACTTCAAAGAAAAATTTTCTGGGGTATGGGAAGGGGGAGCCGGAAATCCTGGAACTTTCTTGTGCATTTTTCTGTAAGATGATAACCAGACACACTGTGTTTACATAGCTCCTTATGCCTTTATAGACAATTTTTTTTAAACTTCCATCAAATAGAAAGAAAATGCAATTCCTCTGTCTTTCAATCAATAAAATGATTAAAATTCACTTTGGAACTGAGAATCAAGAGGAGTTATAAAATATTCAAATAATGCAAAAATGTAAAGAGCTCAAACACATGACAGACTTATTGGCTTATAGGAATAGCAGTGCTCCATGACACCTCCTTGGAAACTAAGGAGAGAGTAATAATAGTAAATTCTAATTTTTCCTGCTTGACTTCTTTTAGAATTCTTTTTTGCCGTGTTTTATTTTTTAACCTCCAGTCCGCTCTTGTCAGGATAGCATCCATAGCACGTATTTATACACATGCACACATTCTTTTACACAGGTGTTGTGACGACAAAACAATTCTTTTCATACGCGCTTTGTAGAAATCAATCTCATTAGGTCATTATCTTAGATTAGATTTCTCTCTCTCTTTGTCTGTCTAAGCTGGGATTTCGTGCAATCAGAAGAACTTTGTGTGTCCCACCATTCTTAACAGAGACTCACTTCCACACACCAGATTTCCTCTGGGAGGGTTCTGTTCCTTTTAAATCCAAGCTGTTGTAAAATGGAGGAAATGGCCGAAAACAATGATCCTGTTTGCCAAAGTAGCTCATAAGCACAAAAGGCAGAATAGTGCCCGTCTTTTGAATTTAACCAAAACCGCAGTTTGGAAATGTCCATCTTGGACAATTAACCATTAAACGTAATACTTAGGGTATGTGTGCTTTTCAAGTGCTGATTGGAGAACATTTTAATCAAGACTCAACAGAACATTTCACAGAGGGATATCTTAGGCTTTTCTACACAAATCCCTCTCACCTACATGCTCACGTTCTTGCCCTCACTACAATACCGTAAGCTCCTGAAATCCTGCTGTTCTATCAGCCTCGGGTGAGTACATGTCGAATTCCACCAAGGCCAAGTAACCTGGACCGAGTTCTTCGAGAAAGGGGACTCAGCATTTATCACTCAGTTAACAGTGTCACAGGCTGCTGCAGTTGGAAGAATCTTACAGCACGTGGGGTCCAACCTCCGCCACCCCCACGGAGGACTCCTTCCTTGTCATCACTGGCAGGTGTCAGGCCAGCTGCTCAGACACGGCTGGGGACAGAGAGCCTGCTACTCTACCACCAGTCTGCATATTTTTTAAATAAATTCTTTCTGATTATGAAAATAATATCTATTGTGGAAACTTTAGAAAATACAAAAAGATGATTAAAATATAATAAAAATTACTCATAATCCCAGAACCCAAAAACATTCAATAGGAGTATTCAGATGTGATTCCTGTTAGATTATTCATCATGTGTTTTTTGGAAAATTGTGCCTTTCTGTAATTTCTGACCTTTAGCTCTGGTTCTCTCTCCTGCAGCCGCACAAAATGTCTGCTCCCTCTTCCCCAAGATAACCCTTTAAATACTTTGATTCAGGCATTCACTTAACAAACACTTATTGCGCGACCAACATATGCCGATACTATGCTAGAGCTTGGAGGCTCAAAGATGACTAATAAATTGTCCATGCCTTTAAGAAACTCGGTAAATAAGTACATATGTATCCAGTCAGTAAATCAGAACATAGAGCACCTCCTATGTGCAGTTCCTGTGCTCGCCATGAGGAATGCTGAGGTGATAAGATGTCCTAACCTTTGTGGAAATTATATCCTAGAAGAAGAGAAAGATTGAAAGTCTTTGCTTAGTTAACCAGGAAACTGCCGTGTGACCAGACTAGAAAGAAGCACGACAGATAGAGACTGTGAGACGAGGGGTCCGACCTAGTCAGGAAGTTAAGGACTGCTTCCAGGAGGAAGATATCTGACCCAAGATCTGGAGGATGAACGGGAGACGCGTCTATGGAGGAGGTCGGGGCGAAGCAGACCAGAGAGAAGAGAACGAAGGAAGAATCTGAGGGGAAAATGTGCGCAGCCCATTAGAGGAATCAAGACAGGCCAGTGTGGCCAGATAATAGAGGGAGGAGAGGAAACTGATGAGGATGGTGAGGCTGGGGAGGTGGGCAAGTCCTGCAGGCCTGGGGACAGCTATTGATAGTCTTAAAACAGGGTGACCTGATTCCATCAGCATTGTGATAAGAGGACTCCAGCTGCTGTGTAGAATGGGTTGTGGGAAAACAAGTATAGAAACTGGCAGAAAGATAAGAGGCTACTAAGACAGTACAGGCAAGAGAGATGAGAGCTTGAGAGAAGTGAGAGGCTCTGGAGATGGAGAGAAGTGCAGGGTGAGAGAGAGATTCTGGAGCTAACAATGGCAGGACTTGGTGAGGTGTGAGAACCCACTTTCCAGAATTCTGGCTCCAGTGGATTGGTGGTGGCACTGTCCTTGAGAAAGAGAACTCAAAGGGGGACAGGTATGAGTGGAACCCTTGTCTGCAGGGAACCAGATGCATAGAGGGATCAAGACACTCGGATGTGGGGGCACGGCAGAGACAGAGGGGAGGCAGCTGACTGCAGAGGTGATAATATTCCGGGCCTGGAGGAAGGAACCGGATTTTCTTGTATTTTAGACCCCTCCTTTCACACTCTCACAGTCCAAGAAGCGGAAGGACATTCTAGTCTGAGGGAGCAGCATATGCAAAGATTTAGGATCAAAGTTAAGAGACAACATAAATGAGCAAGGATGAGAACAAGGGTCACTTATTTTTAGCTACTTATTTTAGTTGTGACCTTGTTCCAAAAATTATATATAATGTTTTCTTTAATATATACTAGATTTTTAAAATTAGTGTGGTGGACACTGACTGTCTTAGTCTGTTCAGGCTGTTATAACAAAGTCCCCTGGGCTGGGTGGCTTACAAACAGCAAACATTTATTTGTCACCGTTCTGGAGGCTGAAAGTCCAAGATCAGGTGCTGGCAGTTTTGCTGTCTGGGGAAAGCCTGCTTCCTGGTTCATAGGCAGTGGTCTTCTTGCTGTGTCCTCACATGGTGGAAGGGGTGACGGAGGACACTGATCCCCTTCATGAAGGCTCTGCCCTCAGCACCTAATCACCTCCCGAAGGCCCCACCTCCAAACACCATCACACTGGAGACTAGGTTTCAACACATGAATTTTGGGGGCACAAACATTCAGTCTGCAGCACGGATGCATCACCAGGGCCCCCCTCCAATGAAGAGCTTGGGGGCCTGGCTGCTGTGAATGCTGTCGGTAAACACCCTTCAGCCGTCTTCTCTTCAAGGCTTGCCTCAGCTGCAGAGAACCACTGGGCCAATGTCACACCTCTTCCTGGGGCACCTGACATCTAATGAACGGTTGCTGGAGGAGTAGGAGGACCTGGCCATTCAGACCCAACATAGGACAACTTTGAGGGGCCATTCTAGCTCCAGAGCTCCCCCTGGGGTCAGCTGAGGCTGTCACTGGGGCTGTTTCAAAGCTGAAGTTTCTCCCCCTCCCCAGTCTTGATTCCTCTCCCCTCCTTTCCGCAGGTGTCGATCCCAAGGGTACTCCTTAATAAACATCCTGCACCTTGAATTCTGTCTCAGAGTCTGCTTCCCAGAGAGCTCAAGCAGACTGGAGTAAGTACAGGCATGAGGCAAAAAGAAAAACAAGGCAGGAAGGACAGTCACCAGGACGAGGCAAGAAGATGAAATGCCTGCCATAAGTTTCTACCGCTGGCAAAAGGGAGTAGGTTCAGAGCTGACTCCGTGCTTTCACGCAGCCTAAGTGAAGAGCGACATTCATGCATCACAGTTTTCCAGACTAAAAGCAAACCAGTTGCCGAGAGAAAGAACATGCTCCCAATCCTGAAACCCAAGCCTTTTTCACTCTAGGGCTACACAGAGAAAACACCCTACTACAGCAAGGACAGCCGCAGCCTCTCCTGCTGGGGCAACAGCACGCATCCCAAGGGAGTGCAAGGGGACGGACACCGGCTCACGAATTCAAACACATAAACAATGTAATTTCTTTATTTCTTTGTATTGGAACTTAATGTATGTTTTGAGCCCTGGTCCCATTTCACCCAGTGGCAAAAGTGTAATCTTAGTCAATTCAGGGAAAATTCAGTCATCTCAGAGTATTCTCCATTGTTCAGGTTTTTTCTAGTTTCCATTCTCCACAGTTTTCCTACATGTATTATTTATGCAACTAGGTTCATATCCTGATTCTTCAGGTTTGTGAATTTTTTAACCTCAAAATCCTGCCTTTTGAGACTTAAACCCCTATTTTCTCAAAGTATTATCTCTGCCGTGAGTTTCAGAAGTCTGTTCTGAAATTCAAGGGCTGACAATTCACTGTTGTTCTCTCTAACTTCTTTCCAACCTCTCTTCTCTGAGGCAGTGGATGCCCCCTGTCTAGTCTGAATGAGGGAGTGGGGAAGGCAAGAGAGTGCCACAGGAGAGAGGACAATAACAAGGGATTTTTTTCTTTCTTTCTGTCTTTTTTTTTTTTTTTTTTGCTGAGGAAGATTCACCCTGAGCTAACATCTCTTGCCAATCTTCCCCTATTTTGTATGTGAGCCACTGCCACAGCATGGCAACTGATAGACAAGTGGTGCCTGAGAACTGAAGCCAGTCTGCTGAAGCAGAGTGCTCTGAGCTTAACCACTAGGCCATGGGGCTGACCCAACAAGAGATATTTTTAAAAAGCAAATTGGTTAATAGATTGATTGTCATGGTTTTTAAAAAATAATGTTACTTAGCTAGTGTATTCAATAGCACAACACTATTATATAGAACACATAAAAGTAATCTGTGTGGGGGCTCAAAACCATGTGGTGCCTGGCGAGGCAGCGCTGAGTCAGGAGCGCACCCTGGAGAGGACGAGTGGGCGGGCGGTGCTGCTCTCCAGCAACCTTCACAGGCTCAGCCGAGTGATTTCTGGAGACAATTCCGTATTTAGGATATCTGCTTCAAAAAAGCAAAGAGTTGTGAAGGTTTTATCTTTGTTGTTTGTTTTAAATAAAAGCCCCTGAGAAAAATGTGAGATCGTCCCCCAAAATGAAAAAGTCATTGTGAAAATGGTGTTTATTTTGGTCTTTGCCACCACTAAGTAAGCCTGGCCAGTTTGTTTCAAATTTCAATCCACTGGAAAGGCTGGGCCCGGAGTGGGGGTGGGTGAGCATGAGAGTCCAGAAGCTGCTGAGGTTACAGGGACAGTCACAGAACAAAACTCATCTGTTTTGGTTACAAAGTTCAAGAGGTCAAGGAGCCCCCTGAAGGGGGAATGAAAATAGCAGATGCGTGCAGAGCTCTGCGGAGTGTGTGAAAACATCGAGGGACCAAACAGATGCTCTGGAACGCGGCAGAGCAGACGAGCGAGGCCCACACCCACAACAGAAAGGAGGGACTAAGAGATGCCCTCTGCTAACGAGAATGGATGACGTGGGGGTGATCTTAAACTATCCAAATAGTGAGTTTGGTAGTCATTATCTCTAAGGAAAGCAAGCAGATGCATGCAGCTGAATGTCTTTTTGGTGTTACTAAGGAGAATGACACCGTTACTGAGAATAGTCCCTGGCTTTCTATCTGCGTGCTAAAGTTTCAATAGCAATGGGTCACTCACATGACTGCTCAATGCCACAGCAAGTATTTGAAAGAACATGATTGTAGATAGGCTGTTATTTATGACAAAATTCTTTAGACTAGAAAGAGCTATAAAGAATAATATAATCAGCCTCTTACAACCACCACTCGGCTTAAGAAAAAAAGCATTGCAGAGGCATCTGAAGCTCTCTGTGTATCTCCTCCCCAAAGGCAATTCCTTCTCCACCGCACACAGGTGACTACTGTCCTGAATTTGTTAATTATCATCTGATGCATGTTTATATAAGTGTACTACATATGTATCTCTCTAAAATCACACAGTGTTGTTTTATATGTATATAAACTTTACGTAAACGGTGTTATACTGCATGAATCTTTCTCTATTTTTAACTCACATTTGTGAGACTCATCTATCTTGATATGTTTATCTCTAGTTGATTTTTCAGTGCTGTATATTATTCCCTTGCATACCATTCTACTTTTTTATTCATTTTATAGGTGATAGTCTTTGATAGTCTCTTGATTCTGGTCTTTGCAGTGACAAAAAATATATGAAAATAATAGGTTTTAGATGTGCAAAGTCAAATATTTCTCGGGCCAGTGATTCTCAAAGTGTGGTCCACAGACCCCTGATGGGTCCAAGACCCTTTCAGGCAATCCATGAAGTCAAAACTGTTTTCATAATGACACAAAGATATGCTTACCTTTTTCATTGTGTTGACATTTGCACTGATGGTATAAAAGCAACGGTAGGCAAAACTGCTGGAGCCTTACACAAGCAAGGCTTTGCTAAACACAGTAATCTTTGCTAAATATGTCCAAAGTGTTCTCCAAATGGATTTATCAATGTAAATCCCCCCTTGCTGTGTATGAGAATGTCCATTGCTCACATCCTCCTCAGCAGTTTGGAATTGTTTCAGACTTAATTTTTTTTTTATATCTAATAGGTGCCAAAGAGGTGTTTTAATTTGTATTTCTCTGATTATTGGTGAGATTATGTGCTTTCCATGTATTTATGGGTTCTACAGATTTTCTCTTCTTTGAAATTCCTGCTTATATTTTCTTGCATATTCTTCTATTTAGCTGTTTGTCTTTTCACATTAATTTTTAAGGATTCTTTAATTTTCTAAGCCTGTATCCTAGGTGGTGTCTCTTTTTTTTTTCACTTTTTAATTTTCAATTTTTTATTGAGATATAATTTACATACAGTAAAATTTACGTCAGTGTTCAGTTCGTGAGTTTTGCCAATTGTATAAGCTCATGTTATCAACACCCAAAACAAGACAGAGAATATAACTATCACCTCCGGAAAGTTCCTCATGCTCCTCCCCAGAGGCAACCACCACAGATGAGATCGGTCTATTCCATAAATTCATGTAAACGGTATCGTATACTGTATATTCCTTTGTGCCTGGCTTCTTTCTCTCCACATGATGCTTTTGAGATCCATCCGCGTGGTTATGTGTATCAGTAGTCATTCCTTTTTACTGCTGAGGACAATTTCATTGCATAAACAGACCACGATGTGTTTCTCCATTCTCCAGCAGACGAACATTGGAGTTGTTTCCAGTTTTTGGCTATTGCAAGTAAGGCTGCTATGAACATTCTTGAATGTATTTTTTTTGTGACATATGCTTTCATTCCTTTTGGGTAAAACACCCAGGAATGGAATGAAACACCTTCTAAATGTATGTTTGACCTACACATTTTATCTTCCATATGTTTTAATCTATCTTTCATATTTTTATCTCCTTGTTCTACATCATACATGACCTCTTTAGATTTCTCTCCTGGTCCACTCATTCTTTCTCCAGCCGCGTCTACCCCGCTGCTTATCCCATACATGAATTGAGCTTTCATTTCAAGGGTTATATTTTCATTTCTAGGATTTCTATTTTATTCTTTTTCAAATCCTCTAGGAATTTTTTAATAGTATGGCATTCCTTTCTCTTATTGTTTAGTCCATGTTTTACTGTCTTAATAATTTAAAACAAAATATCTCATATGCAATATTTTAATTGTTTTATCTTTTGGGGGGCTCTGAGCACACTGCTGCTTGTTTCTATTAGCTCTCACTCTTGGTAGCTTATTTCCTCATGTGTTTGTAATTTTGTTTTGAGTGCATGTTGGTGAGGTTTATCTGTGGGATTTATGCTTTGGGGTTATTTTGATTATTTATATTTATTTTATTTTTTTAATTCAAATTAACGTCCTCCACCCCTTCTGGATCTGGAGATGAAGAGCGACACTTGGAACCTGCAGCAGGAAGGACTTAATCTGAACAAGAGGCAGGATTTCCCAGAGGTCCCTCCATCCTGGAAGCCTTGTCCCTGGTGGGCAGGGACAGGGGGACAGTGGAGAGACCAAGCTGTCACCTTTACAATGCTAGGGCCAGGGTAGTGGCTGACCCCCATCTGAGCCCTGGGGCTCTGTCTTCAGCTGGATTCCCTGGGGGCACGAGAGATTTCTTTGTGGAGAGAAGGGAGGCCGGGGTCTGGCCTTTTTGGAGCGAGCGGGGGGCTCCTAGCCTTGAGCTTGAGAGTGAAAGCCTGTGTGCACACCTTCTTCCCCTTGCTCCCCACCCACAACATGCAATCACCACAGACCAGCCAGTCACTGGGTTGCCTCAGGGCAAGAGGCAACCACGATAACCTTCTGTGGGGGTCGGGGGAGGGCAGCGCAGGGAGCCTGGGCGAGCTCACATGGAGCCAGAGAGGTTTTCTCACTTTCGAATTCTACCAGGTGGCAGAGGAGCTGTCAGACCAGAACCACTTCATGTTAACATCTTGACTTGGGGTTTCTGACCACTCAGGTTTTATAAATTCAAACCTCAAAACTACATATGGGCAGATCTGAATCCCTTTTTTATACTCAGAGCCCAGATGAAGCAATTTCTCCTGTCATTTCCCTTTGCCTGGACATATTTTTTCCAGTGGCATAGCCTTTTAAGGGTCCTAGCAATCAGGCAGACCTCCGTTCTACCTCCCTGCCTTGCACAGCTCAAGGCCTTGCCGCTTGTCCCCACGTGTCAAAAACCCAAACCTCTTGATTTGTATCCAAGCAGGGTTGGGGCTAGTATGAGCACTGCCTCACCACTTTTGATGTCTGCAAGTTTCTCCTGTTTTCTTGAGAGTTTGATATTTTAGAGACCATGCGTTATATTTGATCCACTGTTTCTAGGTGTTTTGTATTGAGAGGTTTTTCAGGGTATCTAGGCTGTTCTGATAACAGAAACAGGAGTCCACAAGCTGTTGTTTCCTCCCACCGAAGTCATCAATGAATGAGGGCCACTATTCTGTCTTTCTCCAGGTCAGAGATCAACTGCTCTGTGGTCAGGAAGGACACTTCATCCATTAACACATAGATATCCCTGACAGAGCCATCCTCCCCATATCTGAAAACTTCCCACCTTGTCCCTTTATTTGATGAGTCTCCAAGAGTTCCTGGATTACTCAGAAAGTTGATGAGTGTGGAGAGCTTCCTGAGGGAACATTCCAGGAAGTTGAATTGGGAACAGCAAAATACGGAGCCATTTGAAGTGACCCAGGGGTCTCGAGCAAGTTCATTTTGTTTTTTGTTTTCAATCAAAGAAGCAGTTGAGCCAAAAACAATTAAAATCTAGATCTTAGCAAACAAGACAAAATTTTCCTAGTGAATCTCAAGAGGCAGGATTCGGGAAAGAGAATACTGTTAGTTTGAAGAAATTGCAACACGGCTCGTTTAGCAATGAGCTGTTGGGCGGAGGAAGGAGGGTGTGCCATTTCCCTGTGAGCTCCAGCCCCCACATGAAGCGCTTTCTTTCCTAATTATTGTTTCAAAACCAAAACTTCTGTGATAAAGGCCTTTTGCTGAATGGCAAATAAGAGAACAAGCATAAACAACTGGTCAGAGAAGAATGGTTTTTAAAGGCCCAGCCATTTATGCAGTTCCGGAGAGCAAGATCAAGCTACTCATGGCACAGAAAACACATGACTGTGGCTAGCTCCTGGTAGGAAGGAAGGAAGATCCCTATGATAACTAAATACTCAGACCTGAAGGATATTCAGAGGTTGGAGAGGAACCGGAGGGAAGAAGGCAATGTCATGAAAAAGTCACTAGCTACAGAAATGTGAGCAGTCATCGTTAAGGAATCACAGACTGGACTTTCTAAGCCAGTCTGGGACTAATGGGGTGACATTATGATGCTTTTTTCTTGGAGACCCACCTTCTGCCCATGCAGCCTTTCTTGCAGGACCTCTGTGGTGCCCTCCTCACAGACTGCCTCCTGCCCTCTCTGACCCACCTCACACCCCTTTCTCCCTCACTAGAATATTCTGTCTGCCCTCCTGTCAGTCAGAGGGGCTGGGTGATGGGAGGCTGCAAGCTGGGAAGATCCAGCAGCTGCAACAGGAAGCAGATGGAGAGCTGCATTAGGAGGCTCCCAGAACAGAGAGGTAGACAGATTTGCAATCAAAGAGATGGCCCAGTCAAAGAGGGTAGATTCTGAAACTCTGGTCCCTGGGAGGACTGGTGGTGAGGAAAGCCAAGCAGGACCCCAGTTCAAAAGACACTAAGGACTAAGCAAAAGCAGAGGAAAGGAACTGAGAGGACCAGAGAGCACTTAGTTGAAATAGATGACACAACCAATGGAGTGACCACAGGGACGGAGCCAGGAGTCCAGGTGCGGGATCAAGGACTCAGTGCTGCTGATAGCTTTTGAGATGCTCCTCCTAAGCATCCTTCCCCAGGGCTTCTTTGTGCCCATTACTCTTCCTGACTCAGCAAGAACAAAGAATTGAATTCTTGGCCATGAATTCCAAAATAGGCTCTTAAAATTCATAACAGAAATGGTCTTATTAAAAGCCAAAATATTTTGCTTTGTATGAATTGAGCTTTTTGAGAGACAAAAGATTGTTTTGGTTCTAAAAGCTCAGCTTTGAATACCACGATTCAAAGTTCTGAACAAAAAGTTTATACTATAGTCAATGTTTGTACTATAAACAGTGGCATTGGAAAGATTGCAGCGGGGAGGAATCAGCCCTTTTCCTCCTCCCACCACAGCCACTGCCCCCTCCCCAGGACCAAAGGGAAATCTCACATGTTGGAGGAAAGAAGACAATTGGGAAAGCAGAGCAAGACAATGAGTGTATGAACTCCTGAGAAAAGGGCCCCCGTACCCTGCACGTCCCAGGTTCAAATCCACAGTGCTGAAGTGAGGGTCCCTAAGAGAAATCCAGATGGCTTTTTAGGGGGACCTGAGAGCAGAGAAAACGTCTGCCTCCCTTCTTAGGGTGTAGCCCAGTGACACTGAAAGCCTCTTGGAGAAGCCACACCCGACGTGAGGCCAGTGCTGAGAAGTGGCAAAGGCTGAGAGGCCCAGGTGCATGGGCCTGAGCACAGCTTCACAGAGACTCAGCACCTCGGGTGGTACAGGGAAAGCAGCCAAGAGTTCCCAGGCCTCCCTCTGAAAAGAGCTCAGATGAGCTAAGAGAGATCCTGGGATGGGGAAGGAGGGCAAAGGTGCCAGGAACAAGCGAAAGAAGGCCCATGACAGGGACATCAGCATATGCCAGGACATGATGATAAGGACCAGACAGATTGGGTTACATCTTATAGATGCCAGCAGAAGACAGAAGATGTCTATCAAGCCGACTCACCCCCTCCAAAGCCGGGATGAGAGAGGAGGTGTCGTTAGCCCCACCTCCCAGCGCTTAGCTCACCCGTGGGAGACAGAGCTACCTCGAAACAGCCAAACTAAGTTTTCTGCCACAGAAGGCACAAGGGGCTCAAGGTCTAAATTAGGTTTAGTTATAGAGAAAGAAGGTACATGTTCGCACATCTGAATTTTGTGACTGTGAAATTTATAGCTGTTAACAGATCTGGATCCAGATAACACGGATTTAATGCCAGATCACCTAAAGAAGTGGTTCAGGGCGCTACAAAGTTTCTCTAACTGAACTGCACAGAGTTCGGAAATACACGTAACTGTACACCAGAATTTAGTATAAAGGCTACTTCGGATCAGTGAGGCAAAGATTATTCAATAACTGAAATTAGTGTAACGAGAAACTGTTTGGGGGAAAAACTAAGACAAATCTCCAACTTACCCCTCATACCAAAGCAAAGATCACACAGCTCAAAGATTTAAACTCTGAAAAAAAAACTATAATAATACTTGAAGAAAACGGTGCATTTATTTATTATCTTAGAATGGAGAAGATTTTCTGATAATGACACAAAACTTAGAAGCATAAAGAAGATTGATAAATTTGACTACAAAAAATATTTTAATTTCTGTATAATAAAAAATAATAATGAACAAAATCAAAAAGCAACCGGTAAACTTGGTATATTATTTACAACCCATACTGTAGCCAAGGGCTAATGTCCTGAATTTACAAGGAACAGGTATAACTGATAAAGAAGAAGATGGTCAGCCCAGGAGAACATTGAACAAAGAGACATGAACAGGGAAGGCAGAAAAAGAGATACAAATGCCAATTCACATATGAAAAGGTGCTCAACCTCACTATTAATTAAGGAAATGTAAACTAAAATAATATTTTTTAATCTATAAAATTGGCAAAAGTCTAAGTTTGATAACACTCACTTTTGGTGAGGGCATGGAAACCAGACATCCTCATACACCTTTGGTATAAGGGTCGTTGCGACCATTGGGCGTCGTGCATCAAACATTTTAATCCATGTCCCTTCTTATTCAGCAATTTCAGTGCTAGGAATTTACACTACAGATAGGCTTTAAAAAGTGGTGCATGAAAGATTTCATTGAAGTATTGTTTTTAGTAGGAAAATATGGGAACTCTCTTTAAGCAGGGGTGTAGGGAAAGGCTGTTCAAGGCAGGCCGCACTAACGGCAGGGGCCTGGGGGGAGCAGGGGGTCGCGGGCAGCAGACTTGACTCACATTGAAGGTAAATTCAGTTCTATTTCTCAGCTAATGAAATAATCCCCCATCTTCTACTTGTACCACAAGGTTTTCGTATCTTCTTTTTCACTAAATTCAGCCCCCAAAATATTTGCTAGCGTCCTACTATATTCTAACCAGATGATCTTACGTCTTTCTAGCGGAGCTGGACCTTGAGGGACTGGTAGAACGGGACTGAGCAGAAAAGGCAGGAAGGCCGTTATGGGAGGGCAAACAAACAGGCCTATGGGAGTTCGTGGTGCACTTGACGAGAAAAAATAGCACATCTGAATTACTGTTCAGGGAGGGGAAAAGCATATATGTAGCCTGAAAATGAGGCTGCAGCCGCACTTCGCTGGAGGAGCCATTGCTTTTTCAGCAAAGGACAATGTTATCAGACTTGTGTTTTAGAAAAAGAACTCTGGCAGCCATGTGCAGAATGCAATGAAGAGGGAAGGAGGCTAGGCGGCCAGATAGTGGTCGATGCAATAAGTGATGTGGTCAGAACAAGGGCAATAGAAGATAGAATGGAGAAAGGAGAGAGGAATTGGGGCTGTTTTAGAGATGGTATAGACAGAATATGGCTACTTATCAGATGTGGGAAGTGCAGGAGGTGAAGCCATCTGAGATAGCACTAACAAGCCCAGGTTGCTGACTGGAGGTGGGAGGCAAAGACGAAAGCCTGTCTAGTTTTGTAGACTATGAAAAACTGATGTGGTTGATCAACATAAGGAGTCAGGGAAGGAAGGCATTTTGATGGAGGGCTGGAAAACAGGCTAAATTTTGGAGGTGCTGAGTTCGAAGTACCCAGGAGCATGTCCGATTGATATTTAAAAATATGCTTGGAAACTCCATGGTGAAAAGACGGTTCCTTGGGTGATGCAAGAAGACAAGATGGTGGAGGCAGAACTCTGGAGAATACCTGCCTTTCAGGGCTGGGGCAGGGAAGGGGAGTCAGCGAAGGTACTGAAGGAGGAACCGTTAGAGAGGGTGGAGTAGCCCCAGAAGCCACACGCGGAGCAGCCCAGAATGAATGCAGAACCGCCAGGTGAGGCGAACTGTCGACGAAAATAATCCATAACCAATCCATAAATGAAAATTTGGGTGAGTTTATTCTGAGCTTAAATCTGAGGATTATAACCCAGGGCCTTTCTTCCCAAAGGAAGAAAGGGCACCAAAGAAGTGGGGTGCACAGAGTGGTTATATACCCCCAGAGAGGATGTTTCACATAGGATTGAAATGTCCTTTTACAATAGTCGTGAGACTGCTCTGTTGGCACAGCGATTGATGGAAACAGCAGGTAGGTCTTCTGTCTCAGTGAACACAGCAGGGTGGCAGTCTGCTGTCTCCAGCTGAGTGGTCACTGGTGAGCTGGGAGGTGAGCACAGCAATCAGTTCCTAGCCTAAGGAAAAATGCTAATGTTGGGGGAAGTTGCGCCTTTATCTCAAGGGCCTTTGTTCTGGCCATAGGAAATGTCTAAGCAGATATACAATGCAGTGCTCAACAGCCACAGTCAGGCCCTTTTGGAAAAAAAAAACAAAGTCAGGCTGAATTAGGTTTATACCAAATGGCTTCCTCATATACTCCAATATATCCTATTGCTTGCCATTTTTATTTGTCACTGCCAAGCCCCAAAGGAGGGCCAGGGGCCTCAGCTGCCTCCTCAGCCCCACTCTGATTCTTTCCAGCCGCTCCCTGGAGTTTGAAGTACTGTTCAGCTTTTCGTATACAAACTCTCAAATGCTTTCTAAAAAGTAAGTGGTATAATCCCCTTTGTCCTGGGATTTACAAATATAAGAAGATGGAGCACTTTTCACTATACGGCTTGGAAAGTCAAGGGCAGTGGAGCTCAGAGTTCTGATTCAGGCCTTAGTCCAAGGCCCAGCAGCCAAAACTCTCCAAGCAAATAAACAAACAAAAGCAACAAAATAAACCAGAGTCAACAAAACTCACGCAAATTAAATTTCATTTCTTTTTCCATTTTTATGAGGAAACTTGCTTCTGACAAAAATATTGAGTCCCTTCCCTGTGTTTGATAGCACCGTGTTCCTGTGCCCTTTCGAATCTCGTAAGAATTTCCCAACAATCTTGGTGTTCCTTAAATACTGACAAAGCCAAGGACATTCCTCAAGGCTGGATTTAGCTAGCATACTAGGGAACAATTTCTGGACATTTCACTCCACGGACTTTTTTGGGAGTTACTAAATGTTTAAGCACGTAATTAATCTGAAAGCCCTTCTGGTTTTTTGTTTGCTCAGAAAAAAAAATTGATTTGGATTACAATGACAGACTCTTGGACGTGCCTTGGAATTTATATAAGAAACCAACGAGTTATTACAAAAATAATTCAGATGTGTGTATTATGACTTAAAGCTGCCAAAACAAATAAACTTGATACAAAGATGTTTTTAATAAAGACTGTTTTAAAAAACAGCCGCATAAGATGTATGCAAAGTAAGAGTATTTTATTAAATAGCTTTTTTAGAGTCAGAATACAAACAGGCGCTGGAAGTGAGCTCAAGCAGGTGAATGAATAGTTCTTTTCTAAAACAAAGTACTAAAGACTCAGGAACTTAACTTGGAAGAATTATAATAATTTTGTTTTACGAACCCAATTTTCACCTATAAGTTTAAAGAACAGTCCTTATATTTTCACAGCCTGTCAGATATTTTAACAGCTGCAAAATTTAATTCTGAGCTAATCTAAATTAAAATTGGCTTTCTTTGGTATCAGCCGAGTAAAAGAAACTTCAGTAAATTCAAATAAATTGAATAGATACCTTCTCGAAGCTGCTCTTTCCCTCCAGTCTGGTCTTGAATAAGCTATTGTCCTTCTCCCTCCCAGAGTTGGCCCCTTCCCCTGGACTTAAGATCCCAATCTTCTGATCCTCCTCAAAAAATTACCAACTCAGTTGGCACCCTCTCTGCGGTACCTTCATTCTCTGGCACTACTGGATCCCTTCATTTTGTCTGCAAGTCATCTCTCTGTCTTAGAAATAAATACACCCATGAACTTATCCCTGAGATCCCTCTGGGATCTATTCCTTTCTATTGTTCCTTTCACCAAACATTGTTTTTTGTTCAAACATTTCTTGATTGATTGTCTCCACCAATTCCTGGCACATCAACTCTGCCCACTCATGCCTGTGCCCCTGAGTGGGGCTCCTGCTCCATTGGTCTAATCAGTGGACTTTCCTCAAACGTCATTCCTCTTGAATTCTACAGCATCTGGCCCTGTTGGCTGGCCTCTCCTCAGTAACAAGCTACCATGCATTGGGTCATGTAAAACTTAGACCATCTGAATTTTCGCAGTGGTTAAGAATGTAGATTTTGTTGTCAAGCAGGCATCACCATTTAGTAGCTATTTGACCTTAGGGGAAAATTTTTAAAGTGCTCTCGGTCTCAGTTGGCTCATCTGTAAAGCTGGATAACTCTCTCCTAGGGAACACTGTGCGGATTAGATAAGAAAATACAAGTAAAATTCTTCATACATAGTTACTGATCAATAAAAATGACCAATACTATTTATCCCATCTTTCTGATTACACCCAGTCTCCTTTGCTGACTCCTCTCCATTCTCCTGTCACTCGGTGTGGATTCCTCCCCAAGCCTGAGGACTCCCTCTCCACAAGCTCTCCCTCAGATGCCTCACCTACTCATTGTCTCCAGCATGACCTCTACACTGTCACCTTTAGTTCTGGTGTGACTTCTCTGCCCCCCTCCACCCAGTCTCACTTCACAAACTGCCCTAAGGACATTTCTCCATGAATAAGCTGTCATCTCTCAAATACTACACAGAACAAAAGGATCTTATCACCTTCTGCCTCCTCCCACCTCCCCCAGTGGCATCACAGACAGGAGACCTCAGAGTCGTTCTTAAATCTTGCCTCTTCCTCACCTCCCCACCCCTTACCTACCCAATATCCTGTTTTATTTTCTAATCTCTCTCATTTCTGATGCGCCTTTTCATGACAATCACCAGCACACGGGCCTGGGCCCTCCTGTTCTCACACATAGATTACTGAAATCGCCTCTCAGCTAGTATTCCAGGACCTCCACTGTCAGTAGATTAATTTTCCTAAAATGACAATTTAATAGCAGTTCTTTCCTACTCAAAATCTATTCATACTCTCCTCCCCCCTCACTACGAGATGAAATTCTTTAGTTTCTAATTCAAGGTCCTCCACACCCTTCATACCAAACGTTGACAGAAGTCAACCTTTCCACTTTTATCTTCCAGCTGAAATCCTCCAGGTTAGAAATTGTGTCTAATTCATCTTTGCATCCCCAATGTATATCACAGTCCCAATCGATAAATGTTTGTTGAACTGAGTTAATCTAGCTCATCTCCCCCTACACTTAAAGGCATATGTTAATTGAACGCAAATTCATTCTTCTTTCAATTCATTTAAGTAACTAGTATTTATGGTCAAAGTGTCTGAAACTGTACAAACACCATAATTATACAATATTTACAATGAATTACCATCTTAGTCAGGATAGGTCAATTTATGCTGTGGTAACAAACAGTCCCAAAATCTCAGTGACTTTACACACACTTTATTTATCGCTTGCACAAAGCTGGGGCAGGTGACTTTCAATGAGGCTGCCCTCCATATTGTTGGTATTGGTGTTCCTGCACGCTCCAATCATATGGTTGTCCATATCAAAACATCCTTCCACAATCGCCTTGGCCAGAGAAGAAAGCCTGGAAAATCATATGCTGACTCAAACCCTTCCACCTGGAAGGAACACACAGCACCTCCTCTTACATTTTATTCAGCAAAGCAAGTCACATGCCTAACATCAAGGAAATGGAAAAGAGAGATCCTCCCATTTATCCAGGAAGGGAAGGAGAGCCAGAAGGATTGATGCATTAGGAATGGGCACAGTGGGCGAGTCAGAGAACCAGAGTTTAATACAGTGGCTCTCAAACTTTAGTGTGTCTCTGAATCGCTACAGAGTTTGTTAAACCAGAGATCACCAGACTCTACCTGCGCAGTTTCTGGTTCAGGAGGTCTGAGTTGAGAATGGAAATTTTGCATTTCTAACAAGTTTCCAGGAAATGCTGATGCTGCTAGTCCAGCGACCTCACTTTGAGAGCCACAGTTTCAAAGTATCACATATAAGCAATCTTTTCCTATTTTCAATGGCCTCTGAGAGAGCACACAATCTAAATTGAGTTAGAGTGAGAAGAAATGTTCCTAGTGAACTGAGAGAAGTATTGGCTTGAAATGAGCAGGATTGGCCTAGACCAGCAAAAATGACAGCTAGAGGTGTTGCATCCCACTTGCTGACCCTCCACCATCCTCTTCCTCTCCTTTCTCCTCTTTGACAAAGGCTTCCCTTCACCATCCCCCCTGCCCTTACTGTGCCACCCTCCCATGGACCCATCTCTAGAATCCTACCTTTCCCTGCCCTCCTCGTCCTCTTTTTCTCTCAGTCATCCTAAACCCACAATTTTTAGCATTTACTCCCACCAGTGACCAAATACTTAACTACTTAATAAGATCCAACTCCCCCAGACACTGCTTAGATGGACTCCTGTGTTACTGAAAGCAGATTACATGGAAAGGAAGTTGGCAGAATCATGGGGGGAAAGTAGAAGTAGTTAAGGTAACGCATGGGGAGACCATCAACATCTCAGAAGGAGATTGTCCCAAGAGAAGCATTGCTTTGGCTAGATCTGCTAGAGTAAAGCATTTGTTGTGATCATTGAGAGTAAAAGGGAACATCAGCCACTCTATGACCAGTGGAACTGACCCTCAGTCAGCCTAAGGCCCATTTGGGTGCTTCTGCATTTGAGCTCCTATGAACTCACTTTTTCCAAAATATTTATTCCTTCTAACCAGTGTGGCTCTCTCTTTGGGAAAGGTGGATACAAGATGGAGGAAATTTGAGAGAGTATAAGACTCAAGATAGGTGGCTCAGCAGGTTGGAGACAACTCACATGAGCAGCCCACCACTATTGTTCACAAGTCACCATTCATCAGTGACCTTGTGGAGCAGATCTCATGGTCTTCTTGGAGACTCTTTGGTTCCCGTGGCAGGCATGACTATCTAGTATCAGCACAAGCTCTGCAGATCTCTGGTCACCTTTGCAGGTGTCAAGACAGTCACAGCCAGGGCAACAAGGCACACTTTCCCCACACCATACGTAAGGCACCATCCGTGGCCTCAACTCTGACCTGGAGCGGCTACCTCTGGGGCTGACCAAGCTGCACCAAATGGAAATGCAAAAGTCTGGTTTCCCTATATTATGTGACTATACCAGATTTTCTGGCACCCAATTCAGCTGTCCAGGGCCTAACTGGGTGCTTCTGCATTCTAGTTCTCATAAATGCACTTTTCTAAAATATTTAGTTGGCTGCATAATCAGGAATTCATCAAATTCAATGAAATCTGTCAAATATCTAAGGTACAATTTCAAATTAGCTCTGCTGTCAACACTAACCTGGCCCATAGGGGACACCCAAAGCCCCATCTGCTACTCCCACTCATGACCCCTCTGTGGAATTTCTGGATAGTCAGCAATTCCAGGTTTTAAGTTTGTCAATTTTCAGTTTCTACATTACTTTATTATCAAGCTGTGACTTTTTTTTCATTAAGGTATTGTAACAGGTTTCTGTGTTCAGCTGTAAACAATGAGTTCACTATCTAGTTTTGTAAGTTTTTTCTGTTGTTTATTTTGGTTCTTGCCCATGAGTAAGTTCTCTTACTCAGAACATTAGCTCTGTTTTGTCATGAAAAGCTAATAAGGGATTATTAATATACTTTACTTTGGTTCTTTAACGTTAAGAATTTTTCAAAAAATGTAAAAGCTGGGCTGGAAAAGAAATTGAGGGGAAAGCATATATAAATCAACTTTTTTCTGACCTTAAAAACTAATATGGGGGCCAGCCCTGTGGCCGAGTGGTCAAGTTCTCATGCTCCACTTCAGCGGCCCAGGGTTTCACTGGTGGGTTCTGATCCTGGGCGCGGACACAGCACTGTTCATCAGGCCACGTTGAGGCAGCGTCCCACAGAGCACAACCAGAGGGACCCACAACTAAAATATACAACTATGTACTGGGGAGATTTGGGGAGAAAAAGCAGAAAAAGAAAAAAAAGATTGGCAACAGTTGTTAGCTCAGGTGCCAATCTTACGGAAAAATAAATAAATTAATAATAATAATAATAATAATATGTATTCTCCAAGCTGACAGGTGAAGTTATACAGTTGCATTTTCAAAATGGTGATATGTGAGGGACAAAATCCACTCTCCTGGTGCCATCGGAGCTGTGTCAACCCAGTGGTAGGGGATGACTTTTTCTAATTTGCCCAAAAACTTCACATAGGCTTCCAGAGGTCCTGCTTGTTACTCCTACAAATGCAAACTATACAGACAGGTACAAAGCAGAAAACCAAATCCTAACATCTACCCCCTGGGAAGGAACCCCTGTTAATATTTTGGTGTATATGTTTCTAGACCTTTCTTTTTACTGCTCAGTTATTATATCTGGATAGGTAGTTATTCTTTTAAAAAATACAAGCATACCATAATACTCTTCTTCAACTTGAATTTTTTTTTAATATGTCAGAAACGTCTTTCCTAGAAACTTGAAACTCTATATCAGGCATTCTTCTAGAAGCTATGAATACAAAAGTGAAAATAATAAGATGTAGTCCCATTTGTTTTTGGTTTTGTTTTTCTATTGTTTCCCCTGCCTGGGGAAACAGACATAGTACCTGAAAATATGCTGCTAGGACCAATGTTGAAGAGAGTATTGACTGTAGTTTCTTCTAGAAGTTTCATGGTTTCAAGTCTTATATTCAATTCTTTAATCCAATTTCAGTTCATTTTTGTGCAGGGTGTAAGATAATAGCCTACTTTCATTCTTTTGCGTGTGGCTGTCCAGTTTTCCCAACACCTCTTATTGAAGAGACTTTCCTTTCTCCACTGTATGATCTTGGCTCCCTTATCAAAAATTAGCTGTCCACAGATGTATGGGTTTATTTCTGTACTCTCAATTCTGTTCCATTGATCTGTGTGTCTGTTTTTGTGCCAGTACCATGCTGTTTGGATTACTGTAGCTTTGTAGTATATTTTGAAATCAGGGAGTGTGATACCTCCAGCTTTGTTCTCTTTTCTCAGGATTGCTTTGTCTATTTGGGGTCTTCTGCTGTTCCATATAAATTTTAGCATTCTTTGTTCTATTTCTGTGAAAAATGTCACTGGAAATTTGATAGGGATTGCATTGAATCTGTAGATTGCTTTAGGAAGGATGGACGTTTTAACTGTGTTAATTCTTCCAATCCAAGAGCACGGAATGTCTTTCCATTTCTTTGTGTCTTCTTCAATTTCTTTCAACAATGGTTTATAGTTTTCAGTGTAGAGATCTTTCACCTCTTTGGTTAAGTTTATTCCTAGGTATTTTATTCTTTTTGTTACAATTGTGCATGGGATTATATTCTTAACTTCTCTTTCTGCTACTTCATTGTTAGTGTATAGAAATGCCACTGATTTTTGTATGTTGATTTTGTATCCTCCAACTTCACCATATTCATTTATTATTTATACAAGTTTTTTGATGGATTCTTTAGGGTTTTCTGTATATAAAATCAGTCATGTCTTCTACAAATAATGACAGTTTCAGTTCTTCCTTTCCAATTTGGATCCCTTTTATTTCTTTTTCTTGCCAGATTGCTCTGGCTAGGACTTCCAATACTATGTTAGATGTGGTATATGTACACAGTGGAATACTACTCAGCCATAAGAAATGATGACATCTGGCCATTTGTGACATCACGGATGGACTTTGAGGGAATTATGCTAAGTGAAATAAGTCAGAGGGAGAAAGTCAAATACCATATGATCTCACTCATACATAGAAGGTAAAAACAATGACAAACAAATACATAGAGAGAGAGACTGGATTGGTGGTTACCAGAGGGGAAGTGGGGAGGCAGGAGGGTGGAACAGGTGACTAGGCACAAGTGTGTGGTGATGGATTGTAATTAGTCTTTGGGTGACCGTGATGTACTCTACACAGGAATCAAAATATAATGATGTACACCTGAAATTTTCATAATGTTATAAACCAACGTTACCATAATAAAAAAAGAAGAAGAAGAAGAAAGTAGAAAGAAAAGCCCTTTGAAAGCTCCCTTTTTAGAGGAGGGGAGAAAGGAGAAGAAAAGGAAAAGGAAAAAATAGATAATAAATTTCAGCTATGAAAAAAATAGTTAAAGGGATAAAAAGCGGAGAAGAATGGCATTTCAGAGGGGGTAGTGTGTCGATGAGCATGCCAGCAGGAAAAGAAGTTCACCCTTAGGGGACTCAGATGAAGAGACTGATGAAAGGGCTGTTCATGGGGCATGAAGAAGGATGCCCGGTAAAAGACAGGGGGTGATACCATCCTGAGGGCTGAAGGAGCAAAGGAAGAAAGAAATAGTTTCACAGGAGAGCCCAGTGCCAGTGGGGCCACAGAGGGGAAGCCACTGGAGTTGGGGGGATATGGCTCCAGCTATAGATACAGGTCTGAAGCCGAGAGGGAGCAGGGGAGGAAAGCCCCTGACCTTTCCTTGTTGCCACTCTCTGCCTTCCTGCTGGTGCCTCCCATTAACAGAACCCAAAAGGAACCCAGAGAGTGCGGGAGGTGGGAGAAGCAGTCAGATTTCAGATAATGTGAATGCAGAGCCAATAGGTTTTGCTGATTGGATGTGGGGAGTGAAGGAAAGAAAAGCACCAGGATGACACCTGGGCTTTTGGCCCGAGCTACTGATTGAATAGAGTTGCCATTATTGAGACGGGGATGGCTGGAGAAGAAGCAGGGTCTGGAAGTTAAGAGTAGTTTGGTTTTGGACACGTCTGGTTTGAGATGCCTATTAGGCATACAAGCAGAGATGATTAGGAGGAAGACAGTTGTATGAGTCTGGCACTTAGAGGAGATATAAATTTGAGATTAATCTGCAAATAGATGACCATGAGGCTGGTTAAGATCACCTAGAAAGGGAATGATACAAAAGCAAAGAGAGTCAAGGGTACTGTCCCTGTGGTCTTCCAACATTTAGAGGTCCAGGAGATCGGACGGAGCCAACAGGAGAGATGGGCAAGCGTCCAGCAAAGTAGGAAGAAACAGAGAGAGGATGAACTGAACCCCAAGTGAAGAGAGTACTTCAAGGAAAAAGGAGTACTCAGCAGTATCACGTGTTATTGGCTATGAGACTTGGCAGCACAGAAGGCCCTCGTGACCCTGAGGAGATGGTTTCATTGAAGCAGTGGGGACAAAAGCCTGAGAGCAGTGAGTTGTGAGAGAATGGAGGTGAGGAAGTGAAGACAGCAAATAACTGTTTCTGTTTTGAAGAAGTTTTGCAGTAAAGAATGGCTGTAACAGAGGAGAACTCGGCTGGAGAGAAGGTTGCTAACAGGAGACACAGCACGCGTTTTTGCGCCGATGGGAATGATCTCTCAAGCAGGTGAAAAGTGATGGTGTGAAAGCAGGGGGCACAAGTTCTCGAGCAGGAGGGACGGGACGGGCTCCAGTGACTCTGTGCACCGCGGAGGGTCGTGCCCTCAGGCACAGAGACTGCTGGAGTGATACAGCAAAGGGAAGATGGTGTGGACACGGAGGCAGGCGGATTTGGGGGGAGGAAGATAAGGTAGATCTCTCCCGATTGCCTCTATTTTCTCAGTCAACTAAGAAGCAGTGTCATCAGCTGAGAGGGGAGGCCAGCAGAGAGGGTTTCAGAGGGCTGCAGGGAGAGGAGAAAAGTGAGACGGTCCCTCTTGGAGGGAGGAAAAGATAGCTTACCATAAACGTGTGCGATGACTGTCTGACCGCGGTGACAACGAATCTGACCTGAGACCCGCCAGCAGAGCAGAATGTCTCCACCTGCTCCGCCCTCCACAGTGAGCGGCTCAGGCACAGGTAAGGGGTACGTGGACAACTGGGCTGTCCTTTTAGGGTTCTGGGTTCCCCTTTACAATGGCTGCATGGGAATGTACTTTTTGTGTGTAAAATGGTTTCCAGTTTTGAATGTGGAAGTCCAGTTATCCATCCGTCACAGTAAGAAAGTGAGCTGAAATGTCACAGCGACACTAACCACAACTTAATCTAGGATTCAATTGTATTTTTTTATTGGAGGCTTTGAGGCAATTTATTTTTAAAGAACATTAGAAATATGTAGAGATGATGACGCTATTTGTAATGTCATTTGATCTCTAGAATTTACGCTAAGAAGTAAATTTTGAAGGCAAGCTTGTGAAGTAGTTTAGTGGCCAGTGGCTAACAGACAAACCTTACACACCCACAGGGTCTGCGGGCTGGGTGGGCGCAGAGGGGACGGGCTGAACTTGAGGCTCCCAGCTGGGCTCAGGTCTGCTCCTCCTCTCCCTTCGGAGGCCTGGGCTGGAAGGGCTGCCGCTCCCTTGGGCGCATTTTTCTCACAGAGCTGAAGGAGCACCAGAGGTGGGTGCAGAAGCAGGCAGACTCTCTTAAGGCCCTGGCCCAGAACTGGCACACTGTCACCTCTGCCCACATTCCACTGGCCAAAAGAAGTCACATGACCAAGCCCAACATCAATAGGGTGTGAAAGTATAATCTGCCCACTGTGGGAAGCACTTCAAATTTCCATGGCAAAGAACGAGGATGTATCACCGTATTATAGGAGAGAGCCAAGAACTGGGAAGAATAATCCTGATTACTGCTGGTAGGATAAAACTTTGTCTTTTTCTTTTTTTCTTTTTTTTTTTTGAGGAAGATTAGCCCTGAGCTAACTGCTGCCAATCCTCCTCTTTTTGCTGAGGAAGACTTTCCTCTACTTTACACGTGCGACGCCTACCACAGCGTGGCGTGCCAAGTGGTGCCATGTCCGCACCCGGGTTCTGAACCGGCAAACCCTGGGCCGCCAAAGCAGAATGTGCATACTTAACCACTGCACCACTGGGCCGGTCCCAGGATAAGACTTCTTAACATCATTGAGAACCACAGACTTTACAGACAGATGACTTGGGTTTCATATGTATGAGAACTTGATATTATGCACGATGCAATCTATTTGAAACCTCAGAAACTCTCTGGACTTCTGGGTTCAGAATGATTAGTCAGTGGTCTGAACTTCCATCCATTCCTTTCCTAATCTCCTAAACTGGCATTGAATTGCTGTCAGATGTGCCCCAGTGATTTTATATCTATGAACTGAACACCAGCTGACCCTCAGAAAGACAGCCCCTCCCTCCCTCCTAATCTGGTATTGTGCTTGGAAAATTCCCTGTTTCAAATCCTAAAACTCTGTAAATTTAAAAGAACTCTATTTCCTCAGGCAAGCATTTTTTAATGCAGACAGTTTCAGAACGGGATCTGTCTGGAAACGGTCTGGGGAGTGGTAGCGAAAGGACTTGCAAGGCAAGTTGCAAATGACTGACTTAAAATACTGGGAATAAGGCAGTTGTTCCCAAAGGCCGCTATGCCATTATCAGACACAGTTCTGTCACTGAGTTCTTAACAATTTAAACAAAAAGAAATGAAAAGGCAGACAGATAAAAAGGTTTTCTTTGAAGTCTCAGTTGTTTGCTTCTGCAAACAAAAGTGTTGTTCCTACCTCTTAGCAAAGTACTTTTCCTCTTGATTCATCACGTTATCGCTTTTCTGTCTTCCCAGAACTCAAATAGGGTCTCATTCCATGCTCAGGAACCTTTCTTCTTGACTGTTCCCAGAGACTGCTCTTTTCATCCTTGTTCGCAGTTTCCCTCCGTTTGTTTCTTTTGATTCTGTTCTTCAATGCTCTTCAAGGATTGTTGAATCCTGGAAACTACATTCAGACTCTGTTTAATGTTTTTAGAAACACACACACGTTCATTTAAAGACAAGTGAAATGTATTTGAAGGTTGTGGTGAGTCGCTAAACGCACTGTCGGGTGTTTTGGTCATCTTCCTTTTCAGTGAGCTTCCTGGGATCTGGGGATCTGCAGACGCACTTAACTTGTTTGCAGGAGCCCTTCGAAGCCCCTCACTGCATTACCAAGGACGAGACGTCTCCCTTCTTTCTCGGTCTGTGAATTCATGACACAATTCCAGAATCACGGCCTGCGTGAGGGCCCTGCGATTCTCCCACGTTAGCAATAGTCAGAATCCTAAACCAGAGTCACGGAACAGTGCAAGCTTAAGCCAGTCAGAGACAGAAAACCTGTATCTTATGCTCTATCATTACTTTAGAAAATTGCTTGGTTTCTTGAGTTTTAAGAGAAAAAGAAAGGGATGGGCTTCTGGCCATTTTAAGCTTTCTGACTTTAGGTTCTTTACCTTAATTTAATCTGAACTCGCTACTACTTTTTACATTAGAAAATAAACAACTGACTATATAGACACATTTTTAAAACCAGCTTATTAGCTATATATTAAAATTCTGAGACAAGGCACTGGATTTTCCAACTTTGTGAATTAATTTGCAATGTTTGCTATATTAAAAATCGGCATAAATAAAATTGTTATTCGGCTCCCCTAAGCTACCCCAGTTCCCAAGTATTAGGAAAACATTTCGTTTCATGAGCATTATTGTCTTTTCACCTAAGTAGAAATGATTGTTCCTCCTCTATCAGCTCCCTCAGGATAATTTCTTGAAGGTAGATAGATATATTATATTCAATTAATTTCCAGTATAATATCCTAGGACAGGTTTATTAACTCAGTGCTTATTCAATTAATAATAATTAAGTGCATTTTCCAGGCTCAGTCACTGATCACTTGTAGTAATTACCTCAATAGAACAGCAAAATGGAGTCAGAAATAACTGTTTGACTTCATCTGGATTAAATTAATAGGGTTTACAACTCATTTCGATGGATAAAGACAAGGATAAATGCCTTTGGGGTGAAATTGCGTGAAGTGATTAAAGGGAGCAATGCTGACCCTTATTTTAATCTGTAATCGCTTTACAATGTAGTCTCTTCACCAATAATTGTAAATTCCCAATATTTTCCAATCCTTCTGGGAATATTAAAAAAGGAAAGATCGTATATTGAAAGAGACTTCCCTTCTGGCCCCAAATAAGAATATAAATGAGGAACCTAAGTCTAATTATCCAGCATTAGCGTTAGACCCCAGAAGAAAATAAATTTAAAGTTTAAAAACATATTTAATCTTTTAGTCTTTTTAGAAGACCTAGAGAAGACTTCACTTCTCATTGGTATGGAAAACATATACATAATGTACACTGTTTTATCTCTTTCAAATTTTAGAATTTAAAATAGACCTTACTCTTCTTTTCCTTTTCTCTCTCCCCTTCCCCTTGGCTTCCCCTCCCAACAACACAGTCCTGAATCCATGAAGCGCAGCAAAGGAAGGTCGGCATCTGCCCATGAAGGAGAGAGCCAGGGTGGCCCGGAGCAGGGTCAGGGCCCAAATGGAGCAAGGGAGTCAGCACGCAGGATGGCTGCCCCGCACAGGGGTCCGAGCCGGAGTTGGGTGAGAAGGGTGCACAAGAAGGGGCTGCCACTGGCCAAATCAGGGATAATTGGGGTATCAAAATAAAAATAATAGTTGTAACCTATTGAATAAAATAGGAAACCATGAGTCCAGACAGATTTAAATAAACGAACGCATTGAAAGTGTGTGAAGAAATATAGTTTCAAAGTACCAAACGGAATAAGAGAAACTTTGACTGGAAAGCCTGGCAGATGCCACTTAGTCAGGTGATCAAAGTGAACTTCATCAGTAATGGGACTAAACTGTACATCACCTGAGAGGATGCAAGAGAACATATCGATACCTACCGACAGCACGTAAGCGGAATGTAATCAGGAAAAAACACCAGACAACACCAAATTAAGAGACATTTTACAATATAATTGGTCTGTGATTCTTAAAATCGTCAAGATTGTGAAAGTCACAGAAAGACTTCCAGACCGAAGGCGACAAACATGACAGCTAAACACAACATGTTATTCTGAACCGGATCCTTTTGCTATAAAGCACACAATTAGGAGAGTATTGGTGAAACATACATGGGGCCTGAGAATGAGAAGTCAGCAATTATGTAGTGTTATTTTGCTGGTTATTTGGGTTACGTAGGAGAATGTGCTTGTAGGGAAATGCACACCAGGCTATTTCGGGATGACACAGCAGGTCAGCAACTTACTCCCAAATCGGTCAGGAAAACAAAAAGTTTTCTGTCCTGAGCTGTACTTGCAACTTTTCTGAAACTTTATTACTGTACCAAATTTTAAAATAAAATATGATGTTTATAAAATAAAATAAATCTCATTATTCAATAAATCTTACTGTTCCTACTTTTTATTTTTGAACCCTCAGTATTAACGCAAAATGCATCTGAGCTCCTCAGGCACACAGGCTGCATCTCAGTCATCTTGTCACCCCCAAGTGCCTGAAACGCAGCAGGCACCAAGCAGTGTCCCCGGACTGAGAACGAATGTCTCTCTCTCCACTTCCTTATGTATCTCTCCAGTTGATGCTACTTTTTCCTGTCAACTTTAATGAGGCTCCAGGGAAAATACATTAAAATGGCAATGCCTCTGAGAAATATTTCTCACCCTTCTCTTATTGCATCAACACACATTTCACCCCCAAATAAAATTAAATATTAGCGATCTATATCCTAAACATAAAGGCCCTTATTGTGCTTTCAGCTGAGCCATTTTGTTGTTGTTTAGATTTTACTTTTATACTATTTTTTTCTACCTTCCATCTCCTTATACACATGGTCCTCTATTTCCCCAAATTTAACTTCCACATACACCATTTTCTTTTTATAAACATACGTTAGAGCCCTTAAACTCACTGTTGTTAGCCACATTCTGAATTTTTTCTTGGCTCCCAGACAAACACTTTGAGCCATGATATAGGGGCTGCCTGAGGCCAGTTGGTCACTCACTTTGGCCAGCACAGACATCTTTGTCAGTGGGTAAGTGCTGTAGAAAGAGTTTGACTATTTTACCCTTTTTGGCCATTAGTATTTTATAAAAAGTAGTGGGAAATGGGAAAATGGAATGGTTTATATTAGTGAAAAATATAGGTTTCATAAAAGTAACGCTATTGAGACAAAGAGGAAAATGAGTGGACATGCCGAAAGCTATAGATTTCATCCTTATTTGGATGTTCATAGAACTTAACCCAGGTGACAGGGTGTTCTATTACAGGGGAAAAAAAGATCAAAATTTGAGCACATATATGATACGTTAGAAATATATCTTTGAAGATTGTGTTTAAGTTGGTATAATTAGACTTACCTTATAATTTATCTTTGATATTCAATTTTCATTGATACTTTCAGGAAGGTTTTATATATGAAAGTAGCAAGCTGCCTATAGGGCTCACGAGAGAAAAAGTCTGCTCCTCTCCTACAACTCAGACAACTTTTCCAGGGTTGTGATTTCAGCAACGATGCCTGCAAATGGAGGGACGGTTGAGAGCCATAGGGGGCCAAGACGGTAACCCTCACCCTCAGCAGTGACGCTGGAATTTATAATTCCTCAACAACCCACAAATCTCATATATGCGTGTCCAGGAGAAAGGATCATCTTTAGCTGTGCCAAGATTTTCATAGATTTTATACAAGTGTTTCACTGGGATTCAAAATGCAAATTGAATTCTAAGGGCTGTGTCCTACCTTTCTTTTCCTGTTTTAACATAAAATGTCTAGGATGCAGGTCAGTTAAAGACAGAGGACAAGGAGAAGAAGAGAGGAGGAGGAAGAGGAGGAGAGAGATGAAGCAGGGGAGAGAAGAGAAAGAAAAAACGGAAAAAAAAGAAAGGAAAGTGGAAATGGAGGAAAGAAGAGGGAAAAGCTGAGAAGGATAAGAAAGAAGACTTGCTGGGAAGAATTCAGATCTGACCTCATGACCTCGAGATCTGGTCACCAATTCAGTGTTCCATCTAACTTCTTCTCTTTTTTCCTCCTCTTTTCCCTCAGTATTAAAGGGTCAAGAGCACGTGGTCAGTGCCTCCATAGCACAGAAGGCAGCGCGTCAGTCTCATAAAGAGCACGTGGTCAGGAACCCGGTCATTGGGTTCTCATCCAGCTTCCAAGCCACCATGTTAATTACAAGGACAACTACGTTTGCATACGTACTTTCTGAAGCACCATCATTTCAGTAATATTTTTACTTTGTGGAAACTGAGACCTAAAAGGATTTAATTTTTTAAAAAGGAGGAGGTGCCAGTTGTGAATGTCAGACTCTCTCTCAAGTCTCTGAACTTATCCTCAAAGCTTTGTTTTTTATTTTTCTTCCCATTCCATAGAATCTTAGGATAGTCTGTCTGTGTGTTCAAAGCAAATAGAAAATCAATAGTTTCACTTAATCCTAAGTAGAGAAGCTATGGTGCTAGTTGCTACAGCTGTGGTTAGGTAACGCTCATGAAATTAGAAAATTAAGCTAACGCATATACCATACACACAGAGACATACACTACATAACATGTCAAAGTTATTTCTTTTTCTTTTTCTTTTTTGTGAGCAAGATTGGCCCTCAGCTAACGTGTGTTGCCAATCTTCCTCTTTTTGCTTGAGGAAGACTGTCCTGAGCTAACAGTGGTGCCAATCTGCCTCTACTTTGAATGTGGGATGCTGCCACAGCATGGCTTGATGAGTGGTGTTTAGGTCCATGCCCAGGATCCCAACCTACAAACCCTGGGCCACCAAAGCAGAGTGCGCAAATTGAACCACCGTGCCACTGGGCCAGCCCCCAAAGTTAATTCTAGATGGTGATATTTTAGGCCATTTGTCTGTTTCTGTATTTTTTAAATCTTCTACAATGAACATGTATCACTTTCATAAAAAATATTTGAGTCTAAAGCAAATGTAGGAAATATAAGAAATTTTTTTTAGATCTCTCCACCTCTGCTCTGTTTCCTTTATACACATACTAGAAGGTATAGGAAGAATGTCCAAATAAACAACATCAAGCAACAGTAAGCAAAAATAATAATAACTCTTCAGTAAAATTAAGAAAAGTTGCAATTACTTCTGGAATTAAAAATATATATGCAATTCTTCTGAACATACATTGACTTTACATCGGCTGCCAAAGTATTG
Organism: Equus caballus; assembly: GCF_041296265.1. Taxonomy (NCBI): domain Eukaryota; kingdom Metazoa; phylum Chordata; class Mammalia; order Perissodactyla; family Equidae; genus Equus; species Equus caballus. The sequence continues at coordinate 10,375,214 of NC_091702.1, read as the reverse complement.
TTGCCTATTTTAACCTGGTGTGGGGACCTGAGGTTGGCCACCCCAAGATATGTCTCTTTGGCATCAGGATTATTTGAGGCTGATTGCTTTTGATAAACTGGGACAGGGAAGGAGGCTCTGAGGAACGGAACTCACGCTTTGTTAGGACACTTACATTTGTAAGGTAAATCTCTATCTGTAAAAGGTGCCTCCCTCTCTGTACCAGGAAGAAGAGAGGCGATGACCTTCTCTCTAGAAACTCTTAATCAATACCAAAGGCAAAGACTTAAATCTGCATTTTATTGTGCTTCCTGGTAACCTCCTGTAACTGACCTCCCTCCCCCTCCCAACTTTGGAATTTCTTTAAGGATTAAGCATCTTTCCTTAGGCTAGGAACTGATTGCTGCGCTCACCTGTGACTGCCCAGCTCCAGACAGTTGACTTGCCTCCTGCTATGCCCTCTGAGACAGCAGACCACTACCTGCTGTGTCCATCAAGCGCTGTGCTGACAGGGCAATCTTGTGACTATTGTGGGAGGGACATTTCAATCACATGTGAAACACCCTGTTTGGGGGTATATAACCACTATGTGCACCCCACTTCTTCGGTGCCCTTTCTTCCTTCAGGAAGAGAGGCCCCGGGCCATGGTTCCTCATAAAGCTTTGTTTAATTTTCTCTTGCTCTTCTGTCTCATGTGAATTTAATTCGTTCTCCGGCCAGATGAACCCCCATTTGGGAAGAGGAAATGTCTTCCTCCCCTACACTGGAAAAACAATAATACTTTGCCAGCCGCCCTCCATCCTTCAAAGATCCTGGAGCACGTAAACCACAAGCAGCTCCACAAACGAAAAATCCCTGTTTCTGGAGGGGCGCGGACCGCCAGCCGCAGGGCGCGCGGATCGTGGAACAGCCAAGTCAAACTCACCGCGCCGCCGCGGGACTTACTTGAGCGACATCGCTGAGGACTATCATTTTATGACACTTTCTTTATGAGAAATTCCTCTTGTTCTCCTTAGTATCAGCAGTGGTTTGGGCCCTGCTAAGTCAGTTTCAGGCCTGTGTCTCCCTTTATACTCGGTGCTGGGTACCGAGAGCCGACACGCAGCAGAGAGCTCGTGCAGCCCGGCGGGATCAGAGACCCCTCCTGACACCGCGCTGTGCCTGCTGAAACCCGCCTGGCTTCGTCTGCCTCCTCCCGCCCTCAGCTAGGGCCTGGTACCTTCTTATACTTGCTTTGTATTTTATTTATCTCTTTGTGTTGTGCATATTTTGGTGAATAATCTGAACTCCTTTCTGGGTTAAGACAGGCTATAAATAGATATATGTATGTATGCATGTATACATAAGACATTCTAATCGTGAAGACGTGAAGCACTGATCTTTGGCCGTGTCAGTTATGTTTTTCACACCGAGTCTACCTACCACAGGCAATTCTCAACGTGTAACTCAAATATACTACCCTCAATTCTTGTTATTGATAAACTTTGCAGCCCACAGCCCTTACACGTCAGAAACAATTAGTGGCAAAGTCATGTACATCCCAGGTCACTGCTTCAGGATCTGAAGTCAACCATAGGATCCCTCTGCTCTGGCTGCACTGATTCACGCCTCTTAGTGTGTGAGCAGAATTTGCTAGACTGCCCTCAAGAGGAAAGCGAACTATTTCATCCCTCAAGGCACTCTGACTATCAAAGCACTGATGGTTTGTTTCCAGAGTTGGAGGTGGGAGAGAAGAGGGGACAAGAGTCGGAGGAAACAGGGAGAAAGGATAATTTTGACATAAATCTAACTATCTGATCATAGAAAGACATATGTAAGGATGTTTTTGAAAAAGAAAATCAGATGAAAGTTAGGTAATGGTAAAAGTTATACAGCATGTTTACCACATTGGTGAGTCAATGAACGTTGACGTGGGCACTGACAGCACGGAGACCACATTTTCGCAAAATATTCTGAACAGAAACAAACAAAAACAGTGTGTGTGTGTGTGTAATAAGGTAGGGCCGCTAGGAGAAATGAGGACCACAAGGGACTCAAAATTTGATGTAATGCTAAGCCCTCCTTTTATTATAAACAAAATACGGAGGATCCCCAGCTTGATCTTCATGAAGAAATTGTTTTCTAAGAAAAACATGGTTTTGATTTCTTAAGCTCTGATGATTACTCCTGTGTGGAGCTAACCCTCGGCAGATTTATTTCTAACCAGTCATCACTTGTGACAAGTATGTTTTCAAAATGCTTCAGCTCACAGGGAATATAAAATTGTGATCCCACACCACTTTCTTGAGATGAGGCTTAGGAAAGATTTGAAGGGAAACTGCTGACATTGCAGGAAGCGACTTCCAGGCTTGACTTCCAAAGCCTGGAGAGCTGCTGGCTTTGGTTGGTTGATCGGTTGGTAGAGCCTGCCCCTGACAGCAGAGCTCCAAGACAGACAGCACAGCCTGAAATCTCAGGGCTTGGCGTGAACGTTCCTGAACTTCCACAAACCTTGAAGAGGCACAACGAAACCATATTTCCTAAAGTCATAAGCAACAGGGGGCAGAGGGAAATTGGAATCCTAGAATTCATTCAAGACATTCAAAGAAATTGTTAGAATATTCCAGGAAAATGTCTAAAAATACTTTATACACAAGTTGCACAACTCATTCCACTAAGCACAGGATGAAATGAGTTTAAGATTCTGCTAGCAATGAGAGGCCACTGGCTAGGGACATCAAGAAGGTGATGGGGTGACGAAGTGCAGCGTCCGCTGGCCCAGGCACACGGTCCCAGTGCACTCCACCCTCTCTGTGGAGAGGGCTACCCAACATTCACTGCACATTATCGAGTGCCCGACCTCTCTCTAGGCTTGAGGAATACAGAGATAGATAAAACTCTGTCCTCAAGGCCCTTGTTATCTAGAGAAAAAGAGAGAAATCAATCAACAATTGATGCAAGAGGCAGCACAACCTAGTGACTAAGAGTATGGACTTGGAAGGCAGCTATCCGAGTTCACATCCTGATCTGGCTTATGGCTTATATTGGCTGTGTGACGTTGAGAAAGTTATTTAACTTCTGTGCCTTAGTCCTTCATACACATGCACACACACACATATATACACATTAACCTACATATTCATAGATATATACACACAAATCACTACCTCCTTCATATGGTGGTCGTGGGAATTAACATACGTTCATCACTTAGGAGATCGTCTTGCCCTTACTAAGTGCTCTGTGTGTTTGTTAAATAACTAGATAATTAATAAAATATAAACAAGATCCATAAGAGAACCATGCAGGGCTCTGAGAATGAGGGAGACATCTCCAGCAGCCCAATGCCATCAGGAACGGCCCCTCAGAAGGTGCCGTGCTAGAGCGGGGTCTGTATCAGACTCAGGAAGAGCAGGCCCATGTTGACCAGACAGGCAAGGGAGAGAAGTGCTGCTCCTTGGACTCCTCCCCCAGGACACGCAAACGGCCACGGAAACCAAACTAGAAATGGAGCGGGCATTCCATCCAATTTATAGAAGAAATTTTCTTGTAGTTCTGAATTTAAAATTCAAGAGGATTTTACAATCTACTCCCTAACATATTTATGTTTGTTCCAAAATAAAAATAATAGCTTTTCTTTCTCACTAGTGAGTAAAACTGATGTTGAGGCAGATGCGCCAGCCTTTGCTGGGGGTAGATGGGCCCTGATCTGGGAAGCAAGCAAATCCTGCTAAAAGGATTAGAAGATAGAAAGATAAGGAATTATTAGAAAGGGTGACACAGTCAGGGTCAATATTAGAAGGTTAGCTAGTTGGAGCTTTGGTGGCCATGGAGTATGCAGCAGGACCTCCAGGCAAATGCCACTCCAGGCTATTCAAGGAGACTGCACAGCAGGCATCCTACAAAAAGCTCAGGAACTGCTATGGAGAACAGGACAGGAGTCTACTGGAGATAACTAAGGAAGACCCGAAAAGTCCATATAGATGGATAGAAACTCTGCCTCTGGCTCACACTACTGAAAGCCCAGCTAAGATCAGAAGGAAAAAGTATATTATAGACCCTGCGGCGATTCCAAGAAAGGAGCCAACTGTGACTGAGCAATTTCATTTCAGAGTTGGCTGCCCCCAAGATGTGATTTCATAAAGTGGTGTTTCTAGGTGGTCTTTACATATTCAGACCCAGAAATGTACTGTTATCAATACTCTGAGTATGAAGAGACCTCTCTGACTTTGGCTGGCATTAACCAAACTCACAGAAATACACAAATATAAAGTGGAATGCTAATTCATCAACTTACAATGAGAAAAACAACCTTCACCAAACTGGAATTCCAAACTATATTGAGAAAACTACCTACTGAGCACTGAGCTAAATACTTTATAAATGTTACCGTATTTAATTCTCAAGACACTCTTACAAGGTAGATGTTGAAGAAATTCTGAATGCTCACTAGTATCTCTGTGTACAGCTACGTTTTCCTGCCTCCCTTGCAGCTCTACTGGACAACAGAATGTGAGTGGAGTGACATGGTTAAGCACCTCCCCCATGTTCTCTCTTTCCCAAACATGCAGCTGGAAACAAAGGAAACGGTGGCCAACAGAGTGGCAGAAGAGGGAGGAGTTAAGGGAAAGGACATCACAACGAGATCAAAGCTGTTCACCTTTCTAAACACATATTCTCAAGGACCAAGTCTGGCCCAGACAAGAGTCTGGGCCCCAAGCAAGCAGAGGGAGACAAGAGGCTGGAGTGGGCCTCACAGGCTACATGGAAGAGTGCCAGGGGTGGAAAGGAAAGAAGAACTATTTCAGAGGGTTTGAGAAATTGGAGAGGTTGAAGGAGAAAAGGTTGTGGCCAAAGGAAAACAAAAATTCGGAGGTAAAGTATTCTCAGGGGATGACAAGGTCTAAGGTACAGGCACACCAAGGGTTGTCAGAAGTGGAGAAGTAGAAGCTTTGGGATAGTCAAGGGATGAGGAAGAAGGGGTGTGGATGGGTCATTAAAACATCAGAATCTCAAAACTAAGTCAAAGGCCTTAGATTTATGAAATCACAAACCCAACTTTCAATATATAACATACACAAATATGGAGATCTGATACACTTGGAATCCTGCCTTATTTTCCTTAGTGATTTTTCTGCATCATACCCATGTGTCATCCAGACTGGTTTATTTTAAATCCTATAGGACAGAGGTTTGATACAAAACTTTGATTCAATATATTCGCCCTTGTTAACAAGAATAAATCATATGGAAACTGACAAATCCTTGGAACAAACTTAATGAATTTATATTGTGATCACGAACTCTACTATTGTCTTCAACCAAGTATTTCCTTTTGTATTTTATCAGAGAGAATATGGGCGATGTTTCACAGATAGAACAGTCACTCTTTTAAAACAATTTTCTTAGATAGCCTAGATGTTTAGCATATTCTATTTTCCAAATTTTCTACTTTTTTCTTTTTTTTTTGCGGAAGATTAGCCCTGAGCTAACATCTGCTGCCAATCCTCCTCTTTTTGCTTAGGAAGACTGGCCCTGAGCTAACATCCGTGTCCATCTTCCCTTACTTTATATGTGGGACGCCTGCCACAGCATGGCTTGCCACGCTGTGCCATGTCCGCACCCAGCATCAGAATCGGGGAACCCTAGGCCACCGAAGAGGAACATGTGAGCTTAACCACTGCGCCACCAGGCCGGCCCCTCTACTTTTTTCTTTAACTGTAAGTATCTCCAAAAAAAAGTCTCTCCCAATACTCTTGGGGTGGGGGGAATGCAGAGGAACTCACTGAGTTACTAACTCAGTAACACAGGCTATTGTAACCTGACCAGGAAACACACCCAGGAAGATTTCTTGGCTTATGTCAGGGAACGGCCAGAAAATTCTTTTAATAGTCAACCATCTCAAAGTTAACTGATGAATTTCCACTTAATTAGCTGGACTCTCTCTGACTTTTTATATCTTACTCATATAAAGAAATATTTACAGGCAAAAACCATCGATACTTACAGATGAAGCAAGCAGAACTGTGCTAGAAAGGACTCTCTACTTCCAAAAAGGTTCTCTGTCACCCTCTTTTGATTTGAAATTCCTTTTACTGAGGACAACCCTATCTTTCACAAAAAAAGAAAAGGCTTAAAATATAAATACCTCTGGAAGAGGCAACATACTGGTTGAAATTCACAAATCTGATTCTAGAAGATTCCTAAGAGCAGGTTTAAAGAGATCTAAGAATTCTGAGTCGTTGGGAAGTGGAAAGAGGCAAAAAATGAAGAAGGTGAAAACTTGTTGGGATCACAATTCTGCTTTATTTTGGCCAATGTCGTTAGATTCATGTACATTTCTTCTTGATTTTTATACTTCTTACCAACTAACAGCCTCATCTAGCACTAAACAATGCCTTGAAAAGTTACTTTAATCCTGTGATTCACTATTTCCACTTATATTAAAACAGAACTATAATAGCAATGCTGTTTCTTGAAAAATCTCCAAGATTCTTAGACCAAAACTGTTATGCAAATGTAAAACGTTGTAACGGTGGGTGTACTATGATGCGATTTACTGGACGGTCAAGGTCCCCAAAATAGGCACTGTTTGATGCTCCTTTCTTCTCTGCTTACAAGATTGCTCTCCGACCTCAGGTCCAGCTCTCCAGAACTGTCTGGAATGTCCCCCCTCGGTGCTGACCAATGATGTTGATCACACCTCAAATGTGATGTCACCTCTGGTCTGCCTACAATGATGGAAAAGACACAATTACATGCCAAAAAAGACAGGAGGACTCAGGGCAGCTGAACTGCACCTTGTCATAGTTTTAAAGATGCAATTCATCCTGCTTGTGAGTTAATGATTTTGTGGGGGTGGGTGTTGGCAAACATGTATTGCTGGGTGTGTGCGACCTAGGCACACATTCCGAGTCTAAGATGAGCACAGTGTCAAGGGGGACTGAACCTGCCCCACCTTTCTTCTATGCCCCCATCTTGCATTCTTTCACAATGCATCTGTCTGGTCCTCTCTCCGGATTGCACGATTAATGAGCTCACTGACAGAAAATAAGGAGGCAAACTCAAGAACTAAACCACAGCCCTGACCTTTCTCTTTCCATTCTGAACAAGAGAATTAATGGAAAGAAAGAAGGCAAGAGTCAAAGAAATTAAAATAACCAAAGTGAGTATTTAGAGAAAACACTTCCTAATGGCTAGGTACCCTTCAACTAAGCACCAGATAAGCTGCTTCCAAAACGATACCAACAAACAAACACATTTCTAATCTTATCACTTTCCCAGTTTTGAGGATGATTCTCCACAGAGAGAACAAAATAAAGAACTGAATAAAGGACGTAATTCGAACTCACTTTTGCCTCTAAGGGAATACTGCAGACTTTTGTATTTCAAGAATCTAGACAGTTAACTCACATTTTCACTTTACTTTGCACCTATAACACATTCTTAAGCATGGATTTACTTTTCAATTCTTTTGGTCAAAGACAAAATAAAATACTTGATATTTCAAAATGCCTTTGACTTTGTCCAAAAAATTTCAACAGACCCTCCAGAAAGCCTTTCAAACTGCATCTTCTACTGTGTGCCTGGGATCATGAGCACTGAATATTTGATAATATTCTCCAGTGTCAGAGGACTTATCTCCAGACAATCTTTGACGGGGAAAGATGCCCTCAGGATACTAAGCCAATCAGCTTTTACAAACACTATTTTCAAGCCTTAAAGTGGACCACAAAATCTACCCTGAGATGTAAAGGCAGTATATTTTATATATTCTGGAACTCTTTCCTCTACTTTTCTACACAGAAAAAAAATTCTTCAATTTTTTTTCCCAGAAAATTACAAACTTACCATTTCCTTCTTCCTGTCTCCTCTTAATTGTATGGAATTTTCTCATTCCTCATGCTGAAATTTAATCCTCAGGAATTCCCAGTTTGTCCCACGTGGTTGAATGGAATGTTCAGCATTTCTGTATATTATGCTGCATTAGGCAAGTAATCAATCAAAATGGACATTTATGATAAACTCAGTCCTCTCGTTTTAAGTAAACACACATTCTAAACTTTTTAAGAAACCAAGCTTCTAAATATTCACTAAGAGTTTTGAAACACTGAAAATAGACTATCAGAAAAATATATAACACCACTGTCCTCTAGCCAAGGTTGTTGCAAAAGGAGTGAGTTCTAAGTCTGAAGGAGTCAGAATAACTCAGCAGATAGTTGAAATCACTGGGACCATTATAACTAAAATGTGACCTTTTATTTAATTAAGCAAATAGTCTGAAGAAATGAATGCAAAGAAAGAGATAGAGCACAACTCAGAGCTGCACCAGGCCCGCCCGCGTGCGGCTGTGCTAATCCTACGCCAGGCTAACTAGCTGAAGACGACAGCGCAAATCCTGGCCGGCTCCAGACGCCGCCGAAGGGACTCAGAAGGAAAGCCTAGGGCAAGCGAGGAGAAAGGAGTAAAGAAACTGGCATTACTCCCGTTAGGAGAGAAAGCTGGAGGCCAACTGCCTCTCAGACGTCACTTCAAAATGGCTGTTAACCAGGTCAGGGACAGACTGCTTTCCAACAGGGCAACACAGGAAGGGATGCCATCAATGCCAGCAGAAGGGACTAGACAAAAGGCAGCCTCCATAGGAATGGGGCCTGTGACACGTTAGCCCAGTCACTCTGTGTGAACAGTGTGTGACACTAGAGCTCCCAGGTCCCAACACACTCCAGAATCAAATGCAAACAGGAGAGCAGCCGCCAGACAATGGGCAGGCACGGGCCCTGGACACAGGGGTCCTGAGAAGATCAGGTGTCACATCACACAGCAACGGCCTGAGACTCTCTAATTGCTCTTTCCCCCGAATTCCAGTCCATCTGGCAAACTCCACTGCTCCAGTCGGCTCCGAGCCCCTGTCCCCCTCAGTCTCCTCTCTCTCCTTCCCTCCTTCCCGCTGTCTCCCCTTCTCCAGGCTTCTCCTCTCTCCATCTCCCTGTAATTTTCTCTTTTTCTTCCTCTTGCCTCTTCTTACTTCCTTCTCTCCCCCAACCTGCCCTCTCAGTCTCTTGATCTATGCACACACACTGTTCCCATGGGTAGGGAGGTGGAACTGCAAATACTTGCAATAGGACTTGTTTTTTAATGACACACTATAAGTTATACACACCAAAAGATTGTGGTATCATGCTTTTTCTATAAACGGTATAAACTTCCTCACCAGCCCACTGTTATGGACTAAATTGTGTGCCCCCCATTCTGACCCCCTACTCAGGCTGAAGCCCTAACCCCCCGCGTGATGGCATTTGGAGATGGGCCTGTGGGAGATAATTGGGTTAGATGAGGTCATGAGGGTGGGGCTCTCAGGACGGGATTAGTGCCCTTACAAGAAGATGAAGGGACATGAGAGCACCCTTTCTCTGCCTTGTGAGGACATAGAAGGCAGCCATCTACAAGCCAGGAAGAGGATCCTCACCTGGAACCAAATCTACTGGCATCTTGATCTTGGACTTCCAGCCTCCAGAACTGAGCGAAAATAAATTTGTGTTGTTTAGGCCAATCTGTGGTATTTTTTCATGGCAGCCCCAAAAGACACAGCTTCCTAGAAACTAGAAGTGATATCTACTTTCTCTTCCCATTGGGTGGAAAACACTGATTGTCACGATTTCCTTCAGAATTTCTTTGATATCATCATTTTCTTCCCTGGGAAATAAGCCTTAAAGGTGAAGGATGGAAGAGGAACAGGAATTAGGAAAATAAGAATTATATCAGTTTTTAAATAGCATTCCCACTATATACTTACGTAGCCAATTTGTCTCTACTTAATGGGACATAAATGTGAAATAACCTAACTTCTTCCTAATCCCTGCTGTGATATGTGATTTATAATAAGAAATATATGTTTGGTCTTCATCCTTCTCCTGGCACAGAGCTCCGGAAAGCCTTGGAATTTCCTAAGTGAGAGAGATAAAGGTGTCTTTTGTTAGGTTAAGGAGGTCACTCCGGAAAGCACCTAGGAGGGGGGCTGGCTGTCAGAGAACCCAATCCTGTGAACAGAGAGTCGGAAATTTCAGTCCCACCCCCTGACCTCCCAGGAGGGGAGAGGGCCTGAAGATTGAATCAGTCACCCATGGCCATTGATTTAACTAATCATGCCTATGTAATGAAGCCTCCATAAAAACCCAAAAGGACGAGATTCAGAGAGCTTCTAGGTTGGTGAACCAGAATGCTGCCATGTGCCAGGTCCCAAACTCCACAGGGTCAGAAGCTCCTTCATTTGGGACATTGTCCTGTGTATCTCTTCACCTGGCAGTTGATTCATATCCTTTAATGTCCTTTATAACAAACTGGTAATCTAGTAAGTAAACTGTTTTCCTGAGTTCTGTCAGCTGCTCTAGCAAATTAATTGAACCTGAGGAGGGGGTCCTGGGTTCCTTTAATTTACAGCCAGTTGGGCAGAAGCACAGGTGACAACCTGGACTTGGGATTGGCATCTGAATTGGAGGCAGTCTCGTGGGGCTGAGCCCTTACCCTGTGGAATCTGATGCTGTCTCCCGTAGACAGCATCAGAACTGAGCTGAATTACAGGACACCCTGCTGGTGACTTGAGAATTGCTTGGTGCTGTGGGGAAAAAAACCACACACTGGAACTGGTGATCAGAACTGCACCCGCCTTTGTCATCTTCCACTTTTCCCTTTGCCATCACTCCATGACATCCTGGGCAGACTGCATCACTTCCTATTCACTTTTGGATACTAAAAGAAGATCATCTAAGACTTCAATTTCAAACTCTACATAAGTCTATCTCATCCCTCTCCCACCCCTGCAGAGAGGGCACGTGTCGAGCCCCTGACTGCTTGGAGTGAGATGAGGCTGGAGGGAGTCCAGGCTCTGAGACACTCCTTCTTCCCCCTCCCAGGCCTGGCTCCCCTCAGGATGGGAGTCAGGAAGAAAGCGAAGGAAAGAGACAGCTGTGGCCCCCTCTCTGTTGACTGCTCTGCTTCTCCGGCAACCCTGAGTGTGCATGCCAGCATCTGAACTCTGCCTCATGGGGAGCACATGTGAAATTTAGCCAGACGGGTCTTCCCAGTGCGCAGTGCCCCAATACGGAAGATTCAGCTCTAGCTGGACCTCTCCCACTTACCCCTCAACTAGCCCAGTAATATACCCAAATCATGGTGCACAGTCTTTGGGGGTGGGAGGGGCGTATAGCCAGGTGGCTCAAGGATAGCTGCCTTCCTTACGTCCTCTGGTCCTAAGGAATTTCCTGCACCCTGGTCATGCGACATAATAGGCGGGCAAGCTGGCTGCTCCACTGTCGCCAATTCCACCGGGCCAGCCAGGTCTCCCCAGCTTCCATCTTCTGGGCTCTGGGAGGAATGGCAGCCCAGCAAGTCTGCTACCTAAGCAGAGGTGACCAGGCTCAGCCCTGAAAGCCACTGTCAGAGCCTCTTTCGTTACTAGGCAGTGGGAGTCAGGAGAAGTCCCTCCCCAGTGGGAGGGGAGGAACGGCCCACCTCACTTCTCCTCAGGCTTCTGCTGTAGACCCTGGACTGGGTATTAAGGGGCAGGGGGTGTAGGTGGGGACTGAGGCCCAGTTCATCAGCCCCTTAGAAAAACTTTGGAGAAAGTTTCAGATCCCGATTACCGTTTTTAGCTCTGGGCCTTCTTTCAAATCCGGGGCAACAGAAAAAGGCCCCCTCCCCATCCCATCATTCTCATAATCCTTATCATTTCGTTTCCCCATCAGGTTGGAATCCCTTTCTTCCTAATTCTTTGAGAGCAGATAGACTCTCACTTCCCTGGATGGATGAAATGAGTTCTGACCTGCAATCACTGAAATGTGTCACATGAAATTTCAAGGTCCCTTCTAAAGATCCCATGATAATATGACATCAAGGAAAGAAGTAGGTTACATGTATGAAATTAGGCAGACAATTAAAATGAATTCATTATCCTTATTTCTCAGTGAATTAACGTTTTTCTCTCAAAAGTTCGTTTCTTATTTACCAAATATTTATATCCTACGAGTTAGCAATAACTGAATCATTCATTTTCCCTTTCTTCTACTCCGTCTTCTGTTCAACTCTGTTTTGATCAGCATCTTTCTTGCGGAAACAGTTCCTGTCGATGAACTTGGCCACGATACATGTTATTTGTAACTTTAGACCCGGTTCATCTGGGCGGGGTCTGGAATTTACACCCTTTTCGGTATGCAGAGCTTTATTGATACCCAGGGACATTTGCCCTGAAGGTGTGGTCGTGTGTGATCAGCTCATCCACATCTTCAAAGGAGAAAACAAAAATACTTGTTAGAATCTTTGCAGAAGCATCAATTTAATAGTAAAATGCTGCCTCCTTCTGGATAAACTATGTTAGGGATGATAAGCTCGTGAAACGGCCGTAGAGATATGTCATTTTATGAATAAACTTTTTTTAAAGAATTAGAATTCTACTTTTTTAATGGAAAAATAAAATTAGAGGACTAGAGTTAACCTTGAAAGATTACCTAGATTCTGCCTTTGGGGCTGTAAAATACCCAACTATCTACCCTAACTGATTTGGTTATCTGACTTTCTTTCTAACGTCTCTAAATAGTAACTGGGAAAGCAGAAAATAGATGATAAAATTAGAATTAGCACAATTTTCACTTTTACATTAGGCTACCTTACTTCACATTTAATTGGCATTGCCATTTACGCATGCACACACATTCATACTACAAGCCTGGAAAAATGTGTGTGTGTGTTAATAAATGCAGTGAAATACCCAGGTGTTCCAGTCTTAATTCTATGGTCAATAGTCTCAGGAACTTTGGCAATCCACTTAATCTCTCTGAGTCCCAGTTTCCTTATCTGTACACCGAGGATAATAAACCTATTGTTATTGACCTCAAGAGCACTTGTGAGGCTCACTGAAATCAACAAAGCACCGTGTAAAGTATTAAACTCACTTGCTATCTTTGAGGCTTTAGATGGTCACATGCCTGAAGTGAAAGAATAGAACCAGATTTGGGACCAACAAGAAAAATCCTTAACGATGTCCTACTTATTGCATAACCACAGCTAGTTTGGTCACACTCACGTCAATCAACTCTCTACTCTCTGTAGAAAAATGCTGGGGAAGCAGGTTACCAATAACCCCAGACGACAATTACACAAAAAGGGAATCTACTGTCAACCCTCCAGGGGCAGCTGACTCCCACAGAGCCAGAGGAGCAGAGGGTCTGACCAAAGCCGACCTGGTCAGACACCGGAGAGAGCCCTGTTTGCTCTACCTCATCCCTGAGCCAAAACCCCAAACCCCACCTGGAGGCCAGCTCAGACCATGCCCGGGTTTTCACGATTCTCCAAGGATCCTTCGACCAAAGCAGGACTAACCAAAATCCAAACCAGCCAAGAGACCAAAGGACACTCCAAATATTCTGATCCCTACTCAGCCTCTCACTAGTGGACACGCAACTTAACCGCTCTGTGCCTCGATTTTGTCTATAAAATGGGTGTAACGATAGTACTGAATTCATGATGTTGTTTGCAGAGCCAATGAGTCGATACAAGCCGTGCACTCAGAACAGTGCCCAGCATTCAGCGGAAAACACGTTAGCTGCTGCGGCCACCACCACTGTTATTATTGTCACACTAATTTGCTTGTCCATGACATTCACTTTCAGACAAACGACGTGTCTCTCTCACAGTTCTTCAATTTTCTGAGACTGAAGGTTGATTCTTTAATTCCTCTGGCCATCAATATTTAGAATTTTGTTCCCACACTAGTCACCTGACATTACATCTATTCTTCTTTTTATTTTTCAGTTTTAAAGTAATAAATCATAATTAAATACTGGTGCTATTTAATGACCTAGTAGCCAAACCAAGTTACAACTCTCTGTTTTGCAGCCAGATAAGCATACGTGCCTAGAATAAGAGCTGGGACTTAGGCACACTGCAAGCTGTTAAACATCTTTTATGATGAGGAAATATTTCAATTCCCTTCACTCCAAGAGCAGAAGCAGCTCTATTTGGTAAATCACCCTAAGGAAAATACTACAAGGCACCAAAACCATTTTGATTGAGAACTAAAAATGACACTTGGCCACTAGATGGCATTTAAATTAGGTAGCAGGTTTCAGCTCACACTTGATCTATTTAAAAACTTAATCGGTTTACGCCTGGCCCAAGCACTGGCGGGTCACACATTTTGACACTGTGGGAACTCTCAGGAGTTGGCTGAATTGAGGCTTAGGAACACCTACAGCAGGTTCTACAGCTACAGACGCAAAATCCTTTTGGAGTTATGAAAAGAGAGAAGTAGTTTTAAATTTCTGCCTGAATCTTCAGATCAGGGTTTTTTGTTTGTTTGTTTGTCTGTTTTTAAGTAAATTATTGAGAGTAAGATTGATAGACTGGGTCGCTCATGTCTTTTCACTTTACCAGGGTAACAAGAAGTCTTCCTAACACAGAGCAGCAGAGTTCCCTGGCAGCTTGTCTCAGCTGGCCCCGGCGACCTCCAAGCCTGGCCTCTACTGGTTTACCAGGCCCAGGGGCTGAATGGTATCTGCCATTTCCTTTTCAATTAATTCCTAAGAAAGGTCAGCCGTGGACTAGGGAAACATCCCAGAGGAGAAAGAAATAGAATCCAATCCTTGCTGAATAAAAACACTGTTATAAAGAAAGGAGAACAGCTATATGAGTTATTTTTATCATCTCCCACAAGGATATTAGGAAACATTTTAAATTTCAACGGCAAGACGAAGAAAGTCATAAAGATGAACTAAAATAGGTAATAAAATAAACTACAAAATAAATGTGTGTTTTCTTTCCACATAATAGAGGAGACACTTCTCTTTGGGGAGATTCTGCACAGAGACACCGAGGACACAGTAGTGCCGCTTTCTGGCTCTTTCCGTGCTTTCCGGAGGCGCCCGGCCAGACGTAAAGCCTGCGGTGCTAAATCCGAGTTGTCCACTAGATGGCGCGAACACACACCGAGTCGCTTTGACGGGTGGAACATCCATTCCCAGGACAGAGTGCGGCATATTGAACTAGTTACGTGACGAGGAAGTCCTCTTCTAAGGGAAAACATGCGGCGACATCTAGGAGTTTAATAATGAATGATTATTTACCTAAAAAGATGGATAATTCAACACATGCTTTTTATCTCCACTCTTTTCCAACTCCCCCTCACAAGACAGAAAAGGAAAGTAAAAGTTATAAATCTACAAGGAAATACAGAAGGGAAGAGAAAAAAACAGCAGAACAAATCACATTCTAGGAAGTTGGCAACTGATGGCTGAGTGTGACTAACCTGGGAGGAAGCTGAAACCCAGCACCAACAGTGGGGGCCCAGGAGAAGCAAGCCTATCCCACTCCCACCCCTGGCGGCTCAGGGTCAACAGTGCCCCCTGGGCCTGGACAGGCAGGGGCCAGGGCTGAACTGAAAAATGGAATTAAATTTGGGGAAATCTACATATTGGTCCACAAGACCATCCAGCCCTTTTGCCCACTTATTTCCCAGAAAGCTGTCAGACTAGGCTGATTTGCTCCCTCCAAAGCTGGAGAGTGACAGGTCCTTCTGTGCTCTGACACTGGGCAAGTCCTCCAGAAGTTGGCTCACTCCAGCTGCTTAATCCTCCGGGGAAGCTCCTCATGCATGAGGCTTCCCCCTCCCCACGAAAATCCACTTGTTCCATCCTCACGCTTAAATACAGACAGCCAGCCAGACAACCAAGGATCACCAGACATTTTAGGAAAGCTTCCCATATAAGAGACTTAGACCAAAGCAAAGAGGAAAAAGAGAAAAAAGAACTTAGAAGAAACTAGAAAACAACTACTATCCTCTGAAAAAAGAAGAAAAGCTGTTGGACCCATGATGCAAGAATAAGGAGTATTAAAGTTTTTTAAAAAAGAAAGAAGCAATCAGAGAAAAAGAAAAGGCCTTTGGAAATTAAAAGTATAATAACCAGAATGAAAACTATTTCAATAGAAAAGTTTGGAAATTAAAAGTATAATAACCAGAATGAAAACTACTTCAATAGAAAAGTTAGAAGAGAATTTTAAGGAAAAGTCCCATAAAACAAAGCAAAAAAAAAGAAAGAAAATTTTTTAAAAATGGTAGGAATATTAGAAGATAAATCCAGGCTCCCCAACACTGGACTAACAGAAGTTCTAGAAAGGGAAATGAGAGTAAATCAAAGGGAGGAAATTATTGAATAAATAATAAAGGAACATTCCCCTAAAGAAACGAGTTTCCAGATTGAAAGCATCTACCTGGTCCCCAGCTTATTCAACTTTAAAAAAGATCTAAGGCATATCATTGTACAATTTCAGAACATGAGGGTTAAAGAAATAATCCTAATAGCCTTCAGAGCAGGGGAAAAACAGTTGTGCCTGCAGAACAAGTAATCAGAACAAACTGGATGTCTAAACCACATTGGAAACTAGAAGTCAATAGAATAACACCTCCAAAATATTGAGTAAATTACTTTTACACCTAGAATTCTATACCCAATTAAACTCTCAATAGAGTTTGAGGGTAGAATATAGGTCTTTTTAGACATGTAAGTTCTCAAAAAACTTACCTTCAATGCACTCTTCCATAAGAAGCTACTGGAGGATGCTTTCTACCAAGATAAGGTAGTAAGCCAAAACAGAGGGAGAGCTGGGATCCAGTACACATGGAATCCAACTGAGGAGAGAGGTAAAGGGAATTCTCAGTCGTGGCTGATAAATAAATGAACAGCAATAGGATATATTGGAGTAAATGAGGAAGCCATTTGGCTTAAAACTAACTTGGCCTGACCTTGCTTTTCCAAAAGAGCCTGACGTGGCCTGTTGAGCGTGCATTGTACATCTGCTTTAAACATTTATAGTGTCCCAAAGACAAGAATGATGTCCTTAAAGATAGGGAAGTAATTTCCCCCCATATCGGCATTTCTTTAAAGATAAGCATTTCCTCCTGGAAACTAAACATTAAATACTGACCTGCTGTGCTCACCTTGTGACCACCGACCTGCTGTGCCAGCCAAGCATCTCGTGACAGTAGTAAAACAGGTATTCTGTCATAAGTGATGTATACTCTTTGTTCCAAGATGCTATATAACCATTTGGTACACCCCACTTCTTTGGTGCCCTTTCTTCCTTGGGGAAGGAAGGCCCCAAGCTCCAGTCCTCAAGCTTGGCTCATAATAAACTCACCCCAATTTTGACGTATAGATTGATTATGGATTATTTGCATCAACATGGTGAAGGGAAGCGCAAGAGGAAGCTGTGTGGCAGACCTATAGCACAGAACTCTGTTTGGATGGAGACCTTTGGGAGGGGCGTCTCCAAGAGAAAAATAGAATAGATTTTCTCATTTATTTGACCTTGCTGAGAGGGGATTCTACTCTTGTCCTGGGAATTGTGGGTATGAATTAGTGATAAGATACATTAAAAACTAAGCAAATTTTAGAAACAAGATAATGTGTGACCCTTGATTAAATCTTCAATTTAAAGTTTTTTAAAGACATCACTGGAACAGTTGGGGAAATTTGAGTAGGGACTATGTATTAGAAAATATTTTTGTGTCAATGTTAAATTTCCTAAGTATAATAAAAGTATTGTGGTTAAGTATATTTGAAAGCACGGGTGATAAAGAGAGACTGCCTAGGGAAAAAGATTTTTCACCAAAAAAGGTGGGTCTAAAGAAATGAATACTTTCCAGGTGGGAGGAAGGGCACTCCAGGCCAAGGCAATAAAACATGCTGGAAGGCACAGGGTCAGGACAAAGCATGACACTCTTCCAGTCATTCAGCAAATACTGGATGAGGGCCCATGATGTGTGGGACACAGTCCTTACACTGTCCTCAGCACTGAGATTACGGCAGAAAATGAAGAGACCAGCCTCCCCACCTTTCGGGGTGACATTCTGGCGGTGGATGTGGAAGGAGGGAGGGAAGGGGCAGAGAAGAACAGTGGCGAGCCTTCAGGCAGAGCAAACTGCCTGCAGAAACGTCCTGAGGGGAAGCACACCCAGGTCTGTCAGAAGAACATCTGGGAAGCCAGCGTGGGTGGAGGGGAGTGGCCAGGGAAGGAACAGCAGGAGAAGTTTCCAGAGTTCCTGAGAGGTCAGTTCAGGGGAGCTTTTAGGACGTGGTATGGATTTTGGCTTCTATCCTGAATTTATTGAGTAAAGGAATGAAATGAGCTAATTTAGGCGTTAAAAGGATCACTGTGGCTTGTGTGTTGAGAATAGACTACAGAGAAACATGGGTACAAGCAGGGAAGCCAGTTCGGAGGCCACTGTGTCATAGGTGCTGGTAGGTCAAGAAAGGTGAGGTGTGAGAATTAACCATTACACGGAGGCCATGCTGACCTTGAGAAGAACAGGTTTGGTGGCATGGCAAGGGCGAGACCCAACTTGAATGGATCCATGAAAGAATGGAATGAGAGGAGGTGGAGGAATGTCGAGGTGTTTGCTATGGAGAGCCCAAAAATGGAGTAGCAGCTGGAAGAGATGTGAGAAATGTGTTTTTTAATTAGGCAGAATACAGTTGTATACTGATGAAAATAATCCATTGATTGACCACTGTATGAACTGATTGATAACTGATCTTGGGCACAGGAAAAGGGGGCACCCTTAGCTAGAAACATAGACAGTCCACCCACAGGAGAAACAGGCAGGAAAACAGAGTCGATACTCTGCCCAGTGGCGGATGGTGGGTGCCATAGTGATGAGAGCTGGAAGTTCTGTTCATTCAGATCACTTGTTGTTTTCTTAGGAAAACTGAAGGAGTTAGGATGGGAGAGGCACTGGAGGTTCGAAGAAATAAGGGCAGGTGTGAAAACTAGTTACCTAGGAGAGTGTGCATGTTATCCAGAGAGGGCAAACGTTCCAGGCACATGTGTGGTTGTCAGACAGAATAGCTCCACCTGGGGGTGGGCTCATGCATTTAGAGCAAGCCCAGTTGGCGCTATGTTATGCTGAGTGAGTTTAGATTAGGAGCTGAGAGTTATGCAAGGAGTGACTATAATGACTGATCATGGAGTTTAAACCAGGTAAGCAGAAGGGTGAGACTACAAGCGAGGTGAAAAGAACTGCTAGAAGGAGCTGGCTGCCAAGATTGGAGGTGGCAGAACGAGACGGAGGGGGAAGGAGAGGAGGTAGTATAACAAAGTTTAGAGCAGGCCCCTGGGAGCTGAGTGGCTGTTACAGGGGAGAGGACACGGCTACTCCCCTGGAGGAGGGGGAGTCAAGGTGTCACTAAGTGTGACTAATTGCCCTGAGGAACTCCAGGGAGGTTTCAGCAGCATTTAACTGTTTCTCCAAATTGTTTGTTGTTGTTAAGACATGCGGTCACCCACCACCCGGAAGCAGACCGAGCCTCACCTCAGGAGCAGCACTGCACGGGTGAGCTGAGAGAAGACCTAAAGTTGCCCTTTGCTTCATTTTAATACTAAAGTCTCCACCCCAAGAGGAGACTAAGCCTTACTACCATAACATGCCACGTATGTGGAAGCATGTTTTTCAACTGAGCCTGCGCAAGCTAATACCCATCTCTCCCTTTTGAATATTCGTTCCCCATCCCAAATAAAAGGCCCCTGCTGTCCTATGCTTGGGGAGCCATGCTTTGAGAAATAATTCCCTGTAGGCTCCTTATTTGCAGCAAATAAACTGTGTGTGACAACTACTTCTGGTGAAGGCTCTAATTTCAACTCCCCAAGAAGTGGACCCACTTTGGTTCCGTAACAAAGGAACCATGAGGCCTGGCTATTAGAAGATCATCCACTTGGATACTGAAATCAGGAGTTGCTTCAGAGAGTGGCAGTGAGCCTGGAGATAAGAATCTTCGAAAAATGAGGGGTCCATATATGACTGCACTATGGGTGAGCAGAATGTGGTACAGTCTGATAACATAAGACTAAAAACAGGTGTAGGGGTAGAGAGGAGGAGAACTGGTCTGGAAGTAACCAGGAGGAGAAAGGAGACATCCACCCTGCCTCCAGGGGCAGAGGTGGCAGGAGGCCTGTGAACTGCCAAGCTGGGGGCCCTGGAGGGAGCAGTGCCCCCAGGGAGAGTGGAGTTTCTATGAGAGCAAGGAGGTGAAGGGAACACTTACAGATGAGAGAGAATAGAAGGAATTTGCTTAGGATGACCAAGGTTAGCAATACCAAACATCAAAACAATGTCCAAGTCATGCTGACAACTACAAAATTATCAATACCCTTCATTGTACTTTTAGAGCCAAAATATGCCTAGTATCTAAACCTGTAACAAAGTCACAACACTACTTCTTATTTTCCAAGCAGACCATGATCAATATAGTATTCTATAGGAACATCTCCATGTCCAGGCTGATACCCCCTGACAAAGACCTGTGAACTACTGCAGAGGATGATGATCCAGAATCATCCCTGAGGTGGAAGAGAGATGCTGGGGGAGAGTGAGAGACCAGAGTCAAGAATGACTCTCAAGCACTTGTGTCGTGGGGGCAGAGGGGTGATCATGCCAATAAAGGGCAAGAAGACACAAAAGCTCAGTGAGATGCAAGTGAAATTTGAGATGCCTGCAGGCTAACAGGTTGGGATGTCCAGGAGGCACTAGAAAAGGAGTCTAGGACTCAGGAGGGTGATGAGTCTGGAAAGAGAGATTTCAGAGTCATCATACAGGTCTGTGGAAGCTGAAGGAGAGTGGGTGAAACTTCTCAGCAAGAACGTACAGTGCAGCCTTCTCAGTCTCGGGCCCCAGAGCTGATGTAATAGCAGCTCACCTGGCAGTGGCAGGCCCATGCTAGTGCTAAAATAGGGGACGCCAAGCTGAGCCATACTGGATCTTGAGGCAAAAGAAAAAACCAGTAATACTCATCCTGTCTGTACTGTTAAATAGTATCTCCCCAAAATTCGTGTCCATCCGGAGCCTCAGAATGTGACCTTGTTTGGAAATAAAGTGAGATCATACCAGATTAAGATAGATGCTAAATCCAATGACTGATGTCCTTATAAGAAGAGAAGAAAGGCCGCCCTGTGGTGTAGCGGTTAAGTTCGCATGCTCTGCTTCAGCAGCCTGGGGTTCATGGGTTTGGATTCCAGGCATGGACCTACACATGGCTCATCAGTGATGCTGTGGCAGCATCCCACATACAAAATAGAAAAAGATGGGCACAGATGTGAAGATGGAGGCAGAGACTGCAATGATGCAGCTACTAGCCCAGGAACACCAAAGACTGCGGCCACCACTGCCAGCAGCAAGGAGAGAGGCACAGGGTTCTCCCTGAGGGCCTCCAGCCCCCAGAACTGGGAGACCATACATTTCTGTTTTAAGCCACTCAGTTTATGGTACTTTGTTACAGCAGCCCTAGGAAAGTAATACACTGCCTTTATTTAAAATTTTGATGTTTTATTCTGGATTGCTTGGCATTAATTTTAATTTTTTAAAATACTGCATTAAAATATTTGTCTTGATTACTGAGCTTTTTGATGCCTCCTTAAATCTTGCCACTGGAGCAAGTGCCTTGCTTGCTTCACCCTAATCCAGGCCCTCAGGCACGCTTTCACCATTTTTATTGAGATTCTAACAGACAAGCTCCTGCTCAGTCAGACCAGCTGCAGGGACATGTCTATTCAGAGAACAAACCCTGAAAGCAAGAAGCACGATTCCTAAATGAAAGAGCTGATCTCTTCACAAGGGACGATTACATGTTCTCTCCCTCACTGCAGAAGTACAGCCCAGCTCTTGGAAGCAGGCACAGATATTGGCAAGCCTTGTTTAAAAACAGTAGGCACAGTCTGATAATTCCATCTGCTTCCCCTGAGAAAGAAAGATCATTACATGGTGGTTTCAGTGGCCTTAAGACCTCATGTAGGGGATTTTATGAACATGTTGTATTCACTTTGAGAAAATATCTAAAGGGAAATTCTTTTTTTTCCGAGGAAGATTAGCCCTGAGCTAACATCTGCTGCCAATCCTCCTCTTTTTGCTGAGGAAGGCTGGCCCTGAGCTCACATCCATGCCCATCTTCCTCTACTTTATATGTGGGACGCCTACCACAGCATGGCTTGCCAAGCGGTGCCATGTCTGCACCCGGGATCCAAACTGGTGAACCCCGGGCCACCGAAGCAGAACATGCACACTTAACCGCTGCGCCACCGGGCCAGCCCAGGAAGATTCTTTTAGAGTTGGATCTGAGTGAGAGAGAGTCGGATATAGAGTAAGTGGGAGTCTCAGCATATGGCCCCAAGTCTTCTGACATTGCTCTCCCCCTTGGGGTGGGGGGAAGTTGCTGTGGGCACACTTCTTGAATCAGGGCTGGTTTATGACCCCTTCAACCAATACAGTGGACACAATAGGGAGGCTGGGTCATAAAAGGCAGTGCAGGGGCTGGCCCCGTGGCCGAGTGGTTGAGTTTGCGCGTTCCGCTGCAGGCAGCCCAGTGTTTCATTGGTTCGAGTCCTGGGCACGGACATGGCACTGCTCATCGGACCACGCTGGGGCAGCGTCTCACATGCCGCAGCTGGAGGGGCCCACAGCGAAGAATATACAACTATGTACTGGGGGGCTTTGGGGAGAAAAAGGAAAAAAATAAAATCTTTAAAAAAAAAAAAAAGGCAGTGCAGCTTCTGCCTCATGCATTAGAACACTCAAGCCGTGAGTCCTGAGCTGCCCCGTGAACGTCTGATGACCCTGAGAACACCAGCTGTAAGGAAGCCGAGAAGATGAAGAAGCCAAGTGCAGTCGCTCCTGTCAGCAGTCCTGGCTTCTGAGCCAGCCCAGCCCCAGGGAGGAGACCTGAGACCTGGAGGGGGAGAGAGCCACCATCCCCGCTGTGCCCAGTCTGAAGTCCTGACCCACAAAATCCGTGAAGACAATGAAATGGTGGTTTCAAGATGCTAGATTTGGATCAATTTATTATGCGGCAGTAGTAACCGTAACAGAGTATGAAGGTCAAAGACAAATCAACATAAATGGATAAATTCATTATTCAAAAATACTCCAGGCATCTGCAGAACAGAAGTTCACACTACTTTGGATAAAAGTTTTTCCACACAAGCTGAAGCAGTCTTTTAACATACATATTGTCCCATTTGATGTTTTCTATTATAGCCTCAGAGCAACGAAACACATAAAGCCCACCGACTAGCCTTGCTAATGCTTCTGTTCAGACTGCTTGTCAATTGTGAGAGCTTCTAACTTTGTTGTAGGACAGGATAAAGTTAGCAAATCTTGCTCTTCAAGCCTGCCTTTCAAACTTTGTCCCATGAATGCAGGTGTTAGTAAAATGTATCCTCAAGCTTCCCAATAAAAGACTTGATTAGCACAACTTTTTTGGTGATGAGATTATTCATATCTGTATGTTTTACAGTTCTAGCAGTAAAAATGTCAACACTATTGCTGCCATTTTAAAGACTAATACGATCATTACTTTTAAGCCACAAAAATAAAACTCCCAACAATGCTCTCGCTTTTTTTTTTTGTCCTCAAAACACTATATAAGGTAAGAATAATAATAAAATCCTATAGATAAAAAGTTCTTTGGGGTAAGCAAGCTTTGTGTTTCTGTAACCCCCAAAGAGGGTCCTCTACTCACCACTAGACAGGCCAACAGTCAGGAGGCAAGGTGGTAGGAGAGAAAAGGCCTTTTTATTACACCCTGCCAGCAAGGGAGAAGATGGTGGACTCGTGTCCTAAAGAACCATCTTAAAACTACAAAATTGTGAGGCAGTTTTATAGGGCAAATGGGCTGGAAAAGGGGAGGTCTCGGGACGTTGACCATCTGGAGCTGTAGTCCTTGAGACCACAGAGCATCCCTTTCTCTCTTCACCAGGGACAGATAGCAGAGGTTTTTTTTCCCGAAGGTCATTACATCCCTAGGAAAGCTGAAAGAACAAAGTGATTGCCTTATCGGAACAGGGAGGTCTATGTATAAGCCAAGGCTACAAAAATAGCAGAGCAAGCAGATGTGTACTTCTCTAAACTACGTGCAAACTAGAGCATTGCTAACGAGGAAAAGGGGGAGTCTTGTTATAGTCCCAATGTAGTTCCCCTCTATAAGATGGTTTCTCTTATGCTAACCTGTGTTAACCACTGGCTGTATTTATCTTAGCTATTTAGGCAGCACTAACAACTCTACTGTTGTGAGATCCAGGTTCCCAACTTCATGGTAAGGCACAAGATATAAAAGTTAAAGAATCACCACCCTACAAGGTAGAATTTTGGGGGGAAAAAATAATATAGAATTATAGTGTTTCTCTGAATTGTAGATTTCAGGTAGACTTACAGCGTTACACAGACATTATGGGATAAGTTATCCTAACATAAATGTTTGGATTGAAGATCATGGAGTGTATCACTTTTTCTGTTTTCCCTATCCAGCTACCAAATGTCACTGAAATCAACAATCCTTTTTTTGTTTTCTTTCTTTTCCCCAGCTTTATTGAGACATAATTGACAAATAACATTGTGTAAGTTTAAAGTGCACACTGTGATGATCTGATACACATATATATTGTGAAATGTTTACCACAATAAGGGTAGTTAACACATCCTTCACCTCACGTAATTACCACATTTGTTGTGGCTGTTATGTTGAAAACTCTGAAGATCTCTTTTATTGGGAAAACTAGATAACCACATTCAGAAAAATGCAACTGGACCCCACTCACAAAAATAAACTTGAAATGGATTAAAGACTTAAACATAAGATCCATAAAACTCCTAGAAGAAAACACAGGACAAAGCTCCTTGACATTGGTCTTGGGACAGATTTCCTGGATATGACACCAAAGGCACAGCCAAGAAAAGCAAAAATATCAATAAGTAGGACTACATCAAACTAAAAAGCTTCTGGACAGCAAAGGAAACAACCAACAAAATGAAAAGGCAACCTACAGAATGGTAGAAAATATCCACAAATCATATAACTGATATGGGGTTAATATAAAAAATATATAAAGAATTCATCTAACTCAACAGCAAAAAAACCCAAACACGATTAAACATGGGCCGCGCACCTGAATAGACATTTTCCCAAAGACAACATATAAATGGCTAACAGGCACATGAAAAGGCACTCCACATCATTGATCTTTAGAGAAATGCAAATCAAAACCACAAGTTATCACCTCACACCTGTTAGAATGGTAATCATCAAAAAGACAAGAAAGGGGCCAGCCTGGTGGCACAGAGGTTAAGTGCGCACGTTTCACTTCGGTGGCCCGGGGTTCGCCAGTTTGGATCCCGGGTGCGGACATGGCACTGCTTGGCAAGCCGTGCTATGGTAGGTGTCCCACATATAAAATAGAAGAAGATGCGCACGGATGTTAGCTCAGGGCCAGTCTTCCTAAGCAAAAAGAGGAGAATTGGCAGCAGATGTTAGCTCAGGGCTAATCTTCTCCCCCCTCTCCTCCCCCCCCCAAAAACAAGACCACAGATAACAAGCGTTGGCAAGGGTGTGAAGAAAAGAGTACTCTTGTGCACTGTTGGTGGGAACGCAAATTGATAGAGCCACAGGGAAAACAGTATGGAGGTTCCTAAAAATTAAAAATAGAACTGCCATATGGTCCAGCAATCCCACTTCTGGGAATATCGCCAAAGGAATTGAAATCAGGATCTGAGAGGACATCTGCACTCCCATGTTCACTGCAGCATTATTCACAAGAGCCAAGATATGCAAACAACCTAAGTGTCCATCAATGGATGAATGAATAAAGATGTGACACATATATGTCACATCTTCTTATTCATGTCCAATACCTATCTATCTATCTAGGAATACTATTCAGCCATGAGAAAGAAGGAAATTTTGCAGTTTGTGACAAGTTGGGTGAAACTTGAGGGCATGATGCTAGCGAAGAAAGTCAGAGAAAGACAAATACTGTGTGCTGTCACTTACCTGTGGAATCTAAAAAACCTGTTAAAAACAAAATTCAACCAAGTAAATCTGAAGCTCTAATTGACTTTATGAAGCAATTCTTGAATGGAGCAGTATTCCATCTAGAAAGTAGAAGGGCACTCCCAGGTGTTGTACAAAAGGGATGGTTTTTATAGGAAGAAGGGTGGACCAAGGAAGTCATTAGCAAATGAAAAGAGAGGGTTAGTTTGGGCCAGGACCTCTTCTTGGGGAGGGAACTGGCATGGGTTTTACCACCCAGATTACCTCTTCTTCCTCTGGAGGATGGAGACGGCCTATGCAACAGATCACCTTACTACTGCCTGACCAGAAAATTCCAGACTGGTTGGTTAAGATTACATTTCTGGGAAAAGTTAAAACTGCAATTAGATCAGGTATTAAATCTAGGTTTGGTATCATGGGCTTTTGGCACAAGTGATGCCATTTTGGGCTGTGGTTTTCTTCTTAACAAAGCCAAACTCAGCCAAACAGACAGTAGAGTGGTGGTTACCAGGGGTTTGGGGGGTTGGGGGGGGTGGAAGAAATGGGGAGACAGAGGTCAAAGGGTACAAACTTCCCAGTTATAAAATTAATAAGTTCGGGGGAATCTAATGTATAGCATGGTGATTATAGCTAATAATACTGCATTACATACTTGAATGTTGCTAAGAGAGTAGATCTTAAGTATTTTCACTACAAAAAAGAAATGGTAATTATGTGACACGGTGGAGGTGTTAGCTAATTATTTTGCAATATATAAATGTATCAAATCAGCACTTATACAAAGTGACTTGTCAATTCTATCTAAATAGAGCTGGGGGAAAAAGATTTACTCTCTAAGCAACTTTCAAGTAAAACTAAAACATAAACCAGACTTCAGGAGTAATTTCAAATGCTTTAGCAAAATACGAAATATGTTTCCAATCAATTTCTGCAAGTTTCTGTTCACCAAGCAGAATAAGACAAACACCAAAGAGATAAATTGGTGGTAAGAGAGCATACTTCAGTCAGTTGGCATGAGTATGTTGTAGTGAATTCTATTTTTCATTTTAAATTTGATAGTCTTTATCACCAGACATGTTTGCTCAGAGATGAGGTCACTGGAAACAGCAGAACCTGGGCCTCCTTGGAGGTCTGTAATGTCAGGCAAGTGACTCACCGGGCTTTAGGTTCCCCGAGTGTAGAGCCAGAGTAACAGCATCCGCTGGCAGAACTGGGAACAGGTGCTGCCACACTGAGAGGCCCACAGGGTGGCCTTGTAGTCTGGAAACACTGATGCATTATTTTATTTCACACAGAGCCCCTGTGATTACTTCCTCTGGGACAGCTAAAGCTACAGGTTTATCCCAGGAAAGCCCCAAATCCTCTGAGGAAAGGCATCACTGAGGCCTGCGCCGGGACTGAGGGGGAATAGTGCGTGTTTCCGGAGTTTTACAGAACCTACAGCTCCGCTGTCATTTCGAACTGAGTTTGGCATCATTTAGAGCACCTCTTTGTTTATGTATAGATTATTTTTCTCCTGTTTCTGATTCTAAACAGCTCACCACACACTCTTTTCTTCACTATTCACACACACACACAGACTCCTACCCTCACTGAACAGCTATGGAAGCGGAAGGCAACTCTTACTAGAGGAAATTTTATATCTATGAACTCCCCTCCCCAAAATAAAACCTTAAAGCAAGAAAATAATCCTTATGAAAATCAACTTAAGTTGGTCTATTTCTCTTTACGGCCATTTAAGGGAGAGGCATTTAAAGGAGAGGAAGGAAAGGCTGGCTCAACTATCAAGAAAACAGGGGAAGTTAAAGAAACAGAGGAAGTAAAAGGGCGCGCGAGAGGAACACACACACGAGAAGTCAGGGGGAACCACGGTTGCAGAAATGGGAACAGACGCGGGTGGGCGACGGCCGGAGGGAGCCGGAGGGAGCCGGCGCAGCCCCGCCCGGCCCGCGGCGCGTCGGAAACCTTCCAGTCTGTTTCATCATCTGTAAAACGGGGACAAAACCTGCGCCCTTTTGAAGCTTAAATTCTTACTTTACTTCCAATATACCTTGATTTCCATTTTGGCTTCAAATAGCTTACAAAAGGATTAACCACTCCTGGAAGCTCTTTAACCGCTTTTTACACCGAGCCTCTCCAGATGCCACTCCTGGATAATGCAAACGAAAACTAGATTTCATCTAAACTAAAATTACACTGATTTCATCAAGCCAGACTAGGTACTGCTTATCCCAGCCTCCATATACAAAGTCGTCATTTTATGGATGCCACCCTTTTTTCCAATTTACACACTAAGAGAACACATAAAAACGACAAGTAAAAGCCTCCAAATAAACCCGAATAACAACAAATTCTGTAGTTTACTTGTATCAGAACTCCCAGCTTGCAAGTTCAGAGGTGCCCGCATTTTCACCCTTATTAGGAAACCGTAGGAAATTACAAAAGACGGGTCCTTCCCTACAGAGCTCCCGACAGGTCACGAGCGCCGCCCCGCCGCCCCGCCGCCCCGCCGCCCCGCCGCCCCGCCGCCCCGCCGCCCCGCCGCCCCGCCGCCCCGCCGCCCCGCCGCCCCGCCGCCCCGCCGCCCCGCCGCGGCTCGGGACGAAGTGGGAGGGCTCGGCTGCGACGTCACAAGGAGCCGGCGCCGCGGGGGCGAAGGGCGGGCCGGCTGCGTCACGGCGGCGCGGGGGCGGCAGGCCGGCGGCGGCGAAGGCCGACGACTTAGATCCGGCAGCTGGCGGAGGGAGCCGCTCAACGCGACCGGGTGCGGGCGGGGCGCCGCGCGTGCGCAGAATGGTCCCTGACTCGCCGCCCTTCCGGCCCGTGCGCGGCCTGGCAGGCTTCGGCTTCCTCGAAGTGACGGGGCGGGCGTGCCCCTCCCGCTGGGCCGCGATGAAATGGTTTCGCCCCCGCCCTCGGCAGCCCAGCCAGGCGTCGCCCATGTCCGGTGGCGGAGCTGGGCGCGGCCGTCCCCTGGCCGAGCGCCGTGAGGCCTGGCGTGCGCTCGGTCACTCGATGCCCTGGCGCCGGCGCCGGCGCCGGCGCTGCCAAGCCCACCGTGAGGGGAAGGCCCCCCGAGCAGCCCCTGCGCCCTCCCCGCGGAGAGCCCCCTCGAGAGGCGGCCCTGAGTCACCGCCAGAGCCCTTCCGGGAAGCGCGAGCTGCCGCCGGTCACTTAAACGCCCTCACCCCGAGCCGCGGGACGCCCGGGGCGCCAGATCAGGAGAGAAGGGCGAGCCGGGGGCGGGCGCCGCGGCCCTCGCGTGAAATCGCTCCTGGAGCTTCCCGCCCAGTGTGCCCTCGGCCCAGGGGGAGACCGGTGGGATGGCAGCGTCTGCAGCCCAGAGCTGCTCAGAACAGATTAAACCCCGGGATTCCCCCACACAGTGCCTAGAACAGCGCCCCTCCGGCTGCAGCTCTCAATCGGAAGCCGCGCCGGCCCTGCCGGGTGCTTCAAGGCAGCTCCATCGGCGGCCCGCCGCGTGTGAGGACGGGCCCCCTTATTCTGTCCTGAGGACCAGGTGTACGCTAGGTATTCTTAAATCGAAAGGCGAAGCAGTCAGTGACCCCGCCGACCTGGCACGCCGGCCCTGGGCCCCGCTCGAGCGAGCCGCTGTCACCAGACTGAGGGAGCGCGCTGCGCTGTGCGGTCACGCTGTGTCGGCGGGAGGCTGCCCCCGGGGCGGAGGAGTTAGAAACCTCGAGTCCTTTCCCGATTTGTGAACAGAAAAATCTTGTGTGTTAGTTTCAAGGTGTGGCAGATGAGCAATATCCGGTTACGCGGTGTGTGCGGGTATCACTGTCGCTGTGAGGAAACACGTCCCTGAGGCAAAACCAGACTGAGTCTCCATGGGTCTAATGCCACAACGTAAATATTTAAATCAGCCCAAATAAAATTTCCTCTGAGGCGCCTTCTGGAGGGTCTGGAGAAAGCTTGTTGAGGTTGCACAGTGAGCTGCCCGAGCTGTCCGCGCGGCGTGGCAGATGTCACGCCTGTGCTGGGGAACCAGCCTCCCGACGCCCGTGGGTGCGGTCAGCACGGGACGCTGGGCCCGCCGGCGGGAACCGGAGTCCTCCTCTGGGCTCTGCCGTCCGTCTGAAACCTCGGCCGTGGCTTCGATCCTCAGCTTCCCTCCCCGCGCATTTAGTGTGGTCTGTGTCCCGCTCCACATTCTCCGGGGGATTTTGCCCTTTGTTTTAGCATTTGATGTCCCGTGTGCTGGTCAGTCTTCACCACTTCCACTTCCATCTCAGCACCGAGGAATAACACAGATTAACGAGGACTGACTAGAGATTTGTTGAAATGAGTCCAACTCGAAGAAGTTTCCTTGTGGACCATTTTTCTTGGAAACATTGTAAGATTTGTGGTTTTGTGTTTTTTTCTGGTGGGGAAGATGGTCTCTGAACTAACATCTGTGCCACTGGTCCTCCATTTTTGGATGTGGGGCACCACCACAGCATGGCTTGATGAGCCGTGCACAGGTCTGCGCCCAGGATCCAAACCTGCAAACCCCAGGCTGCCGAAGCAGAGCATATGAACTTGACCACTGTGCCACCGGGCAGCCCTGAGACCTGTTATTAAGAATGCTATTTGTTGCCAAAGAATCATCCCACAGATTATTAATTACAAACGTTTTTTTCTTTTTGAGGGAGGTTAGCTCTGAGCTAACATCTGCTGCCAATCCTCCTGTTTTTGCTGAGGAAGACTGGCCCTGAGCTAACATCTGCATCTGTGCCTGGCTGCCCCTACTTTATACGTGGGATGCCTGCCACAGCATGGCCTGACGAGTGGTGCATAGGTCTGCACTAGGGATCTGAACTGGCAGACCCCCAGCAGCCAAAGTGGGATGTGTGAACATAACCACTGTGCTACTGGGCCAGCCCCTATTAATCACAAAGTTGTAAAGGTACCTTTTGTTGTTAGTGCCATCAAGTCGATTCAGACTCCTAGCGATCTTGTGTACAGCAGAGTGGAGCCCTGCCAGCCTCTTTTGCACCATCGTCTCACCATCCAGCACTACATCAGACAATGCTCCACTGCTGTTCACAGGGGTTTGAGGGCCAATATTTTTCGGGAGTCGGTGGCCAGGTCCTTCTACTTAGTTTTAGTTTGGAAGCTCCACTGAAACGTGTCCGCCATGGGTGACCCTGCTGGCATGTGAAATACCTGTGGCAGAGCTTTCAGCATCACAGCAACACGCAGCCACCACAGTATGACAACCGACAGACAGGGTGTGGTGCCCTGACCAGGAAAGGAACCCAGGCCGCAGTGGTGAGAGCACTGAATCTTAACTACTAGACCACCTGGGCTGGCTAATGGTACCTTTACAGTGGATAAATCTGGTGGATACCATCTTAACCAAATGGTTAAAAGTAACCAAAAGTTGGACAATAATTGGACATCATGTGCCCCTTGCTGTAAAGCTTGGAGAATACCACACCATCTATGGAGTATTCCTGGAAAAATGTTTAGCCTGAATCTAATCATAATGACACAGTCAAATCCAAATTGAGGGACTGCTCCAAAACAGAGGTCTGTAATCATGAAAAATATCATAAGACAAAAACGCTAGAGAATTGTTGTAGATTAGAGAGACATGACAACTCTATGCAGGGAACTTGATGTGGGGCGCTTTTATGTTTGTTTTCTAATGTTCAAAATGGCTAAGGTGTCCTTTGGAATCCCAGAGTTGCTTCCTGCTCCTGTTGATAAAACTAATTAAATGTGTAGGGAGCTTTAGCAAAGCTGATTCTTACTATTCCTAAAAGTTTAATCAGTGAAAGTCTGCTTGTGTTGAATGTTTACTGGAAACAGAAATACTAAAAACAGAGTCAGCTACTTCTTTGCTCAAAATTAAATTATAACTCAATCCTTACAAGGAAAATGGAATCATTCTTTAAAATGTCATTTTCAGGAACTTGCTAGGTCCTTCCTATTTTAAATTGCCCGGCCCCAGAGGGAAACAAAGAATAACAAAATGAAATTACTAGAAAAGCTTGAAGAAGTAAATGTTCTTTTTTTTTTTTGAGGAAGAGTCGCCCTGAGCTAACATCAGTTGCCAATCATCCTCTCTTTTTTTGCCTGAGGAAGACTAGCCCTGAGCTCACATCTATGCCAGTCTTCCTCTACTTTGTATATGTGGGACACCTCCACAGCATGGCTGATGAGTGGAGCAGGTCCACACCCAGGATCCAAACCCGACCAACCAGGGGAGGAGGTGAAGGGGGGTGGGAGACACTGATTAGTTTGTGAGCTAGGGTAGAAGTCAGCCCCACCCAAACGACCTACCCTAGGAATGGAGAAGTTGTGGGTCCCCAAGGGAAAACGGAAGAAGGCAGACTGGACGCTGGGCAGGCTAAAACAACGGTTGTCCACCATATTTCTCAACACGCCCAGCAGTCTCATACCTCCCTGACCTGGCTCCTGTTTTCTCTCTGCCTAAAACGCTCTTCTACAATTATTCTCCTGACAAATGCCTATGGAGTCTTTAAAACAGAGGCCAGGGGCCGCCTCATGGCCAAGTGGTTGAGTTTGCGTGCTCCGCTTCAGTGGCCCAGGGTTTCGCTGGTTCGGATCCTGGGCACGGACACAGTGCCACTCGTCAGGCCATGCTGAGGTAGCATCCCACATGCCACAACTAGAAGGATCTACAACTAAAAATATACAACTATGTACCGGGGGACTTTGGGGAGAAAAAGAGAAAACTTAAAAAATCTTTAAAACAAAGACCATAAATAACTTTTTTGCCACCTTCTTTGCTTGTCCATAAAATTATCCCATCCTGGGAACCATCTCTCTACCTTGTACCTATTTCTATTATCAGACTGAATTGGAAATTCTCTCAAAACAATTGCTCACTATTAAAAAAAAAATTCAAAGAGTAACGCTACTCAGAGTGGCCCATGGTCTGGCACCAAACTCTGAACTGTTTCTTATCAGTCCTCAATGAGATAAATACAGAAATGGAGAGTAAATGTCTAGGAACTTTTATGGCAATTTGACAGAATAACTTTGTCTGTTGAACATAATAATAAATAATTCAGGCTTTCATTTTCAATGTTTTTTAAAATTTCATTTTACTAGTAATACATCTTTATTGGATTTTACAAAAGTATCATTCCAAACCATGTTGGAAGAATTGTTCCTTCACCATTGGCAGTTTGAGAAGTATTGCAATAGAGAACTATACAAAGGAAAATGTGAAAGCCCCTTCCCACCTGTCTGTATTCCCCAATCTCACCGAAACCCTCGCATCACCTTCCCCAGAGGTAACAGCATGCCTATCCTTCCACATATCTATCTATGTACAATATATATATAGTTAATTTCATATAAAAAAGTGATCACACTATACAAATCGTTGTGCTGGAACTTCCTTTTGTTCACTTAATAATGTATCCCATAGATCCTTCGAAATTTAAAAAGCATTAGCCAAAATTGTCCCATTTATATACGTGTGAATTACCTGCAAACTCCTTGAAGGCAGAATCTGTCTGATTGATCAACATCCCCAAAGCGAGGAATACTTACGAGCCTGGTACTTTCTTGTCAATAAACAAATAAGAGTTTAAAAATAAATGAATGAATGAATGAATGAATACAAACTGTTCACAGTTGGCACACCAAAAGTCCCTGGTGGCCAACATCAGGTAGACAATGTGCATTTCCAAGGATTGGAACATGAATTCCTGTATAACCATCTCACTTGACAAAAACATATTGCGGTGTTGTTAATATCATCATTTTATTGGTGAAAAAACTGAACTTAAATAATTGCCTAAAGAATTTAAGCAAATTAAGTAGTTTGCCTAAAGTTGCAAACTGTTAAGTGATAGGATTTCTTTTCCCCCAGCAAGTTAACTCCAGAGCCTCCAGCACGCTCCACCACTGGTTCTGCTTTCTCCATACCGAGATTTGGAAAACAGAGCAAGTCATCTATGCTTTCAAGCCTCGCTGCCTAGTATAGCCCTTGGACTAGCAGTTGCAGCATCACCTGGGAGTCTGTATGGAAATGAGGACTCGGGCTCCACCCAGACATACTGAATCAGAATTAAGTTTAACAAAACCCTCACGTGATTTCTATGTATCTTAAAGTTTGAGAAGCATTTCTTAAAGAATATCAGGAAATGGTAAATCTCATTGCATTAGTTTTCTGTAACTACTACAAAAAATTACAACAAACTTACTGGCTTACGGCAACACAAATTTATTCTCTTACAAGTGCTGTAGGTCAGAAGTCCTAAATCAGTTTCACTGGGCCAAAATCTAGGTGTCGGCAGGCCAACACTCCCTCCATCTGTTTGGAGGGCACACCAAAAACCCGTCTCCTTACTCTTGAATATGAGAGTCATAAAAATTTTTTTTTTAACCCTTGTCCTTAATACAACCTTGTGGAGCAGAGCCACTAGACCCATTGCTTTCCATCCTCCGAATCAGTCATAGATTTTTTAAAAAAGAAATTAAAATTAAAAATAGCATCACAGTTTGATGAATTAATGCTAAGCAAACAAAATGTTGGTCAACCCCCTCGACCACCTTTGTTGAAGCTGAAGCGGGGAACAGTGAAAAGTCGTATCTATTGGATATCGTTTGAGGTACAGCCAGAAGAGAGTGAAAAATGGGCACAAAGATGTGGAATAGTCTGGGGGGTTCTGCTCTTCTGGAAATGCCTGCCAGACACAGCAGGTGGGGTGCAGGAAGGTCCACTGGGAAGACATCAGGAGTAGAGCACGTGACCCCTCCATGTCCCAGAATTTCTCCCTTCTATGCTTGTGAACATTTTTCGGTTAATCATGGACCTAGAGGGTAAAAATATAAAACATATCAAGACATCACCAAGTCAGCTTATTGGAGAGGCGTGGTGGAAGACCCTCAAAAGAAGAGAAAAACTTCCATTAAGAAATAGTCTTGGGGAGCCAGCCTGGTGGTGCAGCGGGTAAGTTCACTCAATCTGCTTTGGCGGCCTGGGGCTCAACGGTTTGGATCCTGGGTGCGGACGTGGCACTGCATGGCAAGCCATGCTGTGGTAGGCACCCCACATATAAAGTAGAGGAAGATGGGCACGGATGTTAGCTCAGGGCCAGTCTTCCTCAGCAAAAAGAGGAGGACTGGCAGCAGATGTTAGCAGATGTCAGGGCTAATCTTCCTCAAAAAAAAAAAAAAGAAATAGTCTTAAAAACAAGTTAGATCCTATTACTCTCAAGTCATTACAAACATAGGTGTTGATTTCATGGAAGCTCAATGTTTCAGTGAAACATATTATCAACTAGTTTCTTTTTAAATAATTGAAGACTCACAAGAAGTTGTAAAAACAGCAGAGTTCTTGTGTACCATTCACTCAGCTTTGGGCAATGATACTTGCACAACCATAGCACATCATCAACTAGTTTTTAAAGACTTCAAAGTTTGTTACAGTATTTCAAATCCTTCCTGACTACTGGGGAGGGCAGTTTCTGGGGAAGCAGCCTAGTCAGGAAGGTGAAGGAGGTGACACGCAGACGTCAAGTGCTTGGGCCAGCACCACAACTACACTCTCCCGGAGGAACGTTTCTCAGCCTGGCTGAACATGCGAATCACTGGAGGATGGGCAGAATCCCCCCTGACTGGGCGCACCGCAAGTCAGCTACATCAACCTCTGCGGGGAGGGCTCAGGCGTCCGTATCTTTCAAAAGCTCCTCAGAAGCCCCGTCAACGTGCAGCCAGGGCTCAGAACTACTGACCAAAGGCTTTACTAAGGTTGACTGGATACTTTTTTTTTAAATGAGGTTTTCAAGTATGTTTTACTTTGACATCATTGAGAAATACTGAAATGTACTCAAAGTCCCTTTGCTCTATAGATCCAAGTTTCAATGCACTTATCATAACTAAACAAATTAAGGCTTAAGACCGAGCTATGTTACCAGAAAGACACGGGGCTTCTCATCCCTGGGCAAAAGTCTGAGAAGTTCAAGCGTGGGATAAACGGATGGCTGGAGTTAACCGAGATCTACTCCTTTTCCTCCAACTCTAGACTCCCGCAGTTTGGATCAGTATCATTGTTTCTACTCCAAATTTGAGGAAATTTTTGTGAACTGCTAGCTAACATCTCAGAGAAAATATAAATGAATGGGTTTCTCCTGTCCCGCCCGCTGGCAGAAACCACGTGACACGCAGACTCTGCAGAACCAGACCACCTGGGGAGAGCCCTCGCCCGGGGGACCGGCCGCATCACCGCCAGCCGGGCCCGCGCCGCGCGGCCGAGCTTCCCCAGAGACGCCCGAGAGCAGCCCTCCTCCAGGCCCCCGAGCTTCTCGGCCGCCGATGTAGTCCACAGCCCTCTTTTCTAGGCATACTGTAAAGCAGCCCTGTCCCGATCCCTCGCCGGGCGCTTCAAATGACAAGCCCGTCCGCGCGCACACAGTGACGCGCCCACCCGCCGGCGCGGCCGAGGTCGGCCCACCAGGCCTCTGGACGCGGGCCCGCGCGAGCCGGGGAGCGCGGCGGGCAGCGGGGCGCGTCCTAGACACGCTACGGCGCCCTCCAGCTTGGAGAGAGGGCGTCTTGTAAAGCTCCCTTATTGTTCCTGTGGCTCCAAATACGACAAGCAAGGAGGCTTGGACCTGTTTTAGCCAAAGAGACGGCCTCTGGACCACTCGGGCCGCAGCTGAGAGGTCATCCCAGACAGCCGGAGACCCCAGCTTGCAGTCGCCCATCCCGGGCCGGCGGGCGGCGGCGCCAGGGCGCAGGCGTGGCCTGAGGGACTAGTTGGCGCGCCGGCCGGCGTGGTGACGTCAGGCGGAAGCGCACGCTGCGTGAAGCGGCGGCACTCGGCGGTCACGGGAAGATCCGTCGCGCCGAGGACGCTGGTTAGTCTCGCTCCGGGTTCCGGCTGCGTCGGGCGTGCGTGCAGCTCGCTGAGACGATGGCGTCCGGGCCTCACCCGACCGCGACCGCTGCCGCCGCCGCCTCGTCGGCCGTCCCGAGCGCGGGCGGCTCCAGCTCCGGGACGACGACCACGACGACGACCACGACGGGAGGGATCCTGATCGGAGATCGCCTGTACTCGGAAGTTTCGCTTACCATCGACCACTCGCTGATCCCGGAGGAGCGGCTCTCGCCCACCCCGTCCATGCAGGACGGGCTCGACCTGCCCAGCGAGACGGACCTGCGCATCCTGGGCTGCGAGCTCATCCAGTCGGCCGGCATCCTCCTCCGGCTGCCGCAGGTCAGTCTCCGGCCGGCCGGCGCCCTCCTCCGCGCCGCCGCGTCCCGGCGCCGTCCGCACGGCGCTCGGGCTCCTCGGTCGCGGTCCCGGCGGGGCGGGGGCGGCGGCGGCCCGGCCGGCCTGGCCGGCCCGGCGGGGAGGGAGGGAGGGAGCGAGCGGCGGCACAAAATGGCGGCGGCGCCGAGCGGGCCCGCCTGACCCTGCGCTTCCGGTCTCCGCTCTCGTCTGCAGGTGGCGATGGCAACCGGGCAGGTGTTGTTTCACCGCTTCTTCTACTCCAAGTCCTTCGTCAAGCACAGCTTCGAGGTGAGCGCCGCGGGGCGGAGAAGGGGCTTTCTCCCCCCGGAAACGGGGAGGGCGGGCGGTGTCCGCATCGGCCTCCAGGAGGGAGGGGTTAGGGGAGGCCTTTGTCCTAGTTCTCACCCCGGTAGGAGGGGCTTCTGGAGTGTGGTTAGCAAGCTAGAAAGTGGATCCTGAGCCCGGGTGCGCGCTTATCAAGGGAGAGAGTTTTCGACCAAATGGAAAACTCCTGTGAGACTGAGCTTGACTCTGGATTCGAAATTAAGAGGATTTAAGCGATAAAAAGAGAGCAGTGATAGTGTAGTTGGTAAGCTTGTGGTCTAAAGACGTAGTGTTAGTTCACCAAAGGCTGTGCAAATCGTGTCCTAAAGCGTCTTCAACGAAGATAAGTCTGTTAGGCTTCGAGAGGGGGCCCTTTTCCCTAACTTCACCTGATAGTGTCGTAACCTAACAGCTTTTATGGGCTTGTGGGTTCTTTCAGATTGTTGCCATGGCTTGTATTAATCTTGCATCAAAAATTGAAGAAGCTCCCAGAAGAATAAGAGATGTGATTAATGTATTTCACCATCTACGCCAGTTAAGAGGAAAAAGGTAAGATTGGCATTATTGAACGCAGCATCTCTTGATACTAATCATCAAATCAAAACATTTCTTTCTTCTCAAGTTAAAACCGATGCAAAGGAAAATTGACTTTAACTTAGGTGTTAAAATTCACATAGGAGCACACTGATACTTTACTTAACTTGGAAAATCCACAATTAACCAGCTATCTGAAGTTTGTAGAGGCAGTGGCATTTATGGACAATCCTAACAGTGCTGTGAAGCCAGTCCTGTGGCTTAAGATTAAACAAGAAAGGGAATACGTTTGGCTCAAGTGTGAGTGTATTCTGTAAGTTATTTACTCCCTCCCCTCTCTGGAAGACTGCAAGCTGGAAGTTTAAACACTGCAGTTCAAGTTAATATTGAGGTTGGCTTTTGTTAGAGTACTTCTCCACATTGAACCACGATATATCGAATAATACCGGATCTGAAAGGACTGCAGGATGATAAAGTTTGAAGTTTGAAGTCAAAGGGATTAAACAGGTATTTTGTTTTGGTCAGACATAGTCTTCAGTGAGTGGGTTAGAATAATCATTGATTGGGTTGCATTTAGATAAGGCCCATCTATTTGATCTTGTAAGAAACTAGAGATCAAAGTGTGTCATCTTTCTGGTGTTGTGGCTACATGATAACACTTTTTGTGGACCTGAGTGTTCACATGAGGCTCTACCAAAGAGTTTTAGTTACAGGGCTTCCTGGGTCTACAGGTGACTTCTAGTACATGCAGCAGAAGGATATACTTGGTGTAGATTAGCTTGTGTTCACCTTTAAAGAAATTGTGATGATGTTAGACAAATTTGTTTTGAGTTGAAAGGAAGTTAGTTATAAAAGGATTTTAAGTTGTTGGGGTTGGGCATTGGTTAGTGCCAAATTAGTATCCTGCTTGAGTGGTCCTTGTTGGCTGAATCTGTAAGTTGGCAGTAATGGAACTATTCAGTGACAGGCAAATAGTAAAGTAACGTTAAAGCGATTAGTCTACTTAAAAAGTCTGCTACCCAGATCATTTTCACAGCATTTTTTTCAGTTTTCTTACATACTTTTTTTTTTTCCCTTGGCCATCTCTTCTCATTCACCCTAACCATGTTCAGGCATAGACTAATTTTTTATTTTGTTTAAAATATCTTTTAGCTTCTTGGTGAGGAATCTCTGGAAATTGGGAAGATTTCAAATTGGTATTTAGTATGGTTTGAGCTAAAATTTGTAGATATCCAGCCGATTCTTCAGGGTCTTTAAAATAAAATGACTCTTATAAAAAGGCTCTTTATCTTTAGTCAAAGGATTCTGTGTTTGCTTAAAGGAAGTAGTTTTCTGTCTTCTGTTAGTCTTCTTTGAACCACTGAGCCAACTGTTATGTTATTACTTAGAATGATAATTTACTTTGAAATTTTTCTGAGACTTAGATTCTTCCTTGATGTCAGAGTAGGTCTTAACTATGAGAACTTCGGAATTTAAGACATCTCACCTGACTGTTGTGTCTGATGTAACAGTACTTTTTTTTTTGGTCATTATTACAGAGAAAATGATTTTTGTCTCAATCCTAGAAGTCTGATTATAGCATGAAATTTAAAAGGAGTTAATTGCATGGAAGCCCTTTTTTAAAGCAGGATGTAAAAGTGTTTCTATGCATATTACAAGTTTACTCAGACGCGTAACTTGTATATGTTATTAACTTCAACTCTTTTTTCCCTTGCAACCGACTATACAGCGACCAGCTACATTTACCAAAGCCTGGGTGATGTGGAGTGGTACATAGAGATGAAGCTGTCGTCATGGCAACAGTGAGTGAAGTATCGAAAATCCCCAAGGAGAAGCCAGTGCTCTGAGAATAGGTCACTGGAATCGGGGACTAACAGGTTGGCCACTGGTGAACCATTTAGAAAAACTCCTGTTTCCTGTTATAAGCTTTTGTCTTTGCTGTCCAAGTTATTAAAACCACAGCTTACTGTTTTTTTGCGTAGATGAATGTCATTAGAAAGTACTATCAGTATCACACTTTAGGTAGATAGGGTATACCAGTTTATCTTAATGATGCTGTTTATTTTAACCTAGTTTATGTGTAGCTTTAAACGGTAGTGTGACCTTGATTATTACAGAGGAACCATCATTTTTGTAGCCGTTAGGTCATTGTGTTTTGGTCCTGGCTACATATTAGAATCCCCAGAGGAGCTTTTAGAAAGTACCAGGGCCCAAGCCCTATCCTGGATTATTTGACTTTTTCCATTCAATTTTTTGTAGTTTGATAATAGTCTTTTAAGCTCAGAATAAATGGCTGAATTTAAAGGGAAGATCACTTTTTTGTTTTAACAATTTAGAACATTTGAGAACAGTTTGCATTTGAGATGCAGCATATTCCCAACAAATTAAGGATTTTCTGTAGTTTTAAGGATCCCACAGTTCATTTAAAAGAAGACAATTAAGTCTTCAAAGACTGGTGCAGCCACTCAGTGGTGAATGTGGTGTGGTGTTTTGAAGGTGTATAGATCACTGATAAGAGTTGGAAAGGTCCTAAGTGGTCTTGTCATTTAGTTGAATCGCTGCAGTTTATGTTGCTGTCTGTAAAGGTGTGGCCTTCAGTTTGTTTAAACACTGCTAAAGAAAGAATGTTCCTTTGAAGTAGGCATTACAAATTTCTGTATATTGAGCAGCAGTCTCTGTCTCCTTAGAAACTACTTATCTCGTTTTAGTAGTATAGCCTCCTGAAGAAATAGTTGAAAATTTTTTTCAGTCCTTCCATGTGGTGAGACTAATCATGTTTGGACCACTTAATCCTAATTTTTCCCCTTTTTTTGTTAAATTGTATTTCACCTAAATTGATCATGCTCAAGGAAAAACAGCTATTCTAAGAGACCAGATAATAAACTTCAAATGACCAAAGCCCAAGATGTCCTATTAACATTAAACTTTGAAAATAGTTTTTCATATGAATTAATCTGAAAAATCTGACAAAAAGCAAGAGAGGTAGAGTTTGATTTGGCTGTTTGTTGATAAGGAAAATTATCGTTCTCTGAATAGATGGTTTCTTTCTAAAAGATTAAAAATGATGCCTCATCAGACTTTCGTTGGAAAGGACAGTTGACCTAATTGGGGAAGAAGAAATTCTAGCAAGACAAATTCAGTTTACTGCGCTTGTTACCAGAGAAAGGACGCATTGATACTTTGTTAATATAAGTAAAGAAACCACTTGCTTAGATAGTTTTATTGAACTGTTTCTAACTGCTGATTTGTGGGACACGTTTTTCTATTTCTGATACAAAGTAATCTTTGTAAGGTTTGTAAATTAATATGTTCATTGAGCCTTCCTTGATTTGTGAGGCAAAACCAATGCTGAACAAATGAAGTAAGAGGTTACACACCCACAAAGTTAACTTTGACAACTGTGGGCAGGAGTAGTCATAAGAAGTTGAGTAATATAGTTGAATTGTAAATTTAATAGGTTTGGTTTCCTTAATCGGTTTTAATATTACTGGGATTTTGACGCCAAAAAAGGGAAAAGATTGTGGCAGAATAGATGGAAAATAATTCATGTAAGCAGAATTATTGATCAAGCGTAATTTGGGACCAGATAGTAGCCATATTTCAAGCAAGTGTTTAGCTGGTTAATTCTAAGAAAAATGGATTTTAACAGAATTTGAAGGCAACTCTTAAAGCAAGCTTAGAGAGATAAATGAGTTTGCTCAACATAAATGGGGAAAAGGAGATGAAGCTGCTCTTCTAAAATTTTTATTTTTATAGGAATTCTAATAGTGCAGTTTTGGGTCTGAATTATAGGGGGATAAGAGTTCAAGCGTGTGCAG
Source organism: Equus caballus (assembly GCF_041296265.1). Taxonomy (NCBI): domain Eukaryota; kingdom Metazoa; phylum Chordata; class Mammalia; order Perissodactyla; family Equidae; genus Equus; species Equus caballus. Next base: position 10,333,503 of record NC_091702.1, on the reverse strand, counting down.
CTATAACACCAGAAGCATTCTATCTCCTAACGCCTGTTGAAGGAGAGCCATCAGAACTAGTCATCAGCTAAAGAGTCGGAGCTGGAGTTGACATTTTTCCAGATTTCTTGCTGTGATAAAACCTGAAAAGTCATAAACCTTAAGATCTTTGGAACGCGTTTCCTTATATACATTGGTTTGCTCTCATTTGAGTTAGATTTTTTTTTCCCCAACGAGCTGTTAACTTATAACCTACTGTCCTGATAAATGGATTCATTGCTGTATTTTTGTGTTAGAAATCAGCATCCTCCCCGATTGGTGGCTGATCCTCACTCTTCATAGCTGTAATAGGCATTGAATTGAGGGAAGGCCCTCTTCAGCATTGTTAATTTAAGTAACAACTTTCCATTTTGTCACTTTGCCAACTTTTGTCTTGTTTAAATTGATAAAAATCATGTAGAATAATTTGAAATAGTGTAGCAAACATTCCAGTTTTTATAATTTTAAATGAGAGAACGTAAGGAAAATAAGTATGATAGCTGATTTGTACTCAACATGTTACTGCAGGGGTGGTTAATGTAGCTTATGTCAGATTGTTTTCTCATCCTCAAGTGGATGTATTTAAATAGGTTTTTTACTTTAAAACATGAGGTTACGTTTTTCTGGAGTTGATGTGCTTGGTGAAATGAGTTGTGAGTTGGGGTAATATTCAGAATGACTATGTTTTAAAAATAGATTTCGTGTTCTTCCCAGAGCAGAAACTCTTGAATCTTTTGGCTGAAAATGAATTGAGTATGGAGGAAAATATTCTACCCATATACATACATATAATCAGTGTCTTAATAAAAATGTACTTTTTTGTTGGATCTAAAAACGTATCAAACGAAGGACATTGATTGGTACATTTCATAGGCTTTTAAATAAAAGTCTTAAGTCCTCACTAAAAACAAACTTCTCAATAAGAAACCAGTTTTGAATTTTAAGACTTACATAAGATAGTCTTTTAATTGAACGTGCTGTTTCCAAAGCATTGAACTCCTGATAGCCTTCTACGTCCCAACTTTTGAAAGTATCTAAATTTAGTCTGGCACAGAGACCTTGAATGTTCTGGGTCCTTCATTTTGATCTTCTCTTCTCTTTTGCATTTCATACTAAAAATGTTACCTAATAACTACCACTGACCAAAATTAGATCTCGTTTTTGATCACTTTAACTTTTAAATTTGATTTTTAAAACATTCCCTGGTAATTGAGCTGCATCTTTAGTTTTTAGTTTATTTTCTTTATAACAGATTTTTAGAACAATTTGTTTAAAGAAATTACCCATTTGTGGGAATCTGGATTACCTAATCACTGTTTCTTTCCCCTAATTTTTATTTTTTGGGTGATAAAACTAGCCAAGAGTTGGTATTTTATAAAATAAGTAAAATTACTATAGTCTTGTGAGGTCTTTACAGTAAATATCTTTGAGCCACATATATTTTGTCATTGTAAAGAGTCTAGAGACTAAATGGACTTCCTGATAAATAAATCAGTCTGTCACTTAAGTTAATATGTATACCCAAAATACAATCTGTATGAAACAAATCAACGAGGATAAATCCAAGAACATTAAAGTGAATTTTTTCATTACAGGGTTGAGTTAGTTTCCATAGGAACTTAGTGTAGAAAGTATATATTTAATTAGCATAACTTGGACAGCACAAGATTAATGCTTTAACTTGTTTGCAGGAGTTTAAAAAGCTGGTTTCTGTTGCCAATAGTTGGTTGGAAGGGAAAATGGAGATGCCACAAATAAAATTTTTTGGATGTGCAAAACAGTTTTGATTTTATTTCTTACAAACTATAGGACTCCAAGTCCCCTGATCCTTGATCAGAACTACATTAACACCAAAAACCAAGTTATCAAGGCAGAAAGGAGGGTGCTAAAGGAGTTGGGATTTTGTGTTCATGTCAAGCATCCCCATAAGGTGAGTTGTAGAGTACAGAAATTAAATTCGTAAGTATTAGGGTTTTCTTTAAAATTTTATTTTTTACGTAAGTTTATATTATGTTCATATTTGAGTGTTAACCTTGGTTTTAAAAAGCATCCTTTTGGATATTGAAATTTCTTAGTAAAATGGAAGTAAAAAAGACTTGGGGTGAAATCTTCACTCTTTGTTGTGTGGACACAGACAAGTTACTTTTGCTTCTGTGGTTAACCCAGTTTCCCCACCTATAAAATGGAGTTTGTGAGATACCTTGTTCGAAGGAATGAATGTATATTTGCAAAAGTACCTGGCACGCTACCTGTCCCCTAGTAAAATGCTCAGAGTGTGGCAACTGCTCACTTTTAGTGTTATTGAACATTTATAGGTTTCTCCAGCATCGCTCAGCTTGCGTATGACCAACCTGAGTAATAGCGCACTGGTTACAAGAATGGGTGCTCTTGGGGCAGGACTACCTGGGATAGAAACTTGTCTCTGCCATTAGCTGTGTGACCTTGGTAGATATCGCCATTCCTCAGATTCCGCACGTCTAAAATTGAAAAATGGGAGTGATAGTACAGGTCCCGAAAGATCTGACCTGAACTGAGGTAAAGCTATTAATATATAGTGTTTACTTGTCACACTTCCATGTGATAAGCTTCACAGTAAAAATATTAGTGCTTCGTTACTGTAATATCCGCTCTGAGTATTACATATTATGTATTATACCCAGTGTATAACTTTAAAAACATAGTCTCTCGGGTTTTTGGACATGTAGAATTGTACCTTGGGAAATTAAATGAAAGAATCTAGCATCGTGCCCTGTCACACAGTCAGGTGTCCACAAAGAATTAGGTATTATTTTTAATTGATCAACTCCCATTTTTTTCCATACAATTTTGGAACATACTGTTAAACATAATTTTTGTGAAGTCTAATGGCATAATAACCCGTTGACTCCTAGGTACATTTTAGGTTGGTCTGTACTATCTGTGCAGTTTTTAGAAGAATTAAAACTTGCACCTAACGTTTTCAGTTACCTATGTTCATTGAACACTGTAATCTGAAAGAACCACCGATATGCTAAATGGAGTTTTTTTCCCTTGTCCTTCAGATCATTGTTATGTATTTACAAGTCTTAGAATGTGAACGTAATCAAACCCTGGTTCAAACTGCCTGGTAAGTTGCTTTTTTACATTTCTTTTCTAGCCAGGAAAACAGAAGCAGAAATAAAGTAAGTTTCATTTTCCCTTTCTAAAACAATGAGATGAGTTTGTTTTGGTGCTTTTTGTTTTTTTGTTTGTTAATTAAAAGGTAAATAATGCTTATTTCTGCTTCCTGTTTTCTTGGCTTGACTAATTACTTTTAATGGAGAACTCAATTTAACTTTCTTCTTTTTTCTACTCTTTAATTAAAGGGTAGTCCATGATGGTAAGTCATAGAACTCTGCCCTCTGCACTTCAGCCCATGACCTCAGGATGGCCTGATTGGCTGCCCTGCTCTCCAGCCAATCCAGTGCAAGCTCTCATCCGAGATTCACTGAAGTGGTCCATATCCATCTGGCAGCATCTTCTAGTTCTGTCGGGGTGTCCAAAGGATTTGTATATTTGTTTCTAGAAGTAACTATTCAACATGCCTGTGTATTTAATGTATACCTGTAACTATCAAAATGAATAGTTCATTTTTGATAGATTTCTTGTTCAGATATTATGAATTAAATGATTTTTTTTGTTAGGAATTTGACTAGATTTCTATTTTTAGTATGTATAGCATGAATTCTATCAAATGAAACTACAACTTGCAGCTTAAAATGGGCATCATTCCCATACTGGATGAATTTCTAGCTGCTGGGTTGTTGCAGGCAATAATATTAGAAGTACTACTTCATTCTTAAAAGACATTGTTAACATAAGCACTGTAGAACTTGGACTTCTGAGATGCAGATGTGTCATTTGGAGTGCTGGCTTATTTAAAGGTAAAACAAGGAGTTTGTGGTCCCGCCACAAATACCGTCTCCGAGTCTGTTGATGATGTGCAGGATTTAAATGACGATTTTTATGTTCTGGAATTATGACTGCCCTACTTCTTTTGGACTCAGTAGATAGTAGTAATATTAGCAGAGTCTGTTGATTTTATAAAATGCATGACATTTTTAATATATGTTCTATAAAACAGCAGTTTTCATGGATAAGGATTTTTAAGAAATAGTCTTTAATTTTAATCTTTGAAACAATTTGTAAAATTTCTTCACTACTTTAGGAATGTTGCGGGGAGGGTACACTCAAGAAGAGGTCCAGCAGTTTAACAACTGAAGTAGTTTATTGCTTTTATTAATAATTAGTCACAAAAAAGGTTTATAAACAAGGCTGTTGTATGTATTTATTGCTCTTCACTTCCGTACCTAGATTTTCTGAAGTAGCTTAGTTTTCTTAATATAACTTGATGAGTGGTTACTGAAAATGCCTTTTTACCCGTCACAATATTTTGAAAGAACTTGGTTGACACTGCTTTTCATTGTGGATAAAGGAGAGATGGTCAATAATTAATGGCTCGAAGTATTGTTGGAGTGGTTTATCATTTCTGAAAGTTGTGGTGTCTGAATTGACTTTCAAAGCATTGCTTTTCAGATAAATATATTTTCAAAACTTTAGAAGTAAGTTCTATTTGGAATAATAATATGGAATTATTTTAAAGGACTTCGATCATATATACGAAAGTTGAAGAATGATTCTAGTGTTAAATTCTTCTCTTGCTTTTTGAGTTAAGAATTGTTACATGCTAGAATATGAGGATATGAATATAAGTATGAGAAGAAAAAAGAATAAAGTAGATTGAGTCTCCAATTTTATGTAAGCTTCAGAAGAACTGGTTTGTTTATGTACAGAGCTTATGGTTGAAATATTTTTCAGGAATTATATGAATGACAGTCTTCGAACCAATGTGTTTGTTCGGTTTCAACCAGAGACTATAGCATGTGCTTGCATCTACCTTGCAGCTAGAGCTCTTCAGGTAGGTATATATAGCCTGTTTTGTCCTATAGGATAAATCACAAGAATTACCAGTCTTCCTAAACTATAATGAAAATGTAATCCAAACCATTGTTTTTATGGTTTAGATTCCGTTGCCAACTCGTCCCCATTGGTTTCTTCTCTTTGGTACTACCGAAGAGGAGATCCAGGAAATCTGCATAGAAACGCTTAGGCTTTATACCAGAAAAAAGGTAATTGTGTCCACTTGTGTTTATGCTAATGCTTCCTCAGTGCTAAGAATCACAGCTTCTGTGAAGGAGAGTACTAGTTTCATTTCCCTCCAACAGCCGAACTATGAATTGCTGGAAAAGGAAGTAGAGAAGAGGAAAGTAGCCTTACAAGAAGCCAAATTAAAAGCAAAGGGATTGAATCCTGATGGAACTCCTGCCCTTTCAACCCTCGGTGGATTTTCCCCAGCCTCTAAACCATGTAAGGCTCACTCAGAGTTGAGACAACTTGGGCCCTGAGGGGGTATGGTTATTGGAATGCTTCGGTGTTAACAGTTGCGTAGAAGCAATGATGTCAGGAAGCCGTTACTGTCTTCTGTCATGGCAGTCAGCTCGAGACTGACACTTGAAAGTATGGTGCTTCAGGTTACATTTAGAAACAACTTTTGGCCCTCTGTTAAATCCTGTAGTTAACGTGTCTTCACGTTTTTTAAAAGCCTCACCAAGAGAAGTAAAAACTGAAGAGAAGTCGCCAGTCTCTGTTAATGTGAAGATGGTCAAGAAAGAACCTGAGGATAGACAACAGGCTTCCAAAAGCCCTTACAATGGGTGAGTATACTTGAGTTAGAAAACTGGCCCAAGCAATCTCTTAATGCTTAAATTCTAACACACTAAGTATGTAACTGAAATATTGTGTTTTTGAAGTGTAAGAAAAGACAGCAAGAGAAGTAGAAATAGCAGAAGTGCCAGTCGATCGAGGTCAAGGACGCGATCACGCTCTAGATCACACACTCCAAGAAGACAGTAAGTACATAATTCCCTCAGGGAAAGCGGGCTTATTTGGAGTCTTGAAAGGTTACTACTTTAAAAAGAAAAATTCAACATAGACTGTTTTCAGCGTTAGGCTGGGTTTAGGCTTTTCACGTGAAGTAAATAATGAGCAGTGGAGTTGGGAAATACACTCTGCGCATATGTGGCTTGTGTGGTGTGTGGTGGTTCTTAATGACATTCTATTGTACTTGGCCATGATTTTTGGGGAAGTGTGGGGGCTGGCCAAAGCCCTATGGAGATATATGATATCCTTTTTATAATGTGAAAACATTGTTTTTCTGCCTGACTTCAGTTAGAAAATCTGAGTATTTCATTGACCACTTATTAATAACCAGTAATCGGGTCGACCATAGTCAAAGAATCTTGCCTGGTTAGCTTTATAATTGGATTACTAGCTACTTGTGGCTCTTCAGTGGCTCCTTTGAGCATGTGGGAGGAGGTAGTAAATAGCATAGCTATCCAGGACACTGTAAAAATTGCTAATTACTCCCCTCCTTGGAGTATAGACATATAGTACATTTGTGTAAGATTTGTCTAATGTGTTGCAGGCTGGAGGGGAGGTAGTTGGGGGTGGGGAAATTAAGTCTTCAGTCTGGCCTGTCGTTGGTACAGGTCGATAGTTTTGTTTTGAACCTGTAATGAACACCACAAAAATAATCTGTTCCCACTAGAAACTAAATCTAAACCTTAAATTTTTATTATCTAAGTTACAATAATAGGCGGAGTCGATCTGGAACGTACAGCTCAAGATCAAGAAGCAGGTCCCGCAGTCACAGTGAAAGCCCAAGAAGACATCATAATCATGGTTCTCCTCACCTTAAGGCCAAGCATACCAGAGATGATTTAAAAAGTTCAAATAGACATGGTCATAAAAGGAAAAAATCTCGTTCTCGCTCTCAGAGCAAGTCTCGGGATCACTCAGATGCTGCCAAGAAACACAGGCACGAAAGGGGACATCATAGGGACAGGCGTGAGAGATCTCGCTCCTTTGAGAGGTCCCACAAAGGCAAGCACCATGGTGGCAGTCGCTCAGGACATGGCAGGCACAGGCGCTGACCTTTGAGCATGCATCAGTTCCTGGTTTTGCCTATCTCCAATGTGATGTATGGACTCGTAATCAAAACATTAAAAGCAAACTGATTAGGATTTGATTTCTTGAAACCCTCTAGGTCTCTAGAAACACTGAGGACATTTTCTTTTGGAAAGAACTATGTTAATTTTTTTTTTTTTTCTTTTTGCACATTAAAATGCCCTAGCAGTATCTAATTGAAAACCATGGTCAGGTTCAATTGTACTTACTATAGTTGTGTATTGTTTATTGCTATAAGAACTGGAGCGTGAATTCTGTAAAAATGTATCTTATTTTTATACAGATAAAATTGCAGACATTGTTCTATTTAAGTGGTTATTTGTTTAAATGATGGTGAATACTTTCTTAACACTGGTTTGTCTGCATGTGTAAAGATTTTTACAAGGAAATAAAATACAAATCTTGTTTTTCTAAACTGCTTCAAATACCTTATTTAAATAAATTATTAAAAACAGCAAAATTTTAATAGTAAAATGACTTATTTTTCTGACGCACCTCTTCTTTCCTCTTTTAGTTGTAGTTTGAGATTATTAAAATACAATTGTTTATTGGGAGCTATTATAAAAGCCTTCACTGTCTATAGGAAAAGCAAATAGAGTGGCCCAACAATGGAACATTAAATGTTAGGTGGTAGCACTAAACCAGTCTTGAAGTTGAAACCTGGTTTGCATATAAATAGTACCATAAGGGTAAGTCAGTTCTAAGCACTGTTTCCAAAGTGACCTGCCGCCTTGAACAAGCCAAAGCTTTAACATGATAGTAAATCAGACCCAACTATTGATCTTTAAAGTTTTTCATTAATTGAAATATTTAGAGATGATTTTTGTCTTTGTTACACGCTTTCAAGGCACCCCTGAACCGTGGCAGTGCTGTGAATTGAGTTTTTATCTAGGCTAGGAGAATGCAGCGGTCCTGGCTGGCTAAGTAAAATCTGACTGCAAAGAAAACGAAATTTTCTTGGAAAAGCCAGAAGTCGTATGTTCAAATGAATGAAGTTACATATTTTGGAAGTGAAGTAAGCGATCTTAAGGCCATAATAAATAATAATTTTTATTAGTTTACAGTTAGACTGTTCTCCATTGTCTTTTTTTACCCACCTTTATTACTTGTCCACTAGACTTGGCACAAAATATTTTGTTGCTGTTTCAGAAAGTGAAATACATCCATAAAGAGAAGATTTACTGCCACTAAGGATTTTTTTTTAAAAAAAGCTGCTGGGGCCGGCCCAGTGGCTCAGCAGTTAAGTTCGAACGTTCTGCTTTGGCAGCCAGGGGTTAGCCGGTTCGGATCCTGGGTGTGGACATGGCACCGCTTGACATGCCATGCTGTGGTAGGTGTCCCAAGTATAAAGTGGAGGAAGATGGGCATGGATGTTAGCTCAGGGCCAGTCTTCCTCAGCCAAAAAGAGGAGGATTGGCAGCAGATGTTAGCTCAGGGCTAATCTTCCTCAAAAAAAAAAAAGAAGGAGCAACTTGGGGAGAGAGAACCCCGGGGCCACAGAGAATCAGAACGAGCACACTTAACTGCTGCGCTACAGGGCTGGTCCCCCCCAAAGTAATTTGTATTGAGCCTACCTTGTTTATACTTCACCAATTCACCTCTCCACTTCCCAGCCCTATGGGAGGAAAATCCCAGACAAATGATATCGTCCCTCAGTATTTTGATCTAGAAAGTAAGGAGTTTTAAATAGAACTACAATACTTTTATTACAAAGAAGTCAACAGTAATACCTTACTACCCAGTCAGTATCCAGATTTCCCTTACTATCCCTACTGATGTCTTTTTGTAATTGGTTTGTTCAGACAAGGTCTGTATTTTGGCATTGTTTTTAATCACAGATTCTCCGTCTTTTTTTCCTTAAAATTTAAAGAAATTGAGTCATTTGTCCTAAGGAATATTCCATATTCTGGGTACGCTCATTGTGACCCCATGGTGTCACTGAGCACAATTTTTCTGTCCCTCGTATTGTAAACTCATAGATCTGAAGGCTTGATAACTTTAAATTTTTTCCTTATCTGAAATTTAGAAGTCTGGAGCCCTAGGCCGTGTGTTCTTCCAGAGCTGGTACTGGACTGCTGCCGCATTCACCAGGGGTTTCATTGAGTTCTGATTCTTAACCCGTTAGTGTTGGTGTGTCACCATCCTTACACGTAAGTTCCCCGATTGTGTCTACGTTCTCCCATCTTTGTTACCCACGACAGCTGTAGACCTTAATGCAAATAAGCTGCTTAGTATTTGTCCTAATGATTCTGGTTGTTAATACAAGTCCTTTTATGTTGCGGAATGTTACCTTTGTCCTTTCCAATTGGTATCTTAACCCTAGAGGAAGACAAGTGAAATTCTTAATCACCTTTCTGTTTTGAAACAAAGTGATCATGAAAATGACTACCTCTTCACTGAAGTAGTTAGTTTTGCTTTATAGCTTTAAATATTGTCACTGTTACTTACCATCAGTTATTACCCCATTATTAATGCCCACAACCTGCCTTATTTAAAAAATTTAAAGTTAGCTTTCATGAAAGTTTCCAAAAGTAAGATAACTTTGTAATAAGAAATATTCATTGCCCTAAGAGCTGTTTCTTAACTCACCATGGGCTGTAATAGATAATCATGAAGATTAAGGTTTTTTTTTTAATGTGTCCAGGTTTTTTTTTGCCTTCGTCTCCCCAAAGCTCCCCCCCACCCCTGTACATCATTATATATTCTACCTGTAGGTCCTTCTGGTTCTGCTATGTGGGATGCTGCCTCAGCATGGCTGGATGAGCGGTGCTAGGTCCACGCCCAGGATCTGAATCGGTGAAACCCTGGGCCGCCGAAGCAGAGGGCATGAACTTAACCACGGGGCGGGCCCAAGGTTTTTTATTAAAGACCAGATTTTTAAGAACCATATTAAAAGCATCAGTATGTTGGGGGCTTAGTTTAGCTGGAGAGACAGAGAATGTACATAGGATTGATAAGGAAAACCATCACTTCCACCCCTGGAAGTGGAAGGCAGCAGCACTCGCTGTGTACCTTGATCCCCTCACATCCCCTAGAGTAGCTGTTTGTGTGGCTGGAAGCCACAGCTTCGTTTGTAGCCACTTGAACTTTGTTTCTGGAATAAAGGAACGTGGACTTCCATGTCGGCTCTGCATTCAAGTCATTCCCTCCTAAGTTGACTTGGCAAGTTACTTAACCTCTTATCTGCAAACTGGCCCTCTCCTCACAGCATTTTGTGTAGTATGTGTGTTAGGCAAGTATAGGAGGGTTCTGTTTTTACCCAGTAATCCAAATAATTCTCATTAGAAAGCACTCAACTACTTAGAAAAGTTTGAACTCTACGTTTCCTGTGAGCACAATTCAAAATACGGCTGTTTCAAGAGTGCTGCTTCACTGAGATTGGACCTGCATCTGAACAGTGGGTGAGTTTCACAGAGCGGTTTCACAGAGCGGGAAGACCCTGGGCTCTCTGACTCCAGGTGTCCTCTTCTGTTTTTGCCGCCTCACTCGGTAGAATGCTAAGCCTGTGTTAAGGACAGGAGAGTCATCACGTTCCTTTCCCCTGTGTCAGCTCCCACCTCAATAGTGTGTGTAGTAGCATTTCCATCTCCTTTGCCAAACCCTTCAAACAGTAGTTGATCTATTTAAAACATTAATCACGTGTTCTAATACATAAAGTTTCCAGTGGTTTCCCATTTCACTCTGTGTAAAATACAGCGCCCCGCCCCCCACCATCGTGGGGCCCTGAGGCCCAGTGGTTAAAAGTTCCGTGTGCTCTGCGTCACAGGTTGGCCGGTGTCAGTTTGCACTCATCAGTGTGCTGTCAGTGGTATTTTTCTTGAACCCTGCTGCTTTTGCTCCTGGCCCTTGCAGTAGACCCCTGGCGTCTCAGAGGATAATCCAAGACCCGTATGAATCCCACATCTGTGAACAGGGCATTGTTCATATCGGCACCTCGGTCAGCTGAAAATCAGATTGTTTACTACGCCCGACATCTCTCTACTAGTTAGGCGTAGTATAATACAGTTAACCTTTTCAAACTAGAATTTCTCACACATCAGATCTTTGTACAAAGCATAAGGCACATGGTATGTCTAACCTGCTATGAAGTTCAATATTCCACCCTAAATTACAAAACTAATTTTCTGGTCAAAATGTATTATTTTCTTGGACCTTTCAAACAAACCAAGTTTTATTCACTTAACAATTACTGCAGTGTAGACTAACAATGTACAACAGTGCCATGTTGAAATCGATTAGCCAGGCTCTCAGCTCCCAGCAGACTATTGGCAGTGTAGACACACTTGAAATCAAAAGGTGTGTGGTGAATACCTACATATAACTAATATGCTTGCAGGGTACTTGCTACCAGCTGGAGGCAAACAATTCTTTAAAAAGCCAAATAACTTCAAAAGTAGTCGTGAGCATATTTTAGGGCCAAGAGAGAAGTGAGCACTGAGTTCAAGGAGTCGGAGGGACGGCTGTGGCCTGGCGGGCCCTGGAAAGTCCATGGAGGACAGGGAGCGTGGGCTGGTCTAGGGCGGGAAGGATTTAAAGGGCCAAGGAGGAAGGGGCAGTTGTAATATTGAAGTATAGATTCAGGGCTGCTTGGACTGTGTGCTGGGGGAGAGTGGGCCTGCCTGCTTTGGCCGAGGCGCGTGAGGGGCACAGTGAATGTAGAGAGGCCGCCTCCAGGGGGCAGTGTTTGGCTGCTCTACTGATTAGCTGTCTAATCTTGCGCACGCTACTTAACTCCAAACTTCCATTTCCCTTCTGAAGGGTTAGTCGTTGAATCTGTTGGGTTCGGATGTTATGAGGATTAAAGGAAATGATGTATGTCATGCACTCGGCACAGTGTTAGGCTTGTAGTGAATGGTCAATAAATGGTATTATTATTAGCATTATCAGAGGCTTGTGGATGCCAGACTAAGGTGTCCTGTAGACCCGAGATCCGTTGTTTTAAGCAGGTGGATGACTGTATTAATTTCCTAGGATTGCTGAAACAAATTACCACAAATTTGCTGCCTTAAAACAAATTTATTCTCTCGCAGTTCTAGAGGCTGAAACTGAAATCAAGGTGTCGACAGGGCCGTGCTCCCTTTGAAGGTTCTAGGGAAGAATCCTTCCTTGATTCTTCACAGCTTCTGGTGGCTCCCAGCAGTCCTTGGCTTCCTTGGCTGGTAGCTGTGTCACTGCGCTCTCTGCCTGCGTCTTCACGTGGCCTTTTTCTCTCTGCGTGTAAGTCCTCTCCTCTTCTTATAAGGGCACCAGTTGTTGGATTTGGTGCCCATCCTAAACCAGCATGACCTCATCTTAACTAATTACATCTACAAAGACACTGTGTCCAAATAAGGTCACATTCTAAGGCTCTACGTGAACACGAACTGTTAACTCACGACAGTGACATAAGAAAAATAATGTTGAAAGAAACTGAAGTGAACATTCTTTTTAATGTTTTCATTTCGAAATAATTTCAGACGTAAAAAACTTGAAAAAATAGTACAAAGAATTCCTGTGTGTCTTTCACCCAGCTTCCTCAAGTCAACATTTTACCATGCTTGCTTTATGGCTCTCTCCCTCTACAGGTGTATGTGTATGTCATGGGGTTTCTGATCTGCTTGAGAGTAGGTTATAGTCATGATGTCCCTTTACCTGTATGTATTTCAGTCTATACTCCCTAAAAACAAGGACATTTATCTTACATATCCACAATTATCAAAGTCAAGAAATTAATATATTAATCAAAACTATAATCTGTTGACCTTTTTCAAATACTGCCAATCTTCCTACTAATGCCCTTTTTCTTTCCAGGATCCAATCTGGAGTCACACTTTGTCTTTAGTCTCCTTTCATCTGAAATAGTTCCTTAGTCTGTCGTTCATGACCTTGACATTTTTGTTTTTTGGGAAATTTGTTTTATTTTTTTGATATTATAGTTTGATAAACTTCAAACCTCTAAGGAAAATTGTAAGAGTAGTACAACTAACACCTTTATATTCATTACCTCAGACTCAGTAGTTAATATTTTGCTACACTTGCTTCTTATCTCTCTCTATATACATAGATCTTTTTCTTTTTGTTTCTTTTCTGAGCCATTGGAGTTACTTTGCCCCTAAATACTTCAGCCTGTATCACCAAAGATCAAGGACATTTGCCTACATAGCCACAGTACAATTGTCATCACACTCAGGACATTTAACATGGATACAGTTATGTAATACACAGTTTATATTTGAATTTTCCAGATCATTGTAGTAATGTTCCTTATAACTGTAGGTTGGTTGTTTGATCCAGGAACTAATCAAAGATTATCTATTGTATTTAGTTGAATATGTCTTATGTTGCGCTAATCTGGAAAATTCCTCATGATTAGAATCATGTTAAACGTTTTGGGTAGGCATGCTGCATAGATGATGTCTTGTTCTCAGCATATTGCTAAGATGGCACATGTCCGTTTGTCCCCTTGTTCCATTATCAGTAATGTTAAGTTTGGTCATTTGACTAAGGTGGCGTCCACTGGATTTTTTCATTGTAAAGCTACCTTTAATCTGTACTCTGGGTTACACATGAAGATTGAGTGAATTTCCTCTTCCTTGAGAGTTTTCACCAGTGTATTAGCATCCATTAATGGTCTTGCCCGAACCAAGTCTTCTTTTACTATATTGGTTGGAAGATGGTGATTTTTCTATTTCTAGCTTGGGCAAACATTTGTTGGTTTGCATTCTTCTGTAAAGAAGAGCTTTCTCTTCTCTACCTCTTTTTAATTTTGTTTAAGTATCCATGGATGCATAGATTTATTTTCACTAGAGGACTTTTATCATCTCACAGAACACGCAGTGCGGAGACCAGGGTGGTTTTAGGGGTGGTTCTGTGATGTCGTTAGGGGCACAGTTTTGTTCTGTCTTTGCTATTTTCGGTACAGTACTCAGCATCTTGGCTTTTGGCTAAGCCTGGTTCCCTCATGGATGCCAGGTGCCTTTAGCAGCTCCATGTACCCACCTTATTTTCTCAGAGACACATCTCCCACAACCTCCTGACCTGCACCAATGTGGATTGATTTTGGACTCATAGGTTTTTTTAATTCAATGTATTATAATTTAGTCCTACCATTATTCATCATGATGCTGAAATCATATCAAATTAGGCCAGTGGAAGCTCCTGGAAGCCAGCTGCTTTGCCTTTTCAACAGGTCTCCATTAGTTCTGGGGCATTACAGTACTTTCTTGTACAAGATAATCCAGGCTCACCTTGTACTTCTGCTTCAGCCTGAAACAAGCCATTCCTTTGAGAAGTACGGGTTCCTTTAGTGAGCGATCAGATTCTGGCACTGGGCATGCTTGTTGCTACTCAAGTGGCATTGCTTCTACGCCCTTTTGTAGGAAACGTCTAACTCCAATCCTTCACTACGAGGTTCTTTCCCTCTCCCCCAGTGTAAACCAGGGGTTTTGTACAATGTCTCTTAATTGGGGTCTGTCCAGTGTTTCCTTGTGATTAGGTTCCGGTTTTGTGTTTTGGGCAAGAATACAACAGAAGTGAGGTTGTGTTCCTCTCAGTGCATGATATTAGGAAGCACGTGATGTCGATTTGCCCCATTACTGATGGTGTTAACTTTAATTATTGGTTAAGGGGGTGTCTGCCAGTGTTCCCTGCTTAAATATTCCTGTACTTACCTTTATAGTTAATAAGTATCTCATGGGAAAGATACTTTAAAATCATATAAATATTGTTGATCATAATTCTGCCTACTAATTTTAGCATCCATTGATGATTTTTGCCTGAAGCATTTATTGGAAATGATTTTTAAATTCTGGCATTCCTTCTACGTGTATTAGTTGGAATGCTACTGTGAGGAAGAGCTTTCGTTCATGGATTCATTTGTTCATGTATATCAGTGTGGACTCTTTGTGTGGCTTTTAATCCATTACTATCACTTATTGTGTTGCTCAAATTATCCCAGATGTGGCCAATGGGAAACCCCTTTAAGCTAGTTTCTACGGCCTTTGAGGTGAACATTTTTAAGATTTTTCTTCACACATATGACTTTCCAAAAGATTCACACTACTCGTACGTTCTCTAGACGTGTGTAAGGATCAGCTCACCCATGGGCGCTGGCTTGAGAGGGATGAAGTGGCTTCTAAAGGTCAGTATAACTACAGTGCCGATGCACAGGGCTTCTTGCGGCTGCAGTTTCCAGAACAACTTCCTTGTTGTCCAGGACCACCTTCCCCACGCGTGATGGGATTCCACGCTGGGACACAGTTCTTGCCTGACAGAGCACCTGTTAGTTTGCAGTTCAAGTTAGTAATAAGTACGTAGGCCACCAGAGGTCACTGCTGACTAGGTGTGGTAGAAGATCCCTCTCAATCTCTCACCAGCTGGCTGGCAAGCCTTATTCTGAACACTGTAAGGACTTGTCTATTTCCAAAGGAACACTAGTGTCTGTAGCCATGTCCACTTAAGCCTTATTTAGGCCCTTAACCCAGACTTGAACCCTTGATAACAACTCTAAAGGTACATGCCTTTGCTAAATTCTCCTGGCAGAAGAAAAAAGACGGTAATCCCTATTTATATAAGTGCTGTGTTCCAGGTGTCATTCTGTTTCACACACAGTAACTCATTTAACATCTTTCAAAAACCCTATGGGGGGGGGGATCCCACAGGAGGTCATTTTACACAGCTAGTAAGAGCTTGAGCCCAGATTCAAACCCAATTTGTTCCAGAGTCCATATACTTACCCACTATACGAGCTGTGTACCAACCTGCATGACTTTGCTAGAGTCCCATTTCAATAGAAGCTTTCCACAGTCAAGCCTGGGATCACAGGCCTCTTTATAAAGCATCCACATAATGAGATTGGAACTTGTCAGAGGTCTTCTGGAGCTTGGCAGTGGATGCTGCTTACCAGCTGTGGGCCACTGGGAACGTGTCCTGCAGTCACACTGATGCCCCCACCTCAGCCCAGCCTGCCCTCTGTGACTGCAAGCTGACCAGGTCCTGGGACCAATCCCAGTCACCCTGTCCGCTGCCATCCTCTTCAGACTCGTGCTCATAGAACCTGAGGCCAACAGTCTTTCCCTGCTTGGCTCTAGCTTTCTAGAAGCAGCAGTGGCTTGCTTTGGAGGCCGCTTCAAATTAAGCCCCAAGGGACCTGATACGGTTTGAGACCTTTCCTCCTCAGCAGGGATGGTGGAAGGGGCACAGGTTCTGGAGTTAGACTGACCTGCATTAGAAGCCTGGTCCTCCTGCTCAGTACTGCGTGCCTTGGGCAGAATTGCTTAACTCCTCTGAGCCTGAGTTTCCTCATCTGTGGTGACAACGATAACCCTTCCCTGGCATGAGTGTTGTGGGCATTAGTGATATACATGGACACTGGCACAGGTAGGAGGGACTTGATAGTTCTTACTATTATCACTCCTCAAAGGCACAGCCCGATTGCCACCAATCAGCAAAGCTGACCCTGATGTCGTGGCCTCCATGGACCTCTCCTTTACTCAAACACTGGTGCCTCTTACTGCTTGTGTGATTCCTTGAGTGATAAAAACATCATTCTACGCTGGCAAGTGTCACCTCTGGTGCCTGGCCTAATTCCCCAGCCAGACTTCCATCAGAGCTGGGACTGTCCTCTACACAAACTCTTCTTATCCCTAGTCTTCACCAGGGACCCAAAACAGCAAGTGTTCAGGAAACGAGTGACGGTGACAGAGATGACTGAGGTCAGTCCACAAGTACTTATTTGAGTATTTACCAAGAGTTGGGCAACGGGTCAGGCTCTGAGAACAGCGAGGAGACTAAACCCAGCCTCCCACTAAAGGAGCTCCTGCTCTGGCTAAAAGTTTCTGCAAAGGCCTGGACAGTTCCTACTCCTTTCCAAGCACCAGTTCCCAGGGGAGGGAGGGCCCCGTTGAGCGGTCTGCTCACTGTGTCCCAAGCAGGAGGCAATAGCCAAGTCCAGAGCCCTGGGCCTTCTCATCCTGGAGAGGATGTAACACGGCATGTAGTGCCCAAGGACGCTGGGGCCATTCGGGACCTCACAAGCTGCTCCTACTGCCTGCTCCCCAGGACCAGCCCAGCAGCCCCTGCTCTCATGGGGGTAAGAGATGGTGAGCTCGGGAGCCGGCTGTGCTCGCCTCACCACAAGGGGTCAGTGCAAGACGGTGGAGGGCACGTGGCTGCCCCATGACTCACTCCAACACCGCAGACGCTGAATGATTTGCTCTCCGAGGAGTGGATGAGAGGGGAGCGACGGGGTCGGAACAGGAGACCATCTGTTGAATTCGCAAGTTGCCACATGTCATGAGTTCAACCAGTGTTCGACAGACTCTGACCAAGTATTTTTAGTGCGAAGAAATAAGGGGAGTTGAGGGTTTCAGAAAGCAAGGGCTGTCTGAAAACCCAAATGATAAATGAAGAAATACTACACATTAGCAAAAGCTCTACTTTTTCATTTGCAAAAACAAAATGACATTTTTTTTTCTAGGAAAAGGAAGGCTTTCAGAGGTTAAAAGAAAGAGTTTACTGACTAAACCCCTGTGAGCAGAATAAGGAAGCTACCCTCTCATCTGGGTTCAGAGCTGGCAAGCACCTCAGCGAGGCCCTTTGTAAATATCCATTGATGATGAAAGTGTAGACAGTGCAAAGAAACCATTGTGTCATTTCAGAAATGCCAGTGATGGAAGCAGGATCTTGACTATCCTTCACAAATCTCGAACAAGAAAAGCCCGGTTCAGCTGGTCACGTGGAACAAAACAGAACAAGGACAGTGGGTTAATCTCTCCTGGAGTCTGGGGTTGTGACTATACTTACACAGAGCAGGGCAAACGGAAGCAGTGGGTAGGATTTTCAAACAACCACTCCCAAAACATCCAAGCAATCGGGACTCAGTGAGTCCGCTTCATGGAAAAAAACTGCCTTGTTTTCCTGCATTGGATATGCAAGCTGTGCCTATAAGCAGAAGCAACGTTGGAGCAGGAAGTGGCAGGTCATTTTAGTCATCTTAAACCATCCCAATCATGGAGTATCAATTGAGATGAGGGACATTCAGAGAGAACATGGTGAAACCAGGGCACTGGTATGTTGCCCGGTCAAGGTCTGCTTGTTTTGGACAGGGTACACCTGGCCGTGGCCTGTGTAATCTTGATAAACAGAAATGAATGCACCTTAGTAACCCACACTAGACAGCTGTGTTGGTGAAGTGGGTTCTGACTGAACTGTGTTAGGATGCCTTGGAGACCTTCCATCAGAAAGCTGGGCTCCATCTGCCCCTACAGAGACCTCTTTCTGGGTTCTAAGAAACACCCTCCGTTTGCCGGTGGTTGGCTCAGGCCAGAGCAGGGTGGGGCAGCCACCACTTGGCCACGGGCCTGGGCTATCTTAGGCCTGGGACAGAACAGCCCTATTTCCTCACACCCCACCCACTGCGCCTCAAGCCTTTCTCAGTAGTAGAGGGGCTGGGGGGGAGATGCCTCCTTTCCTCCCCAGTGGTTTCCCTGTCCTCTGTGCTGTGTCTAGTGTCACACACACACGCGTGCACACACACTCCTGAAGCCGCTCTGACAGGTTAGCACCATCCTTCTGGGGTATCCCAGGCCTTTAGGTGAGCTCTGAGGCTGACGCTGTGATCGAAGTGGCAGGTAGGAGCTGGAGTCCGCGTCAAGCTGACCCTCAGTCCGCGCAGTGGCGCCGGGCCTGTGGGACAAGCCCAGGAAAACCTACGGCACTTGCCAGAGCCTTAGCCCTCTGACCTCGGCCTCACATGCTCCCCTCCATTTCCAGTGCTCCCTCCCTCCTGCCTGCCTTTCATTCATCCCTCAGACGCTGACAGAGCACGTGTACGTGCAGGACAGACCTTTGCCGAGGGAGGTGGCCTGTGGCTCTCTCCTCTCAAATCTAAAAGGCCAGGGAAGGAAAAGAGCAGGAATTGAGCACTTGCTTTCTGCCAGAAGCTTTATGCATGCTCCTCGTATCCTGCCCTCCTAACTGAGAGGAAGGCCTCTTATTACCATGAGAACCAGCATGGGGATGGAGGTCAGGAGCAGGGACATGGTCCCCGACTGCCAGAGTGCAAAGTCCAGCTCTGCTCCTCACTCTCTGTGTGACCTTGGCAAGCAATTTCACTACACGCCCAGGGAACGTGGGAATCAGCCATTGTGAGCATGAATGAGTTAACTTACACAATAAGTGCCTCGAGTAGCCCCAGAGAAGTGTTAGTTATCATAGTATATTCCTAGCTATCATATGTGAAAGATGAGCGAACCGTCTAGGCCAACATGTGTCAGGCCCAGATTCTGGTGGGCTCCATGCACAATGCTCTCGCCTCGTTCCATACTGCTTCTCTTTAACATGGTAAGGTGCCGTCCTCTCCCAGGGGTGGTTACATTCGGCTCATGACCAGAGCCTTAAAAGAGAGTTTTAGACCAGTGTGTGGGAGAGAATTTGGGGAACAGGAGCCACCTGAGTCTCCTGTGGGCCCCTGAGGTTGTATCCCCTGAGCTGAGGGCTGCCAGCTGCTAGCAGGCCCATTCCCCATCTCTGCAGGATGGCCCTGGCCCTTGCCCCCCCTCTACTCCCCAGCAGGCTGAGACCACAGGATTCTGAGTCTAACCTCTCTACTTCTCCTTGTCCCCATCCCCAACCTAGAGTCGGGGTAGTTTCTCCTGAAAATAAGGCAGAGGTGGAATTTAAGCCAAAGGCCTCCTGGCTCCAAAATCCACGTTCCTTCCACTCTTATCTCGGTCAGTTGCCCCACAACTGCCCAGACATCTGCGGCAGACAAATGAGCCCACAGGGATGACACAGTCATGACTTGGCCTTCGTGTGCAGTGGAGGAAGGAGACAGGGAACTGGGACAAAGGCCAACACTGAGTGCAGGCACATGCACGCGTAACTACCTCATCTGATCACTCAATTTACAAATCCAATCAATGGGAAGATTGTCTGTACGCACCCGACCTGCTGTGAGGGCCTCCCTTCAGCCAGAAAGCAGGAAAGGATCCAGAGGTGTCTTGGGTCAGGCAGACTGTAGCCTCAAGGATGCAGTGTTTTCAGGAGTCGACATCACGCCCTGAATGGATACTCTCCTAATTAGCTTTGTGATCTTGAACCTCTCTGAACCTCATCTTACTAATAAGAAAAGGAGGGCAAATAATCCTACCTCACAGGTTTTCCTAATGGTTAAATGAGACGACATATGCAAAAATGCCAGGGGCTGGCACAGGAGAGAGGTTTGTGAAATGTGAATTTTTCTAGACTGTGGAGGAACTCAAGTATAACTCACTTGGTTCCCCCTCAGGGATGGAAGATCAGGGAGAAGGCTTTCTGCACACTTGCTCGAATGTTCATCCTCGTGTGGGTAAAGAAGCAAGCTGTGTGTCAGTTCACCACACTGTGGGTGTCAGAAGCTCTGCTCAGGAAACGCAGTCGTGGAACTGACAGCCCGGGTGACGGTGGCTTCCTGGGCCCCCGGGCCTCTGTGAGTTGTCTACCTGCCCCTCCACTGTCAGACCCTCCCAGTTTTTCAGTGTTGCGCTCATTGTTTTCCTCAAAGCAAGACAATACTCGGCACCAAGTTGACAAAATCCTTCTCACTTCTGCAGTGGGTCCCGAGATGTCCGTCATCCTGCCTGCTTAGGAGGAGAGGGCATGTAGCTGGAAGCGGACATGGAGAGAGACCTCCAGAAGTCAGGCAACCTTTCATCCCAGTTCTGACGCCAGGAAGCTGAGTCTAAAAAGTTCCTTAAAAGGAAAAGGCCTGTAAGGGGAGTAAAGAGATATGTGGAATGTTGACTGCTCCGAAAGAAATCTCTGTCAGATGAGAAGGGGAAAGGAAAGCGGCCAACCAGGTCGAAGGGCGTGAGTTTTCAGTCGATTATTCATCATGACTGGAGGATGACTTGACCAGACTGTCTATTCCACAGGTATGGAGGGAACAGGCTCATTAACTTTGCCCCCTTGTCCTCCCCACCTGCAAGGGTGGGCCTCCTTCCGCAGGCCCAGTCATTCAGCTGCGAGCGCTCAGCCATGAGAAGGTAGGGGTTTGAAGCCAGAATACCTGGGTTCAGGCTCTCGTTCCCCCTCACCAGATTGTGACCTTGGGACCCCGGATTCCTCACCTGAGAATAAGGGCAGTGGGACCTCGACCATGGTGAGCAGCCTCTGAGAACACGTGTGAGGAGGCTTCTCAGAAAGAGGGACACAGCAGGCACTAGCACTTGCTGTTTTTAGGACGCAGGAGCTCTTCTCCTCAGGCCAGCAAGCCTGTCTCAATATCAGCAGAGACAAAGACCATTCTCGGGCCTTTTGTGATCTTCCGGGATTTTAAAAGGCTTTAAAAGCTGAAGAAGAGCAGCCACGTGCTTTGGTTTCTCCCCTGTTCCTTAATCCTAACCCCATTATCTTGGGAGAAATATGAGCCTTTCTGGGGAAGCCGTGGCAGGCGGCGCCCCTCAGGCCCTGGGCAGGCCTCCTGCAGGCGTGGGGAACCCCAGCGGCTGGGGAGCGCGGTGCGCAAGGGCGCTGGGGCGCGCGGCCCTCCGGGTGCAGGGCCGCGCTTTGCGCTTTTGCCTTCGTGCGCCACTTCCTCCATTAAAATAATATTTGAAAGTCTATTTTATGGCTGCGTTGGCATAAAAATGGATATAATCCAGGCTGGATTCATTATTACATATTCATCACTATTAATTTTTCTTATGACTTTAGTAGAAATTAAATTTTATTTAAAAGAAATGAATGGTGAGGAGCAGTTTAGCCACGAGGGGGCAGGCGGAGCCCGCTAGATGCTCGTGGGAACGCGGGCGGAGAGGCGCCGGTGGTCGGTGCGACGACGGGGCTGACTCCCCATGGCTCCGGCTCGGGCCGCCTTTCCTCGGGGACGGCCGTGTGCCCAGGGACGGCCGTGTCCTAGGGAAGGCCGTGTGCCCAGGGAGGGCCGTGAGCCCGGGGACGGCCGTGTCCCCGGAGAGAGCTGTGAGCCTGGGGACGGCCGTGTGCCCCGCACGGCCTCATCCCCGGGAGCCGGCGGCGGGCGGGAGGAGACCTGTCCCGCCGGGCCCGAAGGGAGGCTCCCATGGGAGGCGCAGCGGCTGGTGGGGGGACCCACCAGAGCGTCCTGGTTCCTGCGAGACTCTTGCTCAGGGGCTTGGGGCAGGCAGGGGCAGGCCGGGCGGCCAAACGTGCCCTTCCTGTGGGGCGCTGGCCGAAGAGCAGAGGTCCCCTCCACCTCTAGGCAGAAGGGACCCTACTTGCGGACCCGGGCCCCACCCCAGCCCCCCTGGGGCTAAGCAGGCGTTTTTTCACTGCCCCTGCGGACTACAAGCTGAGCCTGCCTAGTCCCCTCCCTGGAGAACTGAGCGACAGCCACAGAAGCATGCCTGCGCACAGGGACAGGCAGAAAGCAGGGCTGCCCGGCGCCCAGTGCCTGCAGGGGAGGTGCAGCGAAGAAGGAAAACCAGAAACAAAGTCAACCGGAGCGCAGGGCTCGAGCTCAGCTGATCTCTCATGGAGGCGGCTGTTCCGCCTCCCCGGGGAGCCCCCAGCAGGTCGCCCGGCTGCTCAGCACGCAGGAACAATAGCCTGCTCTCCTCGGAGCTAAGCCCGCACCCAGGAGGAAGGGAGACCCTCAAGCAGGCCGAGTCTGCCGGCAGCCTGGGCTCTATGGGAAGAGTTTACAACCCAGATCATTGTGTTGGGTTTCCTTCTGTAGAGGTGAGGGGGCGCATAAACCCATGTGACATGTGATGAGTAAAAGGCAGATTTCCTTGCTGGATGAGTAAAAAAAGATCATTCCTTTTTTTTTTTTAAAGATTTTATTTTTCCTTTTTCTCCCCAAAGTCCCCCGGCACATAGTTGTGTATTTTCAGTTGTGGGTCCCTCCAGCCATGGCATGTGGGATGCCTCCTCAGCATGGCCTGCCGAGTGGTGCCATGTCAGCGCCCAGGATTCGAACCAGCGAAACCCTTGGCCATGGAAGCAGAGCACCACTCAGCCACGGGGACGGTCCCCAAGATCATTCCTTTTTTTAGAGGAAATGTGAGATGCCAACTGACTCTGAAATGGATGTGGCAAAAGGCCCCCCTGGTGTGGTTTGTTCTCTTTTGGAGAGCACCTTTGTGGTTCAGAGAGGCCAAGAAGGTTCTGGAACAAGCAGTCCTTGGCAGAGTGTGGCCAGGCCTGAGGCAGGGAGACATGGCATTACACTGAGGTCCTGGAGAAGTGGGATGGGTGAGTGGGGGCCCTGGGTGCTCCAGATGCAGCAGGACAGAGGTGACGTCCACCCACTGAGCAGCATCCTTCCTCAGGGTCACCAGATAGGTTGGGATCTCTGGCCTGGCCCAGGACAAAGAAGAGTCACAGTTCAGTTGCTGGGACTCCAGTCCCACTCCTGACCCCCAGGATTGGTGAGTAGAGGTGACAGTCCGGTCTAGGTCGGGAGGGGAGGGACTGAGAACCTGCTCAGAAAGGAAAGGAGCCTTCAGCAGATGCCTGGGCTTTCCTGACCCCATGGATTCAGTACCGTCCTGGGAGGGGGACAGGCCTGGCAGTTGTGAGCCTCAGGAAAAGCCAAGCGAGGCTGCATTTGGGGGGCAGCCACGGCTTTCCCCAGGCCGGGCCAGACCGCTGTGTTCAAGAACGCTGTGACAGAGCACCATGGACCTCCAAGACTGAAGAGGACTTTGGCATGACCTACTCTGGTCCGCTCAGATTGGCACTGACAGGGACTTTGGAGGAAAGAGAGTCAAACCCCGATGTGCCCCACAGGGATGGTGTGACTTGCCGAAGGCCCCACAGCTGCTCAGAGGAAAGGGAGAGGAAGCCCACAGCTCTTGCTGGCAGATGAAATTACCTCAAAAATGGAAGATCAAGGCGGCCTGGAGGAGTCTGAGGTGCTGGGTGTCTCTCAGCCCCGTGGGGTGGAGTGTGCAAAGGGAGCCTCACTGTTAAGACCAGAGAGGGAGGTGAGACACCAATCAGGGCGGTGCATCAGAGCAGCTGGAAAAGCGACACACACACCAGCTGGAGACCCCGTGACAGGGAAGGCTGGTGGGAAGGACGGCTGTGACACGTGTCTGAGGTTCCTTCCATCTGCAGTGTTCTGGAGTCTGAGGCTCCCAGGAGTTCAGAGGGAGTCTGGGTGCCGACTTGAGAGGAGCAGGCCTGGGAGGGCCACTCCAGCCACTCTAAGTCAGCGGCCTTTTATGAGATTGGCACCATCGCCCAAGGCCTTCGGCGGTGACTCAGCAGAAAGGGATAGGACAATGCATCGCCCTCACGTGGAGAGGCCTCTCGGTGCCTTCCGTGTCCCTCCTCTGCCTTTAGGAAAGCGGAGGGCTGCTCGCCTTCCTCCGCGGCTGCCCGGTGCTGCTGTCCTGTCAGGGCCTCCTCTGCCCCGGCGGGGAGGGGCTGGCAGTGTGCGCTGGAACAACAGCAGTTTGCTTCTTGAGTTAAGCAGCTGGGTTTCTTCAAATGCTTATTTTGCCAAAGAGAAAAGGAGCGTCAAGTTAAGATTTGGAAGACACTTTAGAGAACAGCTGATTCTATAATTTCACGGTCGAAGAAATTGAGAGATGGATAGATCACTTGCTTTCCCCAAGATTTCACAGAGCCTCTTTCCTCGAGGCCACCGCCGTGCCTGGCTAAGCGGTAGGATAGGGCAGGGGGATTCTCCGAGATGGGGAACTGGGGCCAGCTCGGGTGCCTGGGCGTGTCCTGTGGCAGGGGGGACACCCCCCCCAGATGTCCACCCCTAACCCCTGGAACCCTGACTACATCACTTTACGTGGCGAAAAGGAGCTTCGATGCAAGGAGTGCGGGCAGCCTGTAGAAGCTGGAAAAGTAAGGAGGCAGATCCCTCCCTGGAGGCCCCAGGAGGACAGCAGCCCTACCTCCACCTTGATCTCAGCCCAGAGAGACCCATTTCAGACCTCCGGCCTCCAGAGCTGTGTGATGATAAACTGGTGTGGGTTTCAGCCACCAAGTTTGTGGCAATTTGTTCCAGCAGCAATAGGTAACTAGTACGTCTCCTCACCTCTCCATCCCACGACTATTGAGTTTGTGGTTCTAAAGAATATGCTTGAAAACTAATTTGCCACCTCTTGATTTCTACTTAATGAGATATAAAAAGAAATAATTTGGAAAATTACAGTGAAAATACAAAGTCTCTTTCATTCAATAATGAAAGCTGTAGATACTTCATCAAGTTGAACTCGGATATAAATAATTTTTCTCTCATCACCACCCTTTTAAAACTCCTCGCTTGAATTATTCTTCCACTTTCCTGGGTGAAATTCTGGGCATACCCTAAAGCTTTCCTGGTCACTTTCAGGTATTAATAAACCTCTCATTTTTAGGTATGGGAAAGTCCAGTCCAGTCCAACACAAAGCTTTAATCTCCCATCTAACCTAAAGCTCTTCCCACCTGCTCTGGGCCTGAATAGGACTCTAAGCCTGCAGAGGTGCAGAGGCTGTGCTGGGGAGAAAGGCGGTACCTTCTAGACGGGGTCCACCTGGCTCTTCCACTCCTCTGTCACTCACTCTGCTGGCTCCGGCTCCTTCAAGGTGGGGAGTTAGGGGCAGGTCGACTTTATGGACTCAGAGCATCTCAGATGTCGGAATGGGACAATGCCTTTACTCAGGGAGCATTTTGGAGATCTCCAACCACACAGTTCCCTGGCAAAGAGTCCCAACCATTGGCTGCCTCCTAACAACTCTTCCCTCAGTTCCGCCACCAACAGTGCACCCTGTAAAGAACGCAACCTTCTGTTAGGAGCGCCTCCCTCCATCCTCTTGCGTGGGGTCTCTTTCATGGCAACACCTTCCACAGTCTCCGTTTGACCCGTGGTGAACGCACCTCTTTTCTCTGCCCTGTGCTGCAAGTGCACCTGCCCTCACTCAGCCCTCCTTTCTGCCCTCCTGTCCCAGGCAGCTCCAGCCAGTCTCACCTTGAGATTTCCCCCGGGAAGTTTCAGTGTGATGAGCTGTCCCGGGCCAACTCGGCCAGGCGCGACTGTGGATTGCCTGTGGGAGGTGACGTAGCTGCCACTAGGTAGAGGAAAGTGAGGGGCGGTCACTCCCTCACAGCTCTGCTGTTGGGTTATCAGGAGAGCACAGAAGATTCACTGAAGGGCAACGTCATGATAGTAAAGGTAAATTCAGGTAAACTATAAGGTTAGCATCAGGCAACCAGATTTCTTCGAACCGATTGCTAGCTACAGGGCCATTTAGGGATCCAGCCCCCGGTGCCTTTAAGGGCAGGGCTACAGGACTCCTGGATCTATGCTCAGTTCATGTGAGTGTGAGGGGGCCAAGCCACACAACTTGGATACTATTAATTTTTCGCAAAATAAAATCCATTTTAAGCATTTATTCACTAATTAGCACAGCCTCTGGTGTTGCTCAAGGATAAAGATGACTCTACATCTGGTGGTGGCGGCCGTGGCAGTGTGGGTAAGGGTGTAGCTCCACAGACACGCACGGTATCGCCTGCCTCCGCGGAAGCACTTCAGATTACACAGCAGACGTCACTGCAGTCAGGCTCCAGGCTTTGTCTCCCTAAGTCCCTGGGGACACAGGGCAAGCCCTCCTAACGAGCCTTTCCCCGGTTCTGTGCATCTCAGTCCTGTGATGGCGTGGGGCCAAACCGTTTCCACAGCTCTGCTTTGACCAGCCAGGAGGCAAGATGTCAGGCTTCCTCCTAGAAGAAGCCCATCTTCTCCCAGTGGTTCTCTGGAGGCTCCTCCACTTGGCTGGAGGTGGAGATTTACGTTCTCAGCAGACCAACAATCCTCCTCAAGGAAGGCCCACTGCACTCGCCCTCGTTGTCACTCCCCGCCCCTTTGTAGGTGAGGGGCTCAGGGGCCCTGGGCTGGGTTTTATAGGTCACTGTTTAGCAAGTTGTGCGTGGCTGGTCTAGCTCCTCTCCACAGAATGTGTAGTGACCGCATAATACCCCTTATTCTTAGCTCAAGGGACCAGCTGAAATTCTGCAGCAGTCAGAAGAGCGCCCCTAAGCACTTGCTACAGAGCAATGGAGTTTGTCGTGTTTCCCTTTCCACCTCGAGTGCCAAGGCTGGGGTTAACGCTTGCCTGGAGTGGCTTCTCCTGGGCCTAGATTTCGGCCTCCCCCCCCATCCCTCTGTCCCCCCACCTCCCCTCCGGGCCTCCCTGCTGCTTTCTCCCCACTTCACTCTTTGCTGTTGCTCTTCTGCCCTGGCTTTCAGGATTCTGTTGCTTGTCCACTCACTCAAAGCTAAGGCAAACTTATCTACAAGTAAGTGAATTGTTAGAAAAAATGGTAAAGTTTTACTGTAAGCTTCCCCATGGACATGAGCCACGAGGAAAACCCACGTGTTTTTCCTCAGAGAAGTTACACCACCAAAGACACACAGACGCATTTGTTTCACTAGAAGTTACAGTGGCATTTCTCTTTAATCAGAAGATGAACAATAAATTGTATGATATCGGAGAAACATCTTCTGATCACAAGTTCCACAGAATTTGGAGGAGTATTGAAGGCAAAGGTTTAATACAAACATGTCTTATTTTCCAAAGAAACTAATGACACCTAGTGGAGCAGGAACAAGGCACGGGTGCTGAGGAAGTGGAGCGCTCTGGGGGGCTGCTCTGCAAGAGGGAAGGAGGCACCCATGCCTGAGAGTGTCAGGGCGTCTCCCCAGGGCTCGGAGCAGAGTCTGCAGAGGCAGCAGAAAGGGCAGTGGCTCTGTGGCCTGCAAGACTCAACTAAAGCCTCCTGAAGTGTATTAATACAGGAGAGAGGCTATGCTGATTACGGGGAGGGAGCAGAATGGTGGGAGCAGAGAAAAGGGAGAGTGCTCAAGGAGAGCTGTTCCCCTGGGGCCCAGGAAGGGGTGGTTTCAGAGTCTGCAGTCTAGTGGCAGGGCACTCAAGCGAGCGAGCGAAGAGATGAAGGTGGGTTTGGCAACCAGTGCACTCTGGGCAATATGGGTTCATATGAATTCAATATTTTTGGTTCGTGGTTTCATGATCCTCATCATGAAATGTACAAATTGGGTTATTTTAGCTTGACGTCCTTCAACATTTAGTAGACATTTCGAATGAGGACCTGACTTTCCTGGGGGCGGGGAGAGGATGGGCTATGGAGTCACAGCACGAGATGGCTCTGGGGAGGCCAGTGTCTCACAGGGTCGCTGCTGGCTGTAAATGGATGGCTAAGCCCTCTGAGTCTCTGGGCCCTGTATCAGGATGAGGCCGTCTCTCAGGGCACTGCCTACCCTTAGAGCAATGGTTCTCGCACGTCCGTGGACATCAGATCACCCAGAAGACTTGTTTTGCCGAGCTCTGTTCCCCGAGTATCTGATTCAATAGGTCAAGAGTGGGGCTTGGGAATTTGTGTTTCCAACAAGCCAGCTCCGTGATTATACTGAGCTGTGGGTCTGGGGACCACGCTTTGAGAACCGCTAAGAACCCTCTTCCCCTCATGCCTAGGCTGGTCCCCAGACCAGCTGAATCAGAATCTCAGTATTTTCTAAAACTCCCTGGGCTGTTCCAAAGGTGACCCCACTATCAAGTCTATCATTCCAAGTGAATGATATCTAAGTGATAGTTGACATAAAAACACCATTATTTGTCAAGAAAGCAGTGTGGGGACCTGGAATTGGCTACCCCAAGATATGTCTCTTTGGCATCAGGATTATTTGAGGATGATTGCTTTTGATAAACTGGGACAGGGAAGGAGGCTCTGAGGAATGGAACTTGCCCTTTGTTAGGACACATTTACGTTTGTAAGGTAAATCTCTATCTGTAAAAGGTGCCTCCCTCTCTGTACCAGGAAGAAGAGAGGTGATGACCTTCTCTCTAAAAACTCGTAATCAATACCAAAGGCAAGGACATAAAATCTGCATTTTATTGTGCTAGTCTGGTAACCTCCTGTAACTGACTTCCCTCCCCCTCCCAACGTTGGCATTTCTTAAAGATTAAGCATCTTTCTTTAGGCTAGGAACTGATTGCTGTGCTCACCTGTGACTGCCCAGCTCCAGACAGTCGACTTGCCTCCTGCTACGCCCTCTGAGACAGCAGACCACTACCTGCTGTGTCCATCAAGCCCTGTGCTGATGGGGCAATCTTGTGACTATTGTGGGAGGGACATTTCAATCACATGTGAAACACCCCGTTTGGGAGTATATAACCACTATGTGCACCCACTTCTTGGGTGCCCTTTCTTCCTTCGGGAAGAAAGGCCCCGGGCCATGGTTCCTCATACAGCTTTGTTTAATTTTCTCTTGCTATTCTGTCTCATGTGAATTTGATTCATTCTCCGGCCAGACGAACCCACATTTGGGGAGAGGAAATGTCCTCCTCCCCTACAGCAGCATTTCCTATCCTGCAATAAAATAGCACTGAGGTATAACTAAGAATGATGGTTAACACTTGTTGAATGCTGATATTGTGCCAGGATTAACTAATTTGCTCCTTACAACAACTATCCCCATTTTATAGATGTCTGAAACAGGCACCTGGTGAGGTGAAGTAATTTGTCCAAGGCACCTAGTGACAAGGCTGGGATTTGAACCTGCCCTCAGAGTCCCTGCGTGAGGCCTGCACTATGGGCCCTGTGCACACAGTCCGTGGGAGTGAATAACAGCTTGGCTCTGTGAGCAGTATTTATAGTGAGCATGGGCTGTCAAACTGGGTGAGAATCCAGGATTCACCATCTAATAGTGATGTAACTTGAGCAAGTCTTCTGGGCCATCCAAGCCTGTTTCCTCATCTGGAAGAAGCATATAAATGTGCCAACCTCAGAGGCCTGCTGAGAAGGCTAAATAGAATCTGCCAAGTGCTCGCACAGTGCCTGGCACACAGCTGAGGCTCGAGAAGCGTTCACTCTCCCCCGCTTCCCCCTCAGCCTTTCCTCTGAGTGTCCTCAGAACCAAAAGGAGTTTTCCCAGGTGCTTCTTGAGTGACTTTGCAAATACTACTTTCCTCACAATTGGCAGACACCTTTGACTGAGCAAATAAATTCTGGGGAAATGAGAACGTTTTCCTGCTGTATGGAAGGGGCACAGATGGTAAGCTTTGTTGAACAGTGAGTTGAGCACTCAGGACACTTGAAATTAAGGAAATCTGTGCTGCTCCTTGAAGGAACACAGGAGTGATTCATGAGCTGTGGTGTCCCAGCATATCCCAGAGCAGCGGCGCGGCACCGCGGTCCGGGTGCTGGGTGGGGCACCCACAGGTGCAAGGTGTGCTGCGACTCAGCTGTTACTAATAGCGGAGCTTTAGGACTGAAGCTTGTGGGTGACTCACTCGAAACAGTAATACATTCCACTAGATATGCTTTCTGGAGGGGAGCGAGAGGGGCAGAGCCTAGCTGGCTGGGATTGTACACAATTCTGGGTAGGCCTTTAGGAGTCTTGCAAGTGAATTTACCCAGAAAAGATGCCAAAACCGAAAAAGATTGCATATACTGTTAAAAATAGATAGAAAGAACATTGTAAGACAATCTAGAACAACTAATTTTTATATCCTCTCACTTCTGGGAAGTTTTGAGGGGCATCATTAGAGAAGATATAGTACCTTAAACAAAGATGGGATAAATAAAACAGAGAATGAAAAATCTGGTGGTGTTTGGAAAAAACGGATCTAGAACAGGAACTAATCCAGAAAACCTATGTGAGGAGGATTCTTAAAACTGAGCAGAAAACGAAGCTCTGAGGTTCCTGTCAGTGAAGGCAAAAAGAACTGGACAATGCATTCTGTGGCTTTCATTAATTGATAAAAGAAAGCACAGCCAAATTTATCCTAGTACTAAAGTCCAAAGGGAAATTATTTGCAAGGGTTTTTTTATTTTAAGCAACATAATTACAAAATAAATGTCCATGGCAGTGTTACAGAGAATTTAAAGTTGTTCTTAGCCTGACCATTCCTTAAAATGACACTGGATAAAAGCTTAGGGGCAGAATGTTGAATGATCTGAGAAAACATGTCTACTGAGTACCAGAGTAATCTAATCTGGGAAGAGCACGTTGTGATTCCAGAGAAGGAAAAGTTCAGAGAATTGCACAGTACCTTACATATTACCATTGCTGATTGTTTTGGCAACAGTAACCCCCTATTAAATGCAAAGATAAGCATTATTTGAGAGCACCATTTAATTGATCTTTAATAAGCGTGTTTAATGGCGAACAATTTGATGTGTATAGAAAATGTCCAGTCTGTGGAAGGAAAGAGAAGTACAATTTTGTGCTTCAATTTGGACAAAAGGTGTTAAGGTGAAAGATATTTGTGCAAATTCCAAATAGATTTTCAAATCTGGGAAAACAAAACCTCAATTGTGGATGAGGTTCTATTTTGAACAAAAGCTGCCATAGCTTGCTTTGGTTTCTGAAGTCAACAATAGCAAAAAGGGGACCCGTTTTGAATTTAAAAGAAGCAGGGTGAGACAGAAGTTAAGAACAAAAGAATCACCATAGTCTTCCTAAATGTCTTATCATTATTGATGAGGATCAAGGCTGGCCCAGGGACAGAAGCTCAAGGCGTCCTGGCCTACATGCCATCTATATCATCCTCCGGGTGGCCTAGGACGTCCTGCCCGGCTTCCGCCTGCTGCAGGCGCGCGGTCTCCCGCCGCTCCCCAGGCCGTGGCTGGCGGTGGGCCTGACACCAGGCTGGGCCCTCGGCCTCCTGGTCTGAGAGATGGGACTGACCCAACGCTGGGCGTCCCACCCGTGCCAGAGGGCTCCACACTCCGGGGACACCGCGATGAAGACACGCGGGACAGGGCAGCCTTGGTTGTCCTGAGTCACTCACCTGTGAATCCCGTTTCCTTCTCGGCTCCTCCCTGATGAGGATTTTTAGGCTGGTTAATTTTAAAACGGTTTATGATGAGGATTTTTAGGCTGGTTAATTTTAAAACTACAGATGAGAGGCAGGCTCCCAGGAGTGGAATTTGCTTGCCCCTTTGGTGGGAAACATTTACGTTTCTAAGGGAAACCTCTATCTGTAAAGATGCCTCCCTCTCTGTGCCAGGAAGAAGGGGGATGGCCTTATCTCTAGAAACTCTTAATGCCAGAGGCAAGAACTTAAGTTGGTTGCTGTCTGGCAATCTCATGTAACTGATTTAGGGTGGTGGCTTCTGACCTTTACTTAATCTGATTTGATTCTTGTCTAAAACTCATGGGATCACCCAATGTCCAGACCCCACCTGCACTGATACCATTTTAACTTTTTCTCATGTTCTTTCCTTTGTCTTGTAAAGAGATGACTCACGTACCCATGCCTTATAAAATTAGCCCTAACCCTCAACTCGGGGCAGCAGCAGGAGCTCTGCCTGCCCATGGGTCCTGTCCCCATGCTATTCTATTCTCTAAATAAAGGAGCACTGATGCCAGATCTTAAGAGTCTAAGAAATCTTTCTTTTGACTCCTCGGCTCACCGACCCTGCATCACTCCCTACATCAAAGCAGACTGATCTCGGCCATGGGGTTTTCTTAATTACTCTTCTCTTATATTGACTCTGATTTTAAATTTATCTCTGCTTCCCACATCTAAAAAAATCACTTCAGCTCTGATTTTGTGTCTCTGCTCCACTGTTATAAATCCTGTGTCTGTGGCTACAGGACCGGAGGCCCAGGCCACATGAAGCTTCTCTGCACAGGCGCTGCTTCACAACCATCTTTCTAGTCTGTTCCTCAAACGTTTACAGCTGGGTTGATGGTGAAAACAATTTCAGGTATTTTAACCTGAGAGAGATTTTCACATATTGAGGTATATGGGGTAACTGTTTGAGTTCAAAAGTGATTCAGCTTGAACTAGAAAGCCTGACTGATGGCCTGTCAAACATACATTGTACATCTGCTTATCCATTAAAGTAAGGAATCTCTGGAGATAAAGAATGCACACTTCCCCTCCTATGCCCTATTGGTAACGCCTGCATTAGCCCCTTTCCTGGCATCGTGGTCAGGTGGACCTGCTAATTTGCAACTGAATACCTCTTTGAAAATGCATCCTGGGTGTGTTTAATGTATTTTCTTGTTCTAAAAAGATATAAGACTGTACTGAAACCCATGCTTCTCTGGAACGCCTTCTAAGGCCTTCCTGGGTTATAATCCTCACTCTGACTCATAATAAAGTCACCTCAATTTTGATTTATAGGTTGGTTATGGATTATTTGCATCAACAAACCTTTGCATAATATTATGTTTCTTCTTTCTTCTACTTATAAAAATGTCTCTAGTTGCGATTACACAACTCTGTGTAATTTAACTCACAGATTATGTAATCCTGTGCTCTGCAGTCTTCAATCAGCATCACAACACGTTAATTTTTTCTGTTTAAATATTAAAACATCACTTAGAAGTCTATACGTAAATATCATTTATAATGGCCATTTCTCCATTTAGTAGGCTACACCATATTTTTTACTAAATCATTTCCCTACTGTTAGACATCTGGGTGCTTTCCAATTTTCCACTATAATTAATAATACCACAATGAGCATCTTTCTTTATAACACCTTTTCTGCTTTCTGTTTACTCCTTAGAATAGATTTCTGTAAGAGGAATTCTGGGTCAAAGGTTATGGACATTTTCAAAAGACTTTTCCGTGAGATGAGGGGGAAGGGGTAGCACCAGATAGTTTAGAGCAATGGAGATTTCACCAAATAACTAGGGCTGATACCTGGAAAGGAGGACAGGAAGAGAAGCAGGGCATGGGAATCTTTCTAGAGCTGCAGGCCCTCGTTCCTGTTACCACTGAAGATGGGGATGGCCTGCCTGCTTCAAGACTTGCCAGTATTCAAGAGGCAAGGTAGTAGGAGAAAAAGGACTTTTATTACAGCTTGCTAGCAAGGGGGAAGACGGCCAACTGATGTCTGAAAGAACCATCTTACAGAAAACAGACTACAGGCCGGTCATCTACGGGGCTGGTCTCCAGGTAGGGGAGGCAGCTGGTCTCTGGGTGGGGGCCTCCATCTGACCTGTGGGTGGGGCAGACATGTGGTTTTGGTTCCTGATAGTCTTTTGTTTTACTGGATATGCATCAGAGAACGAGCAACCGGGCCCTATACCCCATCTTTCAGTTGTCGTTGATGGCTGTCAGCATAGACACTCTGCTCAGGGGTCATCACATTCCTCAGGAACTCAAAAGAAGAAAGTTATCAACTTATAGCAGCTGGGAGGGGCCACAAAATCTACAAAGCATGTCTGGGTTAGTCAATCAGAGGTCATTCAAAGTTACAATATGGTTTCTTTTCTACAATATGGCTTCCCTTATGTCAACCTTGTGTTGAGCTGGTATCATTCTGATTGTATATATTACGTAATATATATGTTTCATATATATATGTTATATAATATATGTGTATGTACATACATATTTGTGTTCCATAAATATATGAAATAATTGTAGTGCTTGAGAGTCTTACCCCAGCTTCATTCATAGCCCACACTGAAGTAGACAGTTGGGAGAGCGTCTGGCAGTGTGTGGGACAACTGTTTACCCCTAGTCCACAATGGGGCTTCTCAAGCAGCAGTTGCCCCAGGGGCATCACAGTTCCAGGAACCACAGAGGTCCAAAGGCTCTTAGAGATGTCCGCCTAAACCTCTCACTTACAGTTGAAGAAACTAAGGCACGGCGCACTCAGTACAGTGGTTCTTAACCCTGGTTGCATATATTGTAATCACCTACGGAGACTGTTAAAAATCCAGGTTCTTCCCCAGATATTCTGATGTAATTGATCTGAGCTGGGACCCAGGCAGCAGTGCTATATAAAAGCTCCTTGGGTGATACTAACAAGACCTGGGATTGAGAAGCTCTGGTGCAGCAGGAAGAGCATGGACCAGTATGGACTCTAGAGTCACTAATAGCTGGGTCAAATCCCAGCGTGGCCATTAATTAGCTGTGTGATTTTGAGTAGATTCATGACCTTTCTCCTCCTCAGGGTCCTCATTTGTCAATCGTGACATTGTCATTAGGATTAAATGAAATAACATACATAAAGTGTACTCCAAGGTTCCTGGCCCACAGCTGGCATTCCAAATCTTTGGATCCTTTTGTATGTACCTAAGTTCCATAGCTAGTTAATGCCAAAACTAGAAGGCCAGCCAGCACCCTGCTGTGCACCCAGTAGGTACTCATATTTGTCAATGTTCCTTTGATAGCAGAATCTTTGAACATGAATATGTGTGTTCCTGAGAAGTTCACCTTCCACGCTGAGTTGATATTAGTCAGAACAATAAGGCCTTGGCCACAGAGATTTATCTCCTTTATGAGGCATTAATTTACATCCTCCTTTTAGTTCTTCAGCTAAAAAGGGCCCTATTTTTATGCTGATAAAAACATTGATTATGATTGAACTCCTACCAAAAAAAAGTTCTACTTTTATAATTACAGAAATATATGAGAGCGTTTATGGAATTCACGTAACAAACTAAGGATATATCAGTTAAAATGTCCTTTTAAAAAAATTGACATGAAAATTGTGGGACCCCTTAAGCAATGAGCTCACTACCACTCCTTCACTTTTCATTGACTTTAGCCTAAAGGTCTTTACATAATATTCTGTCTCTATCCTGTGATAGATAGATAGATAGATAGGCCTGGACTTCGTTTCTAAAGACCTGTGACTGGGGCCTGGCTCTGTCATTCGCTGTGTATCCACCTTGGGTGGTCGTTTTTCTTTGCCCTTTGCCTTCTCGTGAGTCAGTGAGGGCTGTCGTGGCATGATCTGCTTTAGCACAAAGTGAGTCTAGAGCTGAGACGCTCATCCAGTAGGACATAGTTATTAAATATTTATTAAGCGCCTGCTGTGTGCCCCGCACTATGGTGGGAGGCCTTGTGGGACTTACAAAGTGCTGGGCCTTATGGGGAGTAGCTTGGAGTCTAGCTAGAAGAGAAAAATTCGACATTTGAGGAACAACAAGGGACCAGTTTCCACCTAAGAGCTGTGGAAAGTCCAGCCAAAGTGACTCATGCAAGAAATAAATGGGAACATTTAAGAGATGACAATCGCGGAGAAATGGAAGGGGATTGAAATTCAATTTCCTGCCTCTTAGCATTTTATTTCTCTTCAGTCTCTGACACAAAGTCCTGGATAGTAATCACCTGAAGCAAAGCTGTTTTAAGCTAGATGGAGGCAGACATTTTTCTAACCGTACAGCCTACCCCTGTCCATGTTCTACATCACCATTACTTTGCTCCGTTTCCAGCAGCCTTTCGCCAGCCCGAGGCTTGCCGCCACCCATTTAGACCTAATGTGCCTCCTATAGTTCTCAACAGAGCCCATGCTGTGTAGAGGATGCACAGAGAGGGCACAGTGTGCAAGTGGCCATGTAGGAAGTGTGGCAGCAGGAACGTCTGAGCTGTGGCATCTCGCAGATGGCTACCGGGAGGGCAAGTCCTGAGCTGTGAGTCACAACCCTTGGCAGGGTGAGTGGCTGATGAGGCTGGTGGGCGTTTTGCCTGACCCTGTTCTGAGCACCTCCCCGAGGGCTTCAAGTACCCATTTGTAACGTTCTCTTCCAGCAGCCAGGGACAAAAAACCAACAGTGGCAACCCATATGTTGAACCTCAAAAGTAAAGCTATCCAGATTATGAAGACAGAAGAGCAAGTTGAGAGACTCAACAATGAAAGGCTTTAACAAGAGCTGCTTGTGAATGTGTTGATTCGGAAACTCTTGGAGCATTCATTGGAAGTGATTTCCGTAACAACAGAAGGAAAATTGACCAGGGTCATGAGTGTTTCATTCATTTTTCAGATGAGTACAGCGGCATTGCCAAGAGAAAGAGAGTGTCTGCTCTCTCCCCGGGTTTCAGCCTCCAGCGAAGCCCTGGACTCCCTGAGTGTTCTTGCACAAATCATTTCATCTGCCTGG
Organism: Equus caballus; assembly: GCF_041296265.1. NCBI lineage: Eukaryota > Metazoa > Chordata > Mammalia > Perissodactyla > Equidae > Equus > Equus caballus. Next base: position 10,296,622 of record NC_091702.1, on the reverse strand, counting down.
GTCTCAGTTTATCCATCGGTAAAATGACAGGTAGATCCAGGTAAATTAGTAAGGTCCTTCCTGACTAGAATGTCCTGATTCTATGCATGCCACCTTAAGGCTTGCTGAATTATGCATTGCTTCACCCAGAGAGATCTAACTTTATGCAAGAGATGAATAAAGCATATTCATCAACTTTCTGACTAAGTGGGGCTCAGGCACCTCCATGCTGCCGCGCTGTGCTGAGCGCTGCAGAATGACGAGTCTCCACCCGCCTGCCCTGCCCGAGGGAAGAGAGCTGTTTCCAGGCAGGGCTGATTAGAGATAAGGTGTCTCCTTTTTTCACCAGGCTCTGGCCCTGACTCCCCCGAGCTTCTTGGGCTCAACCCTTGATGGATGGATGGAAGCTAACCCCTCTGCTTGCGTATGAAAACGGCGCCCAGAACACAGCTTCCTGAGCCCCAGTTTTCTCAGTGTCAGTTAAGAACATTCTTTGACCTCTCCTTGCTTAGAGACCTTCTCTGACGTGCCGCCCTTTTTGCTAACCTCTCTCCTCGACATCTCTTGTTTGCTCTTTCCTGTTATTCACAGTGTCTTCTGGGTTATATAAAGGGAACTCAGTAATCCTCTTAACAGCAAAGAAATCCGGCCGCCCCTGTTGGGTACGGGCATGGAAGTGTCACAAGATTATTGAAAGAGGCACTGGACAAAGCTGCAAAATACTTTTTTGAAAAGCACAGAAGTGAATGACACAAAAGACCACTAGAATTATGCTGTTTTGAGTGCCAAGAAAATTAAACTATAAGACACAGCTATCCTAACATACTAATTCAAAAACTTTTTTTAGCAACATGTGTTTTTTAAAAGAAATAAATGCATGATTTTTTTCCCATTTATTTTCACTCTTGGCATGTTATCTTTGATTGGTTTGTTTATTTTTTGGCTTGGGAATGTTGAAAGCACGCTTGTGACACTTGACATGACAGGACTGTGGGGCCATGGATTGGTCTGTGCCTGATTTAATTTGGTCCCTTTGTTCCTAACAAGCTAGATGCAGATGGAATTGCTAAAAACTGACTCATATTTCAAAGACACTTGAGAGAATTCACCTCTTTAAAAACATGTGCACTGAATCCCGTTCTGACGAGAATAATCACCGCCCTGTTTGTTCTGAAAAGTAAGCTTTTTGAATTTTAAGTTTTCTTAAAGTAAGGTTCATAAGTCAATGTGGAAAACACTGTTCTGGGGAGAGCTATGGAGTCACAATGACCCAAGACCAAGGGAAAACTACATGCGTATCTTTGGAGTTCTCTTTCTTTACCTGGGGAAACAGGATGGTGGGTATGTGTCGAATTCACAGCCGTGGAGCTGGATATGTAACGACATGGGGCCAGACAGGGTGGAGTTCCCACTCAGGCTCCCTCCCTACCAGCTGCGTGACCTTGAAAAGGTCCCTTACTTGGGTGGACCTCATTTCCTCAACCGTAACATGAGCAGTTGGTACAGAGTGATCTGTAAGTCCCTCTCAGTTCTGGTATTTTAAGCTTTGAACAATTTATTGTTTGGAAGCAGCTAGGAAAGAGAAAAGAAAACGCCGGTAGTGTCGATTTTCATTAAGTTTAGAGGCAGCGTAGGCAGCTGCACATCTTGGTGCTGTGTTAGGCCTTGCGTAGGAGAGGATGTAACATTCAAGCATTCATTCACTCAACAAACACCTCTGAGCACCTGCTGTGTGCCAGGCACCGTGCTAAGGGTCCGAGATACAGATATGCATAAACCAGCACATGGAGGGAGCTCTCAGGGATACAGAAGAGATGGGCACCTGAAAACTCATCTAAAAAATAGTTACATATTTAATCCACGAAACTCTCAGAGTCTTAATTACCAAGTAATATGCCAAAGACACATCTTTCACCCCACCCTCAGCTTTTATCTCACGCCTCAGTCACTGGGTTAGGGTGGAGCCAGGGCTTTAAAAAATTTTATCATGGAAATTTTAAATATGAGAGAGAGAGAGAATATACACAGAACCCTTATGTAAACATTGCCCTGCTTCAATAATTGCCAATTTGTGACCAGCCTTGTTTAATCTGTCCCTTCTCTCAACTCCAGATTATTTTGAAGCAAACCCAAGACGTCCTGTCATTTTACCTGCAGATGTTTAAGAACATATTACTAGAAACAATGGTTCTTTTTTAAAGAACATACTATAATGCTTGCAATGGTCTTTCGTGATCTGCAGGCTGGCAATACAGACGTTTTCCCTTTTAAAAACTTCATCAGCTGTACACATATGATTTGTTCATGTTTCAGTGTATACATTATACTTCAATAAAAAGATAAAACATAACCCAATACCATTACCACACCCAGAAATGTAACAGGAATCCTTGAGCACTGAGTCTCTAACCAGTGATGACCAATTTCCAACACTGTGGAGATTCAGCATAGAGACAGGCACAGGGTGTGATAGAGGAAGGGCCACCCAACCTGCCTGGAACCGGGGTGGGGATACAGCTGGGTCCTAGAAAGAGCCACGGTCAGTTCCCTCACTTCTCTGTCTTGCAGCGGCCATGGGAGGAGGAATGGCCGCAGGCGCACACCCAGGCATTCACAGCGCGCACGCACAGGCCGTGAGCACGGCCTTCGAGGGCACAGCCTCCTCTAAGCTCTTAGTACACATTCGGAACAGAGGAGAAAGTTCTCAGGGTAGGCTGGGGACCCCACGACTGGGTAGAGATGGTGAAGGATTTCCCTGTCTGACATCAAAAGGACACACCCAGGGTGCTCAGCATTCTCAGAGCTGCTCCGAGACCTCTGAGAGCCAGGCTAGGCCATGTGAGTGGCTCAAGGCCCACCCTGGGCAGGCCGCCTGCACACACACATGGCCATCCTGAGTGATGAAGAAGAGGCAAGAGAATGTACCTTTCTTTCTCACTGAGGTACTTTCCTTCAAATGTGCCCACATGCTCTATAATTTTTGTCTGAAATCCTTGGAAAGGCTCCCTTCTTGCTCCCCACCTTCAGAGGCTCTGTGTGGGTTTCTGAAACAGTCAAGTATTTTGCATCTCCCCTGCCATGACTGACACCACCCCAACCCTGGAATTTTTCAGCCGCTAGTCCTGCCCACACTGGAGGCAGCTCCCTGAGGCTCCTTTCTTTCTTCCCTGCTCTCCAACAGTTCCTCAAGGCCCAGTGTGTCTGCTTGGAGCTGCCTCGTAAAGGGCCAAGAAGGCTGCTGTCAGGGCCAAAACAGTTCCCACCTCCAGGGTGGTTGCAAAAGGGGATGATGCTGGCAATGCACTTACCATGTAAGTGAGCCTCAATAAGTTTGAGCTTTTGGTGTTAGTCCTTTCTAGTTTTAAAAAAATTTCTGTTGCAGGAAATTTGAATATCCACAAAGTAGAAGAGCATTATGAGTCTCGTGCATTCATCACCCAGCTCCGGGAGTTATCAACTCATGGTCAATTTTGTTTCACCTGTATTTCCACCTCTCCCCTCCTTTCCCACATTTCCTTCAACAACTGGATTATTTTCAAGCTAATCTCAGGGAATCTATTTTAATTTTTAAAATTTTAGTTCTTTTTGAGTAGGTAATATTGACATGACTCAAATTCAAAAAGTACAAAAGGCTAAAAGAGAAAAGGCTCTCTCTTCCTCCCCACCTGTGCCCCATTATGTGGTAGACTGAAACAATGGCCACTGTGTAGCGCCTCCCATTAAGAAATGGAGTCTATTTCTCCACCTTGAATTTGGGCTTGATCGCATGAATTGCTTTGGGGAAGGGAATTTAGCGAACATCATGCAAGTAGAGGTTTGGAAGTGTGCACTGGGCTTGCTCTCTTGCTTCTGGGGACTCCAGTGTTGCCATGTCAAGAAGCCCCAGCCAACCCACAGAAATGTGAGCTGGATAAGATGGTGGTTTTTTCAAGCTACTAAGTTGGCCCGGGTTGGTACACAGTACAAGTCAACTAACGCCCTTCCAACTCCCACACCCACCCAGGTCCACTCCCTGCCAGAATACCATATTACAATATTGCCAGCTTGGAAATCCACCCCAAGACAGTCTATGCATAAATAAGCATATACATATGCGTTCTCCTCCCTTCCCCACACCTCTTCTTTTAAACAAATGATAACGCGCAGTTTTGAACATGGTCGTCGTTGTTTGACATAACGATGTGTTTTGGAGATCATGCGGTGGCGTGAGGAGCTTCCCTCACAGTGTGCCATTGTATGCACAGACCATAAATTACTTAATCAGGCCTTTACTGATGGCATTCAGATTGTTTCCAGTCTTCTGCTGTTTCCAGCAACGCTGCCATGAACAAGCTTGCACTCCATCATTCCCTCACATACGAGGATTTCTGCAGGATGAATTTCTAGCTGTGGCTCACAGACTTTGAGTGCAGTGGGGCCCAATATGGAAAGAAATCTGTAGGAAAGGACTCCCCCTTTTCTCTGGCCCACAGTGGTCCAGCTGCATATCCCCACAGTGTCCCTACTTGTCTCTCTTGCTGACAAGGGTGAAGCTGCCAGTCCCAGGCATGAGGCCTCTACCACCCCAGGACGGGGCTGGCACTCCTGGACTCCGGCGGCGAGGGGTGTTCTGACCTCTGCCTCCAGCCAAGCCCTAGAACGTGGAACCACTGATGTTTGAGGCTTCTGGGAACTGCACAACTGTGACGCTGGGGACAGATCCAACGAGTTATTTACTGACAGACACTGATAAGTCCAACAAAGGTGAGAGTCCCAGTGCAAACAAGCAAGGGGCTGGGGTTGACCAGACAGGACAAGGGGCCAGTGTGCAATGAATTCTAAGTAAGCACCTGCCCCCCAGGTCATTAACCCCAAGGGCACTAAAGCCCACAAACCTACACAAACCAGAGCAGCTGTCAAAATGAAGCATGCTTGCTGAATGTGGAATAGGGGGCGGCACGAGGGAGCCGCTAGTACCCAGGCACCCACGGGCAGAGGGCCATGCCACGTCCCTGGGCCCCAGCCAGCTCCCTCACTTCCTATTTCAGTCATCCCAAGACCCACTTCTTAAAAGACTGGGCTCAGCTGGATCTCCCAGCTCCCTGGGAGGAAATGAGTTCTCAGCAGAGTCTGAATCTCCATCGTGACCTGCTGCCCTTTGCAGGTGTCCCCATGAGGCATGAGCTGGGAAGTTGCTGTCTTTCTCTGACACCGTCCTTCCTCTCTCCTGCTTGGCCAGCTCCGCATCTGCTCTGTTGCTTGTCAACACTTACGTAAGCCTCTCCCTTCCTCCCGATTCTGGGCCTCAGGGCTACGCTTGCAGACCCCTGTGGCCGCTCCTGATTTGGTAAGTGACTGCCATGTCAGTCCCAGAGGTGCCTGGCCCTCCTCCGCCCGCCTGGGTGTGGGGAGAATCCTAGACTCAGAGCTCCCAGAGCAGGGAGCCAATTCTGTCCACACCTGATAAGACTGACGCCACCGAGGTGAGGTCAGAGCTGGGCAGGAGCAGGCTGGGCCTGGGGACAGATAACCTGAGGATGCTCTGGGTCCTTAGTGGTTCTCTGGAAGGAAAATACCTGCATGAGCAAAAAAGCTAACTCCAGGGAGCGGGGAGAGAGAAACCGGTTGTGGAAACGAAGCCTGCCGGGCCTGTGATGCAGCCAGGGGCTCCCAGGGCCTCCATCTGCCCACACTCACGGCCTTTATCTCCAAGGCTGCAGACACTCTCTCTCTTCCTGTATCTTGGATGCTTGAGCTGTTGGAGAGGTACACATTGCCCTGGGTTTTATTTACTTTCTGCCTAGAGCCCTCTCTCCTGGAGGGGGTAGGCAAGGTTTCTCTCAATCTTCCTGCTTAAAAATAGATCTTGGGGCCGGCTCCATGGCCGAGTGGTTAAGTTCGCGCGCTCCGCTGCGGTGGCCCAGGGTTCGGATCCTGGGCACGGACATGGCACCGCTCGTCAGGCCACGTTGAGGCAGTGTCCCACATCCCACAACTAGAAGGACCTGTAACTAAGATATACAACTATGTACGGGGGTGGGGGGGTTGGGAAATAAAGCAGAAAAAAAAAAGGTTGGTAACAGTTGTTAGCCTAGGTGCCAATCTTTAAAAAAAAAAAAAAAAATAGATCTTTAGGGACTGGCCCAGTGGTATAGTGATTAAGTTTGCATGCTCGCTTTGGAGGTCTGGGGTTCACAGGTTCAGATCCCTGGCATGGACCTACATACTGCTCATCAAGCTATGCTGTGGCAGCATCCCACATAAAATAGAGGAAGACTGGCACAGATGTTAGCTCAGCCACAATCTTCCTCAAGCAAAAAGAGGAAGATTGGCAACAGATGTTAGCTCAGGGCCACTCCTCCTCACAAAAAAAAAAAAAGAAGAAAGAAACAGATCTTTTATAAATACTTGTTAGTTCATGGCTTAAAAAATCATGACTCCACTTGTTGGGTGGAATTTAGTTTGGACAATAATAAACGCTGCTATTGATTGAGCAACATCACACTTACATTACCCAGCTGGAGCTCTCTGCAGGGTAGGTATTACCTCTACTTAGTGGGGGAGAAAATAAAGCCTCAGAGAGGCTGAGAGATTTGCCCGAGCTCACACACCTTACAGGAGGTGGGCTGGGGTGTGAGCCCTGGTCCACAGCACTCCGGAGTTCGCGTTCCTTTCCTGAGCACCAGAATGCTGCTTCTAGTCAACAGAGGGGGACAAACACTGAGGTCAGAAGCAAAACACCACCTGGAACCAAAACCTCTCCTGTCACTCATCTCTCCTGGTGGCGGGCCTGCGATGGGCCCCAGTACCAGGGCCGTCTCTGGGCACCGTGCGGGGCAGGCATCAACAGACCACTGTGGATAAGGACAGAATAGGGACAGAGGGCATGTGGTGTGGCACAAAGCAGCCCCCCAAGAGACTCGCTGGCAGGAGATAAATGAGCACAGCATTTGCCCTGCCCCCTCCCCGGCGTGGACTGGGGCCGGCTCGGGGTCTGTGAGCGAGGCTCACACATATGTGGGCTGAGCATGTCTAAGGCCGCTTACACGCACTAAAATGATAACACAAAGAACAAACTGTCCGATCTCTCCCTTTATTCTAATCCCAAGTCTCTTACAAACTGTGTGGCCGAGGGCAGTTGGGTAAGTTTTATAACCTCTCTGAGGTTGATCTCTTCACTTTTAAAATGGCTAATAACTGTAATGTGGTATAAAGCCAGTGCCCGGCACAGTGTTGGGCACATCAAGGGCTTCAGTAAATGTTGACCGCTCAAGTGAATGAAATATAGCGGTGGTTCTACTTACTGTGCATCTCGTATAGGACCTAGCATGTTCCGGACTTGCGCGTGATTAATGAATATTTGTAATTTTGAGAGTGTCTTCATAATTAGGAATGATGCTCCATTAAAAACAGAAACAAAAACAAAAAACATTAACTCCACTTAAATACGGAGAAACTCCTGTGAGAGAGCCTGTGATTTGCTGCAGGACTCCTGGGGAGTTGTAATATTGGAATTAATAGTAACGATCTGCTAATTCTCCACCTTTGCCTGGGCTGCCTTCCAGGACGTGATGTGGAATCCTGCTGTTTCTGCTCCTGATAAATCAATGACAATCTTCATCCCAGTGAGGGGCGAGTCCCGGGACACACTCCTGTGTCAGTGGTGCTGTTAAAATCAGATTTCTTGGAACCCATTTACGAGGCTTTGAATTTGCAGATCGCTTGCTGAACCTAAAATGCCGCACACATGTGGCGACCTTGACTTGGCTGTTTCCTTGAATCGGCTCTCCCCTTAAGCCATGACTGACATTTCCAAGTCGCACAGCAGGGACTGGGCTTCAGTCTCTGTCTGCCCACTATGATCGTTATCCAGGTCCTGCCCATTTTCTGGGCACCGCTCACCTCCAGGCAGTGATCTGCTTGGACGGGGGCAGAGGGCTGTGGAGGGGAGGGGAGGAGGGCGGCATATGCCCTCTCAGGGCTGACGCTTCCTCTTCTCTTCTTGGTTCCTCCATTGGGGCAACTTTTGGGCAAGAGAATTTTTTTCCCATCTTCTTTCTGTCCACTCATTCCCTTGCTTATTCCCTTGTTTATTCACCCACTTATTTAAATCACAGGAACGGGTCCCTGTTGAAACGGAAGCGTTGTGGTGGCAGTGGGGGTACACAGAGAGGAGGTGAGATTCCGACGTGGCTTTTGAAGAGCTGAATGCACGCAGAGAAAACAGACATGACCCTAAGATTGCTTACACCCGCAAATGATAATCACTGCTGAGTGACTACCTCCAGGTGGCAGATTTAAGAGTGGTTTTTACTTTCTTTGTGGGTGTGTTTCTAATTTTTCCTTCAACGAGTATATATTAGTATTTGTGTAATAAAAGTTATTCAAAAGGTGAGTACATGGTAAACAGGTGCTAAGTGCACAGGGAGGTGCCGATGAAAATACCGGGGAAGCAGAGAGGAGGCAGTGTTCCTTCCAGCCCAGGAGGATGGGAAAGGCTTTGGGAAAAGGTCGTCATTGAGTTGGGCCTTGAAGCCAGAGGGAGGCCTTGCAGTGGACGTCTGTGGGACGGCCTGCCCAGCACTGCTCTCCCTCTTTGTGGCCCACAGGAGCTGCCTGGGTCTCAGATGGCCTTAGCCCTCATCCCGCTTTGTCTCACTGTCTAGTGGGGGTGCCTGACCAAGCCTGGCCACTCGGAGTCCTTACCCTGGGACTTCCTGGCTGAAAGCCTGCAGTATCTTTGGTGCAAGTTGTTAACAAAGATGTGAAATTCAGGAGCTGCACGTGTGGTGGATGCAGGGAGGGATTTGGCTGCTGCATTTCCTGCAGGGTGGAGGAAACCAGTCCGCCATGAGAGAGTGAAGTGGGCACCTGGAGAGAAGAGGTGAGAAGGGAGAGTTGTGGTGGAATTGAGCCCCTGACTCCAGTTGTTCCCAAATCTCAGCTGTGCTTCTGCCCTCCTTTGTCCAATCTCACATGAGCTGGATTTTGAACTGGCACCCCACGGTGTGCTCTCCCACAGCTGTGGCTGCGTGGGAGAAGGTGGGAGGGGCCCCGGAGGCAGGCAAGCACAGGACTTGTGCAGGGGCAGCTGACTGTTCCATCTGGGCTGGGAGGGTGTGGGCGAGTGCTACGGACTGGATGTCTGTGTCTCCCCAAAACCCAAACGTCAAAGCCACGGCCCCCAGTGTGATAGTGGTTGGAGGGGGGCCTTTGGGAGGTGATTCAGTTTAGAGGAGGCCATGAGGGTGGGACCCGCATGATGGGATGAGTGTCTTCATAAGAAGAGGAAGACAGGTGGTTCTCCCTCTCTCCACATGCCAGCACACAGCCAGAAGACAGCTGTCTGCCAGCCAGGAAGCAGGCCCTCGCCAAGAACCGAATCTGCTGGCACCTTGATCTTGGACTTCCCAGTGTCTAGAACTGTGAGAATTCAATGTCTGTTGTTTAAGACACCCAGCCTGTGGTATTTTCTTATAGCAGCCCGACCAGACCAAGACAGGGAGTGAGTGTGTGCAGTCAGCCGTAGGGATGGCAGCGTTCAGGCCGCAAGGTTTGGGTCTCACGCCCTGCAACAGCCTATGCTTCTCCCAGGCCCCAAGAGGCCAAAGCTCTATGACCAGTGACCAGGATCAAGCTGGCTCCTCCAAGCTGCACCCCAAAGAAACTGGGGAAGTAGTCACAGTGAAGTCCCAAACCAGAAAGTCCCTAGGGTGAAGTCCAGCCTTAGATGGGGACAGGCTCTGTTTCTTCCAGGGGCCACTAGAGGTCAGGGGTGCAGGCACTGCCCCCCGCCTTGCCTCAGCTTAGGCTGAGTTTCTGCCCCCCTCCACAGGCCGACCTTCCTCTGAGCTGTCAGTGCAGCCACACTTGTCCCTCCACGTGCACCCCCTCCTTTCTCCTTTGGGTCCAGCTCTGGTGGGTCTGCTGAGGGAGAGATTAAGAGCTGGAGGAAAGGTAAGAATGGCCCTGGATAAAGCACTAATCTGGGAACAAGAAAACACCAGCTGCCTGGTATCACGTTGTTCCTTAAGAAAGGCCCTTGTCTGAAAGCTCAGAAGGGCCTGTCTCTCGGGAAAAAGCAGGAAGGGTGGAGGCACAGGTTTTGGAGGTGAGGGTGAGAGGCCATGCCCCTGCCCTCTCAGTCTATGGATGCCCCGAGCAAACAGAGGACGGGCAGCTAGAACCCAGGCCTCAGACAATTTCAGCCATGTCACATACTGACAGCTAGCACACTCAAGTAATTTCACTCCCTCATCCTCTGCCCCAACTCAACCCTGGCTTCAGCATCCTGTCTGCCCAGGAAGTGCTCAGAGAATATCACCTGCCACACAGCACAGGCATTTCTTCTCAGGGGGTCCCTGACCCGAAAGTGCATGCTCAGCCCGAATCAATCAGCCTGACTGGCTCTCTGGCTGAGATGGGGACTGTCTGGCCATGGGGGTGAAGGCACCCAGACCACAGGGGCTGTTTCTGGTTTATGTTCCCCCAGTTACCTTAGCAACAGGAAACAGGATGCAAAGCGCCGCCTACCGTGGCCTCCATCCATCCCTGGAGAGGCGGGAAGAACAGTGGGAGCGCTGGCCTAGAGGGCAGGAGGCCGTGTCCCTGCCTGGGTGCTGCTGCTCTCTGGCTGGCTGCTCCCTGTAAGTGCCTCCTCCCTGGGCCTGTTCTGGACAGAATAGGGGCCGAGTGCTCTCTGGATGGGTCAAGGATGCTGTCCAGGAGCATAGTCCTCTGGGGAGAAGATCCTCCTGTTTCTGTTCTCGGTGGCTCCGGGAGCGAGAACTGTGCCAGGGAGCAAGTATATGCCAGCCAGTCTTCTGTGACTTAACTTGTCACTCGCCACCTGGGGTGCAGAAATGTCTGACCAAGCAGACAATCGAGCTCCATGGAGGCTGGCACTTGGCAGCACCTGGCCTACCAGGATGGGGGTTTCCTCAGCTGGCGTAGGAGGTGAACCTGGCTGTGGTCCTTGAGCATGAGCGTGTAGAAGAAAAGAGACTGAGGAGGCCAAAAAAGAGACTCAGGAGACTGAGCAGCACAACAAATATCTGTAATAAAAATGATAAAAAGTAATACCTTAAGCACGGCTTTGAAATTCTCAGAGAAGTCTCATGTCTGTTCTCCTGTCGTGTCCTCATGACCTCCAGGGAGGCAGGCAGAGCAGACACTGTGGCCTCCGCATCGCAGTGGAGGACACTGAGGCACAGGGAGGTGGAGCTCCTGGAGTTTCTTGGACAACGGCTGAGCCAGACCTGCACCTCTGACGTGACTCATGAGAGCTACTGCAAAGCAGAGGCATCTCTGCTTTTGCCTCCCTGTTGAGGTTGTGATTCTCGGACTTAACACACGTCGGACACCTTTCCGAAGAAGAAAGGACACTAAGAGCATTCATTCAACAGATCATCTTATTGAGCACCGGCTATGTGCCAAGCTCTGGCTGGGCACTGAGGACTCAAGAGATGAACCAGATGTGGTCTCCACTCCGGAGCGGCAGCATCTATCAGCGCTTGCTCTTGCTTCATTCAGTCTCCCGTGTTGGCACTGAACAGAATCACAGGCCATGAGACCCTGCAGTGATCTCTCCCACCCTGCAACCCTTGTTGTGTCCCAAAGCATTCCACTGGGCCGTCTCTGCAATAGGAAAGGCCCACTTCCAAAACTGGCAGGAAGATAACCAGGAGGGAGGAGCAGAGATGAGTGGCGTTAGGGAAGTGCTGAAGCCACCCGGGCTCTGGGGCAGACAGGATGGGGCTGCAGGGAGATGAGAGGCCACCTGGCTGGTGAGGAAGTGCTTCCAGGAGAGCAGCTGGGAGCAGCCTGCTGGCCGAAGGCTGAGGGGCTGATCGGGAGTCAAGGGCAGCCTGGAGAACAGCACTAACAGCCGCACAGGACGCTGGAAGGAAACCCGGAGCCCGTTCTTTGAACACTGACAGCCATTAAGATCCTGTTTCCACAGGTGGGGATTGTGGGGCCACGCCCTACCCACTGCAAATCATTTTCTGAATTGTCGTGTAGCAGCTTAAAGGCAGAAGCATAAAGGTTCCCACCCAGCTTGACAGTGGGGGACCTGTCATTAAGGCCTGAGGAAAACTTTTCAGCATCTTACCTCTTCCCTACACTGAGGCCAACTGTGCCTTGCTCTATGAACAGAAAAAGAATTCAGCCACATTTCAGACTCTTGTAAAGCAGCTTTTATCTGCTCAGTGAAATGGCAGTGAGGGGACAAATTTCCACACGAAGAACCCAAACTTTCCAGGCCTAAATAGGGTTCCAGCAGCACACTCTTAACTCACAGGAAACAGCCTCCAACATCGATTTCCGCTTTCCTCTGCAGAATTTGTAGCCCAAACACACACTGTGGGTTTAACTCAGCAGACCTGAGGACACAGGTGAAAGGGACTCAGAAAACCGCACAGCTCAGGGAGTGCACCAACAGGCAGGTGCATCGGAAGGCAAATTAGGGCCCACGGGGTTTCGGTCTTAATGTGCAGGGGCGACGCCCACCACAGAGGAAAAGAAGCTGTTCGCTTTGTGTTGTTTTGCTTCTTAAGGCTGCCTTTGCATCAGCCCGTCTTTAAAACAGCAAAGAAATGCTACAGAGCCAGACCACTGGTGCAAGGGACTAGAGAGTGGAATTATCCTCATGTTATAAACATAGAAAATTAGACCTGCAACTTGGAGGAAGCCTTAGAAACCATCTAACTCACTGACTTTATTTTCCCATTAAGAATCTGAGGCTTTGGTCCTAAACAGAGTAAGTGTGGCTGGCTGCCACTTCTCGGTCTCCGGCTCAGCAGCCGGCGCTGGGTAAGGAATTGTGCTAATCTGCTAGGACAGCTGTAACAAAGGATCACAGGCTGGGGGTGTGAACAGCAGACATTTGTCTCACAGTTCTAGAGGCTAGAAATTTGAGGTCAAGGTATCGGCAGGGTTACTTCCTTCTGAAGGCTAAGTGAGAGAAACTGTTCCATGCCTCTCTCTCGGAGCTTCTGGGGCTTTGCTGGCAATTTGAGGCACTCCTTGGCTTGTGCAAGCATCACCCTGACCTCTGCCTTCGCATTCACACGGCATTCCTCTGAGTACCTCTCTGTCTTTGTGTCCAAATTTCTTTTTTTAAATAAGGACACCAGTCTTATTGAATTAGGGCCCATCCTAGTGACATCATCTTAATTTAACCAACTATATGAGCAAGGACCCTACTTCCACATAAGGTTATATTCTGAGTTACTGGGGTTAGGACTTCAACATACGAAATTGGGGAGACTGGAATTTAACTCATAACAGAGCTCTGCCTACATTGTATCTGGTCTTCACGGCAAGGTTGCAGCTTGGGGTAATCTGTCTTCTACAGAGGGTCAGGCCCTGAGAGATGGGCAGTGCCCGGGGCACGGCAAGGAGGATGTGAAGAGCATGGACTCTGGGCCAGGCTGCCTGGGGTGGTAGCCAGCCCCACCTCCCAGGAGTTAATGAACGTGGGTAAGCTCTCCCGTGCCTCAGTTTCTTCATGTGCAAGACAGGAATAATACAGGTCCACAATTTCAAAACCCTGAAATCTCCAAACACCAAAAATTGTATTTATAATTCATTTGACAGCAAAACCTGACCTGAAATAAACTCATTTGACACAAATACCTGTCATGAGTTGATACAAGGCTACTTAGAGTCTCTGTGCAACAGACACATCTCCCTAGAGAGACGTTAGTATGTTCGACGACAGGGCGTGAGGGCAGGCGCTGCAGGGGCTATGCAGCCTGCACTACATGCGCTGTCTTATCTTTCTCATTCCCAGCTGCTCACACTGCAGACACTCTGGGCCGAAGGCTGAACGAGGGCTTGCGGACCTCAGGACACATGTCAGAGGGTTATAATGGCGATTGAAGGGACTAATATCTGCACTGTGCTGAGATCACCACCTGGCACACAGTGAGCACTACAGGCATATTGGTTAAATAAAATAACAATAATAACAGTTTTATCTACAGTCCCTCAGGTGGTGAGCCAGGGAAGAAGGTTCCGGTCTTTGAGTGCAGGACTGTCTCAGCCTTCTGAGATGATTACGGAGTGGAATCAGGTTCTATTTGTATTAATTTGGTGGGGCTGCCATAATAAAGGACCACAGACTGGGGGGCGTAAACAACAGAAATTAATTTCCTCACGGTTCTGGAGGCTGCAAGTCCGAGAGCAAGGTGTCTGCAGTTTTTCCGAGGCCTCTCTCCTCGGTTGCAGATGGGCACCTTCTCCCTGTGTCCTCACATGGCCTTTCCTCTGTGCTTCTGTGTCGTCAACTCCTCTTCTTATAAGGACACCAGCCATATTGGATTAGGGCCCATCCTGATGACCTTATTTTCACTTATCTCTTTAAAGTCCCTATCTCCAAATGCAGCCACATTCTGAGGTGCTGGGGGTTAGGACCGCCACATAGGAGTTTGGGAGAGAGGGGGTCACCATTCAGCCCATAACTGTAAGAAACCAGGAGAATTACCTCTCACATCGGATGTATCCCATGCACTTGCTGGCTTACTTCTGCCTCAGTGTTTTTCAAAGTGTGGTCCAGAATCACCTGCAACCGAATCGCTTGGGCTGGTAATAAAAATGAGCCTGCTCCAAGCCCTTGGGTCAGAATCTGGGGGAGGGGACTGCAGGGCCCACGCATGCGGCTTGCTTGTTTTTTACATTCATTCGAAGGTTTAGTTTAATCAAGGGAATCCAGGAAAAGCCAGACAGCAAGGAAGGCCCCTTCTGCGCCCCCGCCACTGCAGTAGCCCGGGTAAGGGCGGGGGAAAGAGGAGGAGGAGAAAGGGAGGCGGCCCCGTGGGAAGTCTGAGCAGGGAGCACGTTCATCCTGATTGGTCACCCGAGGGGGTGACAGGAGGATCTACTTTCCTGCTCAAAGCCAGCCTCCCGGTCCCGTTCAGTGCAGGGACGCGGAGTTTTGCAGTGTAGACGCCAGCAGAGGAGGCCATCCTCCCACCCTCCCAACCCTGGCAAGGCCAGGCTGTGGAACGCAGCCTGACCGTGGGGTCCCGGCCTTTCCCCTGGGCTGCACACCCGCCCCGCAGCTCCCGGCAGAACTCCCCTGCCCCTGGACGGCCGAGGGCCTGCGCCTCGAGCGCTGAAGACACAGGCAGCAGGGGCGTTGTCCGGGGCCACGTGCTGGCGAAGGGAGCGAGGCCGAGTTGGTTCACGCAGCTGCGGCCTCTGCTCCCACACCGCCGGCAGCCGTGGGAGGGCCGGCAGGGCCAGGCTGGCGCCCGCGCCGCTCCGGACACGCGCCTGCCTTTCGCCACCCAAGCACCCGCCGTGCGCGCCGGGGGCCCCGCAGCGGCGCAGAGCGGCCTCGGGCTGGAAACGTCCTCCCGGCGCCGGCCGCGCCTCGCCTGCTCCGCCGGCTCCGGCTGGCACGCTCGCGGCTCCAAACACGGCCCGGCTGCAGGTCGGGCAGGCCGCTCGCCCCGCACCCCGTTCCCGCCGGGCGGGGGGCGCGTCTCCTGCTGACTCGCCAGACGCGGAGCCGTCCAGGCAGCCCCGCGGCGGGACAGTCCGGCTCCTGCGCTTCCTTCGGCGAAGCCCGAGGCGGCAGGCCGGCTCCCGGCTCGCCCTCCGCGCCTGCGCAGTGCTGAGCGCGCGGGACTCAGGCTCCGCGCGGGCCCCGCGCACCCCGCACAGTGTCAAGTTCGAACTGCTGGAACTCCGTGAATCCTGAGTACTGCGATGATTTAGGGACGCTCCTGAAGCTGGTCCTTTAGAAACCGCATGGTTTGTAAACTTGAATTAATAAAAACTAGGGTCAAGAATTTACTGTCAGTTAAACTGTTTATTGGTTCTCTCAATTCCATCTGAATTCCACAGGCTATAGATTGTCGTATACTGGAAAATACTCGGAAGTAGGACCTGGATTCAAATCCTAGGTTTGCCACATATTAGCTGTGTGACTTTGGCCAAGTTACTGTACCTCTCTGAACGTCTGTTTCCTCAACTGCAAAGCGGAATTGATATCATCTTCCACATTAGCAGTAGTGAGTATTAAAAGAGATCATGAATGTGAAAGGTGCCAGTACCGAGTCTGGCCCATAAATACTCATTTCTTTGCCTGTCTCTTCCATTTTTTCCTGCAATTTGAAATGAGCATCATTTCTGGCTAACTAATGTTCTAATATTGGCACCTTTCAGTCTGTGGCTTTGCATACTTTTAGAATGTTATAAATAATTCTCCAAGAAGAATTAGGAATGATTGGGGTACAGACGCTGTGATTTGGATGGCTCAGACACAGCAAGAGGAGCGAAGCCACCTCTGCTGTGACCTCAGAGACGTGGGGGCCATGAGGTGCGGTCTCCTTTTGAAAGGCCCGTGAAAATTCTCCCGGACGAGCCAGGCGGCTCCTGGGCACAGGCGTGGCCCCTGAGCCGGCCCTCTCCGCCGCCGCCTGCTTTCCTACCATGTGTCCCCAGCCTCCACCCTGGGGTTAGATCGAGCTCGGGGCCCAGCCGACTTCTCCCCGACAGACATCCAGCCACAACGATCTTCAGCCTCTCCAGATCTCCCCGTCACAGCCGCGGGTCTTCGTACTTGCTGGTTCCCCCTCGTTCTGTCATTTGCTTGGTCCCAGCAACCCACAAAGAACGAGAATGGGTTTGAGTCCAGCTACACCTCGTACTGGTTGGGTTATTATGGCTAAATTACTTAACCTCTTTTTTTTGAGGAAGATTAGCCCTGAGCTAACATCTGCTGCCAATCCTCCTCTTTTTGCTTAGGAAGACTCGCCCTGAGCTCACATCCGTGCCCATCTTCCTCTACTTTATACGTGGGATGCCTACCACAGCATGGCTTGCCAAGCAGTGCCGTGTCCGCACCCGGGATCCGAACTGGCGAACCTCGGGCCGCCGAAGCGGAATGTGTGCACCCAACCGCTGCGCCACCAGGCCGGCCCTTACTTAGCCTCTTTGAAACTCAATCTTCTCATCTGTAAATGGGGATCCTACACCATTAGGTTGTTGTGAAGATGAATGTGAATAAAATGTATATTGAAGTAGTTTGTAAACTGTAAAGTGCTGAGAAAAAACAATAATTCAAATCCCTCTTAGCAGGTAAACCTTACTTGCACGTAGTAAGTACTCAGAGATCTGTGTTAGGTTACTTATTAATTAAAAATGTTTGCCACGGGAATGCTGTTCAATCCCCCAAACGAATGGTGGGGGTGGGGGGGGTGTCCTGAGCAGTCCTCCAAGGGTCCCGTGGGTCCATGGGTGGTCTCTGAGGGGGTCTGACATTGGGTGCATACTCCCAATGCCCAGGCTCATGCCTTGGAACATCTTCTTCGATCCCCATGCGATAGATATTAACCAAGATTCTCTCACCTCATGTGGGGCAAATGAAGCCACGTCGGGACTAATAATCCAAATGTTAGTTTGTTACCACCATCTGTCACGTAGAACTTAATCCCAGCAAAGCGCCTTCCCCCATACTTTTGGGGAGCCCCTGCGGTGGGTGTCCTACCCCCAGGCGCCAGGCATGCCCTTCCCTGCCCTGCCGTCTCACCCACGCAAAGCGTCCTCCTCTCCCGTATGCTCACTGGGGGGGTCCCAGCACAGCGACCCTGTACCGCAGCATCTTATAGAGTATTCAGCAAACACTTCTTTTAGCTCTTAGTGACGGCCCTGCCCAGGAATCGGACAAGGACTCCACATGAGGGAGTGCCAAGGATAGATTCAGCCACCGTCACCACAGTGTGCCCAAGGCTGCTCCTTTCTCCCACACGGACACTTGGCCACTTGGTGAGCTCACGTGCTTGGCTCCTCGCAGCTCGTCAAGAGAGGCAGGCTCCCCGACCCCTGGGGGTCCCCGCAGCTCCCCAGACACGGCCAAATCCTAGTGCAGGCTCCAGCTTGCACCCTCCCGCTCTACAGATGAAGATACGCAGGCTCAGAGGGTCAAATAACTTATCCTACGTCATGAGACCAGCAGGCGGCAGAGAGGAGAGCCAAACCAGAGCAAAGTCCAAATCCTGTGTTCTTTCTGATCCAAATCCCAGATCAAAGTGGCAGTGACACGTTGTTCTGACCCTGGCTCCATTCGGGAGGGCACGCTGTGCTGCTCACTGTTTGCTCTACAAGCTGTTCTCCTCCCCAGGGGCTTCAGGCTCTTTCTGCTTGTTTCTATTGGGAGTTACGGTTTAGGCATAAAAAATTGGGAATTTCAAGCCATTTCACCTTCCTTCCCATCCCCAGCTGCCCTCCCAACAGACCTACAATTTATCTAGTGATATTTGGCTCATGGTTAAAAGCACCATGGTGCTTATACAGATGACAGAACAAGCAAGTCTTGGCCACAGCTAAGGGCCACCTTAGCCAGTGTTAGTAGATCTGAGACAAACACAAATGCCTTGCCTCGGTTCCCAAAGCCCTAGAACCGGCTGCCCTACCCCTGCCCTCTGCTCCAGCCTAAAGGCCCTCACCCTGAGTTCTCTTCATTCTGTCCCCAGCTGTAGGCTGCTGTCCAGTGGGATGGGGTCTGTGCCCCCATGTACTCACCCCAACATAGCTGTCTGTCCCAGTCCATTCCAGTGACCTGACGTCTGCCCCTCTTCCTCATCGACTCTCCAGTTTCCAGTGGGGGCTCCCCAGCCTGGCCCCAGCCCTCTTGGCAGGGCCTTGACCTTCCATCTGGCCAAGCTCTCGTTAGGGAGCTGGATGCCCTCCTCCCCCTGCTGCTGCCAGGGGGCCTGCCAACACCTAACAAACCTTCTCCTCACCTCCAAAGTAAATGTCCCCAAGACTCTGGCTGGACCAGCTCCACTCTCCAGATGACAAAACTCTCTGGGGAGGGAGGGGATGCACACCAGCCAGTCTTGGCCTGACCTGGCCACTTCCCAGGAACTCTGGAGTCAGGTGGCTGGCCACTGTCTTTTGTGGGCTCCTCATGCACCACCAGCCATGGTTCTCAGGTGCTCAGGTAACTGGGATGGTTTGGGGGAGCTGAGTCTGCAGCCTGGATTTCCTTAAAGTCCCTCTTTTATACCACATACCCCCACCTCACACTCCCTGTCCTTTCTTTCTTTTTCTCCATCGCACTTATCACCATTTTGACATAGTATGTGTCCCCATCCTCTCCTCTAGAAGTAAGCACCCTGAGATTTTGGTCTGATTTGCCTGAGCAGCATCTGGCCCACAGTTGGTGCTCAATAGCTACCTGTGAATGGATGACTGGAATGCGCCTGGCCTTGGCAGGCACCGCCAGAGCACACATACAGAGGTGCTGGGAAGACCAGGACCTCTCATTTCTCAGCTCTCAGAGCCCAGCTGCCTCAGGGCTGCCACAGAGGATTTCCAAACCTCCTCCATCTTAGCCAGGGCCCTTAAATGCCTACAAGTGCTTCCCATACTGCGCTGGCACTGTGGGAGATGCAAAGCCTGCAGGTGACTTTACTTCCGTGAGCTCTGAGCCATCCACCCTGCTGATGAAGAGACTGTTCCCTTCTGAGCCGCAGCCCGCCCGCACTCCATAGCGAACTCTGTGTTACCTGCTCCCTCCTTGCCAGACACAGGCCTGTCTCACTACCTTCACATCCCCACTGCCCAGCACAGTGCAGAGACGCCACAAAGGGTGTGACAAATGCCTGACGAATAAATGAATGTCTGGACTCTACATGAGAAAGGCAGCCCCTACTGAGTTAATCATGTGACTCAAACGCCAGGGCATGATGAGTTTATTTCTCCTGATTGTGATTAATGACTTTTTTCCGAAGGGTTTTTCAATTCTGAGAGCTGTTTTATATATCATAAATTTTAAGATATCCCTTATGGAATAATACTTTTTCAAAAAGACACAGCATAAATTTTGGAGTAAAATTGATGATTATGTTTCCTTTCCCTAGACTTAAATATCTCCTTTTACTTAGAGTTTATTTTTTAAAAACATTTTGTGGAGTATTTTATGATATTAAAAATAAAAGTCTGTGGAGAAAAGCCGAGGCTGCCTTTACTATCTCTCCTGGGATAATTAAACTTTTTATTTATTACAAAAAGCTTTTTTTTTTTTACAGGTAATAACTAATTCAGGTTCTCTTGGATTTAGGAGATGTGGATGTACTTTAAAA
Source organism: Equus caballus (assembly GCF_041296265.1). Classification (NCBI taxonomy): domain Eukaryota; kingdom Metazoa; phylum Chordata; class Mammalia; order Perissodactyla; family Equidae; genus Equus; species Equus caballus. The sequence continues at coordinate 10,276,565 of NC_091702.1, read as the reverse complement.
AGAGGAAATAATAAATAATACGTGGAGAAAAAGTAACACACATCCACAAGAGGAGAGACCAAACATTTTCTAAATGGAACTATTTATGGATTGCACTACGCTTTAAACCAGACTGTACATTTAGTTGATTATATTCCTCAAATTCAATAATTAAAATTAATGTAATCAGTGTGGTAGGAAAATCTAGGAGGAGAAAAATTCTGTGTTGAGTTATGATTTTCAAATTAGTTATCTACACTAATGAATTTGCAGGTAAGTGCTGTGGTGCCAGTTCATTTCACACTATGGAGACACTCCACTCACCCCTGAGAGAGGTGGGACGGTGACAACAGAAGGCAGCAGTGTGTCCTTCTGTCGTGCCTGCCTGCCCAGCAGCCACTACCCCACTTTCTGCTAACAGCATCCTGATTTTCCTCGGAGACCCCACTGTTTCCTCCCCACTCTCAGTTCATGAGGTTAGAAATAGTCATGTGCCCCAGGCTTGGCTTCTCAGGGACTGGTTCAGAGATGGATCCGTGAGTAAGCCTGGGCCCCTGACAACTAGACCTGGGACTGTTGCTGGCACTATTGAGAAAGACATGCGTTGCCCTTTGGGATTACTCATCTCGGAGCTGCTGCCCGAGAGTGCAGCCAACAGAGAGGAAAGCAGACGGGTGGCAAACGCAACTCACACTGCAACTTGGATGTATCAATAAAGTGTAATTTCTCTAGTTTACCCATAATCAATCCGACCCTCCACTGGTTAGTAGCGGGGGAAACTACTTTAAATCTTGGTCCAATCCAATAATTCCATTACCCACTTTGAGAGCGTGCTCAGTTTCTCAGATGGCATCCCCTTTCTCTCGCTCCACCAATAACGATGATGGTGTCTGGCTCACATTCACCAGTACACACCACAGTGACTGATCTGGTTGATAAAATACTCAAATATGCCTAAAGTCATTGGTAAATAGGTGCTACCCTGTGTTCCCTGAGCATCTCCCACTGACCCTTCCCTGAGACTTTTCCCCAAGCTCCCCACAATCCATCAACAAAAGGGTTAATGCTGAACACAGCAGGGATCTCCACTCAGAGGCCAGTGCCTGGGCCTGTAAGGACTTTTAAATGTTGTGATCATCATCCCTGAGGGGTGTAACATGTGGAGGTAGAAAGGTGGCATGTGGCTTCTGTGTCCTCACGGTGTTGAGAGAAGGGGAACTCCTGCTTGTACTGGTCCTTGGGGATAGCTGCCGGGTGTCTGCCCATGTCAGGGCAATGTCCACTTTTTGCCTGTACAGCGTGTACTGCCAGCCTGTGATGTGGCAGTCTGCGGATGGCGAGCTTGTGGTCCATCCTCTAGGGTGAGGCAATGCTCCCACAGGTGCTCCCTGGCTGACATAGGCTTTTCTCTGCTCTTCCAGGTACTTTTGACTGCTGGCCATGCCTTCCTATCTGTCCTGGTCTCGGGGGTCTACCAGGCACCCAGCCCCACTGAGTCATCTCACTACAGTGGTCACAGACTTGCTGCTACATCGGGGTGGGGTCTAGGCTACATGGGGACCTTGCACAGCTCCGAAGGCCCAGAGTGGCCTCCCCCCATCTGACCAACCCTAGGGTACCCAGGTCTGTCCTCTCATAATTTTGGAGGGGCGGCAGAGGATAAGTGCCTCTCAAGCCTGTGGGTCATTATCACTTTTCCAACACAACAGCTCCTCGTGGGCCTCTTGTCTTGTTCTGCAACTTTGGTCCTCTCACAATCCCCCCTTTCTCTCTGTCTAGACCTCTCATACATAAAACCCAAAGTTTCGTCTACAAAACCCAGTCCTCGATCTTCTAAAGAGGAAGGTGATGGAATGTAGAGGACCTCTTCTCAAGGCGAGAGCCGGGATTATATGGCTATTAATCTAACTCTACTTCAGAACATTAGAGCTGAATGCTGCTTTTCCTTTCTCTCTGCATATCTTCTGGAAAGAATCTTCATCTCTCCTGGGGCAGATGAATGGCTTGAATAGACTGAGTTCAAAAGAGAAACAAACTCAAGCAAAAGAGAAAAGTATACTGATAATTTCAAAACATTTTCCGTGTTATTCCTGACAACATCTTTTAAGCACCTGAAACCTAACCGTGTCTAAAGCCAGCCTACCCAGTTTAGCAAACGGGAGGATTCCATTTTCGGTTTAGCTGGTTACAGCTGGGTTTCAGTCACTTGGTACCTGCAGTCCAGACTGACATGGTAATAACAGCATCTATGTCACATTATTTGTGTGGCATGGGGCACAGCTCCACACGCAGATGGGGCTGACTAAACGCATTTGACAGATTGCTGCCGCGACTAGATCCTCACACGGATGATGCTCGTTTTGAAGGGCTCCCCAAGTCTATTCCTAAGCCTTGCAAGTGCATTCCTTCCTCTCACGTGGGAGAAGGAAAAGAACGAAGGAAGAGGAAACCTTCCTTTGGGTTATCTGGGTTCCGAATCCTCTCTCCCCCCATTCAGCCCTGTGGAGGAGGCACTGAGACCCCAGCCTGTTCCTCCCTGTCGATCCTTCCTGCTTCTCCTCACCCTGCAGGCAGGTTTCAGTTTCCCACAGTAAAGCAACAATGACGAAAGGCTCACGCAGGCTCCCCAGCTGTGACTTCCCCTTCTCTGCCCCGCCAGCTGTCCTGAAGCCATGGGCTGTGCCCATGGCCCCTGCCGCTCCTCTTCCGGGACCCGCTCTATTTGCTTCTAAGCCATTGTGACTTAGTTTCTGCTCTCATGACCCCACCGAAACTGGGGTCACACAAGTCATCAATGACTTCCTTAGGGTCAAATTCAAGGGGCACATTCCAGCACTCATGTGCTGGACATCTCTGTGACATTTCCCACTCCTGACCACTTCCTCACCCTCGAGAATCTCTTCATTTGGATGGCTTGATGCCACTTTTTTTTCTGTTTTTCTACCCAGTTTTCTGCCCCCTCCCCAGGATCCCTATTTGATCCTTAGACGCTGGTATCTGCCAGATTTCCGTTCTCCTCTATCGCTTGGTCTTCTCATTCTGCCCAGTCTCTCTGAGCCATCTCAGCCCGCCCAGCTTCAGTGACCACCTCCACATTGACCATTCCCAATGGGCACCTTCAGGCCTCTCTCCTGCGCTTGGCACCCATGTTCCAAGCCTCCTGGTCGTCTTCCCTGGAAGTCCCACGGGCACATACAAAATATGTTCAAACACACTATCTTCCTCTCAGACCAGTTGCTATTCTTCTACTCACTATCATAGTAAATGGTCTCACATCTGTGAAGCCGCACAAAGAAACTGGGAGTCCTCCTGGATCCTCTCTCCTTTCCCCTCTCCCTGTGTACTGAGACAGAACCTTGCACCCGGCAGTATATAATCTATCCCCCAAAGCAGTATGTGTGAATGGATGAGTGAACCACGGGGACACAGAAAACCAGGGCTCTAAGGGAGTCTGAAACTTGATGTCATTTCACCTTTTATGGTTTTCACTGCTTCTTCATTAACATGAGGGAGTTGTCCCAAACGATCTTCAACTCTGATGATCTGTGATTCCAGACTACTCCGGTCTGATACCTTAGGCGCATACCCATCATGCCTTCTGAGCCACTTAACCTCGATGCTGCTCCGTCTTGTGCCTGTCCTGCCTAGGAAAAGAGGACAGCCACCCGTGTGATAAACGGGACCTCAAACATAAATTATACCACCTTGCAGAACACATTTCACCCTGATAAAACGTCCTGAGGTACTCTGCAGCCACCGTGAGAGATGGGAGGGGAGGAAGCGGGGGGGGGGGGGGGGGGGGGGGGGGGCGGTGAGGAGCCGCCAGAGGAAAGATAAACAGAGGCCATTTCCTCCTTTCCCTGTCGTGCCAGGCCATGTCACCCTGCATGAGTGTCCCGAGTGCTGCACACGGGAAAGTACCTTCCCTCTCCTTCTGCACGACTTCTGTCTGGAAATGAGTTCTGTGACTGTCTCACGAACGCCCACGCGCCTAATACTTTCTATTTCTCAAAACAGCGCACGCGTGTTTCCTTGAGTGGCTTCCCCGCGCAGGCACTCTGCTTAGCAGCGTGCACCTTATCTCATTTAAGCCCCCACCCTGGCAGGCAGGTTCTATTTTTGTCTCATTTTGCAGACCAGGAAACTAGAGCTCAGAGAGGTTAACTGCCTCCCTGAGGTCATCTAGCTGGTAGCGTAGTCCTGCAAATCATCAAATCCACCCCAGCCAGGTCTGCCTCATTCTCTGCCCTAGTCCGGGTGGCCATGGTTACACTGCTTCTGATGCATTCGTGGTTATTCTTTGTACCACACATACATTTAGTACATAGTATCCAGGAGCTTGATAAGTGCTCACCAAAAGAGTGCCTAAACCATGCCAATAAGAGCTGGATCTGGTCCCAGCTGCCAGAATCCAGAAATGCAGCTTTGGGCATTTCCCATCGCTTCTTGGGACCTCAATTTCCTCCTCTGTAAATGGAGGCATGAAGCAGTGCCCTCCGAGGAGCCTATGCCTTGAGCATTCTGTGGCTCTCTTCCGATGGTGCAGCGTGCTGCCAGGAAAAGGCAAGGAGGGCCAGACCAACCCGGCTCGGTTCTCAAGGGGCAGTCCCTGGCCTCGCGGCTGACGCATGCGCCGTCGCCGGCCACCCCGCGCCCGAGCCCGGAGCAGACGGCCCCTCCGCGCATGCGCGTGCCCCGGGGCCGGAGGGCGGCGGCGGGTGTCCCCGCGACTTCCTGACCTGGCGGCGGGGACGTCACGGTCCCCCGCGGGGATGGGTGGTGCTCTCGGGAACGAGCGGGGCCCACGGGGGCGCCTGGCCCTCGTTGGGAACGGTCGGAGCCTCTCCCAAGGCCCCGGGAAAGCTGTGCCCGTGCTGGGCGCCGAGGGTCGCCCCCCCGGGGTCGGGGCCGCCGGCTCGGGAAGCCGGAGGATTTTCCTCTGTGGATCGGGGCGCCGATTCAGACAGACACTTCCGAGGGCGCCGAGGACGTTCATCCGACGCGGGGTGGGGACGGGAGGTGTGCGGCGCCGCCTGACGGTGTAAGCTGCTGGGGCAGCGGGCGCTGCGGGGAGGCCCTCCTTACTGCTCGGGGTCAAGCGCGGAGCCCGGGCAGCTGTTCCCACTGCGGGTGGAACACCGAGTGCGCGCGCGCGGGAGGGGGTGACAGGAGAGGACGTGGGGACAGAGCACGTATAGCCTTTTCTCTGCTCATCCCGGGACTTTATTCCTCTTTCTGCTGCGGAGTCCCTTCTCAGAACTTAAGAATGTTTTATTTTTTGGAAATCAGGGAAGGAAAAAGGATGCCTGTCAAGAAGTTTCCTAAATGGTGAAAATAGAAGTGTCAGCATTCTGAATTTGTCCCTGTTGACCCCCTCAGTCCGTCCTCCCCTTGCGTGCCATCTTTTGAATGTCCAAGTGAGAGGTTATGGATATGAGTTTTCTTTTCCCTCTTCGGGGAATATGGAATGGCCTCTAGGAGGTTGGATCAATGGGCTGGGGGAGATAGAAAGAGGAACCCTTATACCGACTGCCATTCCGATTGTCATTGTTAAGCCTATGACTTCATCCTGTTAGGACTTAAAGTCCCGCTTCTTCAAACAGTCATTTTTCAGTCCACAGTAAGTGCTGGGAAGGCAGAAAGTTGTCCAGAAAGGGTGATTGCTCTGAATTTTTAGCTGATCTGGGCCAGTCAGAGTCTGTTCCTGCTGTCCTCTGTCAGAATAAATGTGATGCCAAGGCCACCACTCCCAGGCGGTGTGATGTCGGAGACAGTGGCAAGCTGCTCGCGGGACCATTGCTGACATCACTTCATTTCAGATCACTCAGTTTACCTTGACTTCCTTTAACTTCATTTCATTTTCTTCCCTAGCCCTAAGAAGTCTGCAAGAGGATACTTGATAATAAGTGAAACAAAGCATGAAACGACCCCTAAAATTAAAGTGAGATTGTAGAGATTCATCATTTTAAAGGTTTACTTAGATGACTTTTTTGCAGTTTTTCGTTTGAAAATTATGGAGACAAAAAACAAAAACAAAACATACCCTTTACCAAGAGGAGAGGTTACCTGGAAAGGTCTTTGTTTAATCTGTCACTGATTCACCAGATCACAATATGGACATAAGGAGGGGATGTGTGGGGTGGGTGAGAAGGGGGAGCGTTTTGAATGTGCTTCATTCATAACTAAATGTCTGCAACAATGAGAAGAAAGTAATCTTTGCCTTCTGCAAAGGGAAGGTGGAGTTCAAAGTTTTGGAGAAGCATCCTACCCCAGAAGCCGGCACAGCCGCCTAGGTTCCAGCACAGCTGGGCTCTTAGACATTCCTCCACTCCTTCCATTGGCGAGTCAAAGTCTTATCAAGGAGACAATACAATTTAGAGGCCCTTTCATAGCAGAAAGCCCCCAACCATTATCTGTATGCCAGTTCCTTCTTAGCCAAGTTTGAGGGGAGACCCCAAAATTATCATTATCATTGTTTGTTTTCATGTACGTTTCTTTATTCTGTATTACTTTTTTGTTTGTTTGGTTTTTTGCTGGGAAAGATTCACCCTGAGCTAACATCTATTGCCAGTCTTCCTCGCTCTCTCATTTTTCTCCCCAAAGCCCCAGTACATAGTTGTACATTTTAGTTGTAATTTCTTCTGTTCTTCCAGGTGAGCTGCGGCCACAGCATGGCAACTGACAGACAAGCGGTGTGGTTCTGCGCCCAGGAACCAGGCCCGGGCCGCTGAAGCAGAGCTCACCAAACTTTAACCACTAGGCCATCAGGGCTGGCTCTATTCTGTTTTCCTTTTACAAGCATAGCAGAACTTTAAGTCCAAATGGATGCAGACCCTGAGAGCTTTCAAACCACCAAAAATACTGGGAGCAGAGCCATCCACACACATCCGAGGGGACAATTCTAGGTTAGGCCCCTCTCCTCCACTCCGACAGGTTTAATGCCCGTGCCACACGGCATACTTCAAATGTGGGCAGCTCACTCCTCTTCGTCACCTTTAGCAGCCTGTCACTCTGCGTCCATAGCAACTAAACCCACGTCTGAAAATCAGAAAACCAGGCTGCTGAAGATATTAGATCTCACAAGAGATCAGTATCAACAATCTGCCTTTGTGGATATTTTATCAGATATCACATTTATTTTCAAGAAAAGACACAAAATCTAAACTATCAAAGTAAAAAAATCAGTTTCTGTTTTGTAATACGTATAGTACAGGAGAAAGGGTTCCCGGAAGTAGCAACTTAATTTGTATCTACTTTCAGCTAAATAATTACAGACTGCCTCCAGCCTGAATGAGCAGCGAGGCAGAGCCCCAGTCCTTGCTTCTTTTAGCAGCCTTCCCTCAGGACGAATGCTAGCTATTTTCAGTTGCATGTGGGAAAACCAAGGGTGCTGCCAAGCTGTGGCAAGTTGGCATTGCGTATGTGAGCTGTCAGCCGTCACACTTAGTTCCACTCAGATTCATTTCCAATTTTCAGTTGGCGTGTGACCTTTTCTTTGTTCAATTTGGGGTCCTGATCACTTCCTTTCTCTGCCTCCCTACCTTCCCACCTATCTCTACCCACACAGGCAGCTTTTGGCTGAATCCATCTAATAATAACAGCATGAGTGCCAAGTGGGTTGTATAAAATCCTTAGGGAGAGACGTGAGATGAAGCACATTGTTCTTCCGGGCTCCGAGGGACCGGAGTGTACCCATCAACAAAAACAAACTAATATGCAGTGAAATTATACATCTCTCTCTATAATTTATCTAGAATGGGGTAATGTGCGATCGTTCCTTAAATAGCTCTGGTATATATGGTAGGCAGCCTCTAAAGCAGCCCCGATGATCACGCCCTGCTAGGATGTACAGCCTGTGTAAACCCCCTTTGCATGTGGGCTGGACCTAGTGACTCTCCTTAAACAAAGAGAATAGGACAACAGTGATGGGACGTCACTTCCGAGAATAAGTTACAAAAAGACTGTATCTTTCTCTCTTTCATTCTCTCTCTCTCTCTCTCATACTCTCTGTCTCCCAACTGCCACGTTGGTTGTGAGCTGCCCTATGGGGAGGCCTATGTGGAAAGAAACTGAGGTCTCCAGCCAGGAGCCAGTGAGGGCCCGAGACCAGCCATTAGCCACGTGAGCGAGCCTGGGGTGATCCTCCCTGAGTTGAACCTGGAGGTGACTGCACACCAGGCTGACACACTGATTGCAGTCTGTGAGACCCTGAGTCAGAGGACCACTAAGCTATGTCTGGATTCCTGACCCACAAAAACCATGAGAGAATACATGTTTGTTGTTTTAAGCCCCTAAGTTTTGGGGTAATTTGTTATGCAGCAATAGAAAGAATACTATACTAACAGGGAGTGACAAGCCTCCAGTGAGCCCCACCAGAGCCCTGTCTCCAGTCTCACCTCCTGCTACATGCACCCCATCACCCCTGGGGCCACATTTTGGCCACTCCTTACTCTTAGATATCTTTGTATGAGCTGTTTCTTCCGCCTGAAATGCCCAGCCTCCTCCTCTTCTCCAGATAAATTCCTGCTCACCCCTCAACACGCAGCTCAAATGTGCCCTCTGGAAGACCTTCCTAGCCCAGCCAGGCAGAGCTCCTGGCCCGGGCTTGGGGTCTCCCCAGCACAGCGCTCTGCCTCTGCCCCACATCATGCCATGCGGGCCTGATCACAGACCTGCTAGGCTGCAGCTCCTGCAAGGCAGGAGACCCTTCCTCATCTTCCAGCCCCTGGTGCCCAGCACAGCACTGCGCTAAAACACCGTTCCTGGAATGGATCGGCGCAGTTTTGCAGAAGCAAGGATCTAGGCAGAAGAGGGCATCTGGTAGCTAGTTCCATTCCCAGCTGATGCAGGAGTCTGACGACAGCATCCCCCAAGCGTGTGATAGAGAAGTACTTGGATTAATTGGACAGTGTTTGCCTGTTGAACCCTCAGTCAGCAGATCCAGCGCTATAGCCGCCTGCAGTGTTGTGAAGTGTCTTGATCTGGTCCCAGCCCCTCGCCCCTCAGGTAAGGTCATGGGAGCTTGGAAGTTGACAGTCCCGTAACCTGAGCTGTTATGATCATTTCAACCTGTGACCTCTGAGTTGAGATGTTCCAGGCATCACGGACATTCCTTCCCTGCATTTTCAGAGAAAGTTAGAAAGAAACCATGAAGGCATCTGTCGGGTCAAATGTGAAAGAGGGGAAGGCCGTGTTAGTCTCTCAGGTGTGATCTGCCGTGAAGAGAGCCGCTCGCTGCCCCAGGCCAGTTCTTAGGAGATCACACAGTGTCGAGGACACGCAGGCCCCTCTGCTCCACACCAGGTCCTGACATTGGTCCCTCCTAAATAGAATCTTCCTCTTGCTCTCCTTCTTACTCTTCTCCTGGTCTTGAACTCATCTGTAACAGCTTCCTAACTGGTCTCATGGCATCCACAACCCTTCCCAAGCTCTTCTCCACGGAGGGGCTGCAGCCTTCTTTCTGAAACGCACGCTCATTTGATCACGTTGCCTGTCCATTGGAACACTTCCTGGCTGCCTGTGCATGGTCTGTCCCAAGTCCAGCCTTGTGCATGATATCCCCTCGCTGTCTCTGCTCTGGTCACCCTTGTGTCTTTCACAGCCTTGAAGACACCGGCACCGTCCCACTGCAGAGATGCACAGGACCCACTGGGCCTAGTTAGTCCTGTCATTCCTTCAGATTGCATTCCACTCGTCGTTTGCTCAGAGATGTCCCTGACATCCATCATTAAATCAGTCCCCTTCTTATATACTCAGGGTACCACATGTGGCAGTGTTATGTTAATCTGTGTGGGTATTTAATCAAGGTCGTCTCCTTCACTATTGTGTAAGTTCCATGTGGGCAGGACCATGTCTGTTTTTGCTGACATTGTATTCTTGGTACCCAGTATGACCCAGCAAAGAGTGGGCATTCAGTTAATATTTGTTGAGTGAATGAATGAATTCTAGGCACTATGGAAGGTACATGGAGGAAAAACAGAAATTCAGGAAGAGTGAGGGTTTAATGGAACTCAAAGCTGGGGCACTGGAAGATCATTTGAATGTACACCATCCTAAAGTAGGCTGTTGGAGTCTCCTTAGACTAATTACAGAATTTGCAGAGTGCACACCATTTATAGTTATCTGTAACTGCCGATCCCCCAGGCCACTGCAGCCTCAGGGAAAACCGAGGGCTCGAGTCAATTCGCGGAGGTCTTTCCTTCTGCCTTCCCACCGGTTCTACCCCCTTCAGCCACAGCAGCTCTGCCTCCCTGGGGACTGCTGCCAGCTCTCCTCTGCAGAGGGGGGAGGGCTGAGTTGACTGTGGAGACCACCCTGGCCCCCTTTCTCAGAGGGTCCCCATGTCTGCCTCCCTGCCACCCCAGCCCAGCCCTGTAGCCCTTTCCCAGGCACTATCAGCCAGTGACCCCCGCTTTCTGCTTAGGGGATCTGACGGCTCCTGGCTCTGGCTGCAGTCAGCCCTGCTGGGGCTTCAGTCCCCACGGTGGGGGGTTGGGGGGGGGGGACTGGCTTTCCTCCCAGTGTGGACGCCTTATCAGCCAGCCTAGATGGAGCGATAATCCATTCCCTCCCCTTAGGTGATTCCCAGCCTTTCTTGATTGTCATCTCTCTCAGCAGTTTTGTGGCAAACAAGTCATTTTCTCTTGTTTGTTCAAGAACTTTACATCAAGGGGTCTAGGGCCTGCCAGTTGGTTTCATTCCCAATCCCTGTTTCTTCTAGGGACCAGGGGGCCTGACAGGACTCATCCCACAGGCACTTACTGCAACAGAGAGAGACAGCAGGGTGCTCCTGACCGGGAGCTCGTCCCCCTGGGGTCTCCAGGGACCTTCGCCTCCCGGGGAGGTGTTTTGCTGTCAGGCCAGGGCTGAGAATCCGTCTCCCTGCACTCATTTTTGCCAAGAGCCGGGAGTTTAGAACATTAGTCTGTTTTTCCTCCAGCTTTTGCTACACAGATGACAATATTATTACCCTCGGCTTTTAAAGTGCAAGTCTGTACACAGATGACAGAGTCCGGGAGGGCTCCTGAGTCATTTGAGATAATTACCTTTTTTTCTTTCTGGGTCTTCCGCATCTGTGAATCAGCCATGTGGAAGACGGAGTTTCGGAAAACTCCAGGGAGGCCTGAAGGGAGCAGAGCAGAGCGGGTGTGGGCGCGGCGGGAAGTCACGCGGCGCCCTGTGAGGGGCGCGTGGCGAGGTCCACAGGGCTGAGACCCCGGTCACCGCCGCCTGGGCGGGGAGGAACACGGCAGCACAGCCAGGGCGTTCGGGAGGCGGGTGGCGTCCAGGCGCCCCGCGCCAGCCTCGTTGGTTTTCCCGAGTTAGGTGACTGAGGCCCTGCCGGGCCAGCCGAGTGGGGACAGGCCCCGAGCGCCCACGGCCCCACCGCGCGGCAGCTGCCGGCGGAGCTGCCCCTTCCCGGGCCCGCGAGCCCCTCCAGGCTCGGTCTCCTCCGCGTCTCGGGGGCTTCTGAGGAGGAAGGAACGGCTGTCGGGACGCAGGTACCCTGGCACACTGGAGGCGCCTAGAGTGGGAACAGCTCAACAGTGCAGGCTCTGTTGGTTCCTTACAGTTTGCAGGACCCAAAGAAGGAGTGATTTGTCCTTTCTAGAAAAAGGTGTCTTGTGTGGGGCCTGCACAAGGGAAGGTGCTGTAAGTTGGGGATAAGCGCAGGCAGAGGTGGACCAAGGCCCTGGGAAAATGACGCAGGAAGTGGAGGTGTTCATCCTACGGCGACTCCAGAGCGTCCCAGGCAGAGCCCTGACTCTCCAGGAAATCGACAGACAGGGCCCGGGGAGCGGGCCGGGGAGCCGGCGCTCAGGGAGCTGCAGAGCCCCCGGCGGACGGCCACGCGTCCCCACGACGGTCCGCTAGGGGGCAGGCGGCGGCAGGAGGAGAGCGCGGCGGCGGCACGTCGGTTCCCGGGCTGGGCTCGCCAGGCCGGGATGTCCCCGGCTCACATCAGCACCCTGGGCTGTTTGTATTACTCAGACAGCAAGGCCAGGCCCCTCTTCCTGCCTGTCCTGGCCTCTGTGGTTTTATATGGTGTGGCGTGTGACACCAGATACCGCGCGGCCATGGTAACCGAAGTACACAGCTTGGTGTGAATGTTAATAAAGTGGGAAAAAGGTGATCCCCGGTTTTCTTACTTGGCTCACCATTTGTGGTTTTCCTGTCCATGCCTCATATATCCTTATTGTCCCAAACAATCAAGATGTACCTGAATCCAGCGACTTTTTAAAATGACAAGATATATGGGGAAAATGTGCGCTGGTCTCGTGTTCACCCAGCCTTGAAAATAGCAACTCATTTCCTCATGTGCGAGTTACCACTTCCCCTCCATGTCCCACCCAGTGCTCGCTGGTGTACCATCATTTCAGGGGAAAATTATTTTCCTGACAACTCCCACATGCCTTGAAAAGTCATTTCCTTCTGAGAAACTCCAGGTGATGGGAATTCTTAATTGGTTTAAATTTTTCCTCATCTTCAAGGATTGAATAAAAACAGCATGACTCCCTTCCTATACAGATGATCCTCCTATACAAATCATCGGGCCCATGGACACGGGCCTAAAATGAACTAGACTGAGCCTAAAGGAATAAACATTTTACCAGGCCAGACCACACAAGTGAAAGTCTTTGAGTAGAAATGAGAGTTGCTTCATACAAACTCTGACGGTTTGAAAGTAGAGTGCTCCTGTCTGCTGAGAAGGCCGGATTAGAAGCCCGTGGAGGCTTGATAACATTAACAGAAAGCTTAGTGTTCATGAAGTTAAAGACTCTTTAATGAATTGCATCTTTAATTGTAATGAGAACAAACCAACCATATTACGTGATTACAATGGGGAATGGTAAAACTGTCCTAAAAGAAATGGTTTTCTAGTGGAATCAGAATTCTTATGCAAACCTTTTAATGCTGCAGATTCTTTTGAATGCCACCCCTGATATCATCCCAATAGTAATCACAGCTGAGAAATATCTTTTAAAGCTACAGCATGATGTCCAGTTACTTTAATGGTTTGCAAAATGCTCTCAAGCGTTACCTAAAAATATGCATTTTCAATGATACCATAAATTAGATCACCTAAAATTATTAGATTTTCAATTAAAAACATAAACAGGTTTAGATGTATTTGGACACGGATGTTTCTGGAGTTTCCTGATTTCATTGTTTAAAGGTAGCCCATAAATATGACAAAAAGTGCTGTGAAGGCATCTATCTGATTGAGTATTCAGGCTCACAAAGGAGGCAGTTACCTGGCCAGAGACCGGGAGTCAGCCCTTATTCATCTGAATTCCCCTTTGCATATTAACACAGCTTGACCTTGATTTTTTAGATGCAATGAAAGACATCGATGTAATCCGAATAAACCAGCCTTTCAAATACCCTGAGGAGTCTGGAATCAGAAATGACAGACTTGACAGGCGGACATAAGCTTGAAGGAGTAATCAACTCTCAAATAATTACAGTGGTTTTAAAATGGTGTCTTCCCTTCTTATTGAGCTACATTTTTGTCGTCTCTCTAGGGAACGTCTGTTTGCCCGATCCTTTGGAAAATGCCCACAGGCCAGCTCCTCCCTGCCCCCACACCCCCAGCCCTTCAGCTTGTGAGTCTCCCCACTGACACCCCCACCAGGCCCTTGGTGCCTCCACGATGGCCTGTGTGGCCAGCGGCCGTCTCTGTTGCTAAAGTGACCTCCAACATTTCTCTGAGGGCAGGGGCCTCTCTCCTCTTCCTGACAAAGCACTTTCAGTCAACTCTTGGATTTCTTCATGGTTGATTAAACTGTCTGTGTTTATCCAGGACCCTTCTCCTATTTCTGTGTCCGGCTGCTGACCTTTCTGTGGGTTCACTGTAGAGGAGAAAGTCACAGGGCAGTCCAGCTGACTGCTTGTTAGCAGCTCTGGTAAAGATTTGGAAGACCCTGGAAAATGGTGAGGCCGATGAAATGTTAGTATATCTTCAAAGCATATGACTTTTCGCCTGGGTAGTTTTCTGAGTTGCTGTTACTGAGTGAGGCCAGAAGCACATGACAGAGAACAACACCAGACAGCTTGTGAGTTGTAACCGCTGGCACCCCCCTTGAACCTCACTGATGTTGATCGTCTCACCATTAAGCTCCACAGGGCTTCACACGGTCCGTGGTTCTCAGAGTAGGTGTGATCTTCCTGCTTGGGAATGGGAAGGAGATAGAAAATGAAGCACAGAGGGTTTTGTTGAGTGACCAAAAGACAAGCCAGGACAAATGTCTTAGCCACAACCCCCTTTACGGAGCTTCTTGTTAGCATAACAACTCACCACCCCACAACCCTGGTCTGGGCCCTCAGGCAAGCTCAGCTCCCCACAGCGGCACCACATTCCAAGGCCCAGGTCAAACGCATCACTCCTTTCTCTGAACACTATAACATGTACTTGCTGTACTCTCAAAATGACATTTGTGTATTTTGCTTATCTGACTTGACTGCAGGCGCTGGGAGCCCGGGGACTGTGCCTTCTGCTTCTTTGCACGTCTGGAGGCACGCAGTGCGTATTTTAGTGACAGTGTGGATATGTGGAGGTGCAGAGGGACGCCCTCCTCTCCTCAGGCCTTCTCTCACATTCCTTTAATGCCACCTTACTCACCTATGGTGACTTCATCCTCCCTCACTATTGCTCAGAATATACTCAGCTCCTGGCTTGTACCACTGGTATGGCGTTATAGTTCAGCTTTGTTATTTGTCCATCTCGCCTTTATATCACTGCCTCGTCGTTGCTGTCTCTCTCTTAGTGTAAACCCTTAGGGGACTGAGGTTCCAATGAACTCCCCTTGCCTGTCACTTGACAGTAACTCACAGAGCGGGTGGACACTTCCCAGACTTCAGATGACGATGCTCACGGTCAGAGAAGTGAATCATCAGAGCTGATCAGTGGTCCTCTTGAAACTGTTTCGTGGCCCGGGACTCTGTGTGTGTTCTTAGTCCCTGTCGTGCCCTCCTTCATCGTGACTCCTCCGAATATGTTGCGTTGGGTTTAGCTGTGAGTGACCTGGTGGGCGATCGGAGAATCCTTTTCTGAAGGCCAGGGCTCCCAACAGCAGCACTTGAACATTTGGGGCCGGAAAATTCTTTGCTGTGGGGCCTGTCATGTGTGTTGCAGGATGTTTGGCAGCATCCCTCATCCCTACCCCACCAGATACTGGTAGCATCCCCTGGTTGCAGCAACTGATAATGTCTCCAGACATTGTCACATGTCCCCTTTGGGAGGGGGACAAACACGCTGGTTGGGAGACACTGCCCAAAGGGAAAATGGCCCAGCCAGAGGGAAGGGGATGGTAACCAGGGGGTTTGGTTTTTGTTTTTTTATTTATTTTTATTGTATTTATTTATTTTTGGTGCGTTAGACTGGCTCTGAGCTAACATCTGTTGCCAGTCCTCCTCTATGTTTTTTGTATGTGGGATGCCACCACAGCACGGCTTGATGGGCAGTGGAAAGGTCCATGCCCAGGGCTGGAACCACCAACCCTGCCACCCAAGCAGAGGGAGCCAACTTGCCCACTTGGCCACAGGCAGCCCTCTTCTTTTTAATGTAGCCAGCAGGATGTTCTGCCCTAGCTGGTTTGCAGAGAGGCTCCCAAAGGCATTTAAATTACACAGCACTTGACCTCCACTTTGCCCTTTTTTCCCCCTTAGGGCCATTTTTTTCACCATTGCCACTTGGCGGGGCTCTGCTTTCCGTGGCTTGCTCCCATCATGTTTTGGTAATCCCACTGGCTTTCAGAAAACTCCGAGGGGCGCACGATGAACAGCCAGGAGAGGCAGCCGACTGGAGGCGCTGGTGAGGGCGTCCTCTTGTCCCGGGGCCGCGTGAGGACACTGGGCTTAGGGATCTGCTCCTGCACTTTGCCCA
Source organism: Equus caballus (assembly GCF_041296265.1). Lineage (NCBI taxonomy): Eukaryota > Metazoa > Chordata > Mammalia > Perissodactyla > Equidae > Equus > Equus caballus. Next base: position 10,260,700 of record NC_091702.1, on the reverse strand, counting down.
TCCAGGAACCAAATTTTTCTCTCTTCCCTGGGAAGTAATAAGCCGTTGGGACAATAATTCACACAAACCGAACGCACCAGAAACTAGGCTACAAACCAGACTGTGGCAGGATTCTTCAAACTGCGCGGCTGCCGAGCTCCCGCCGGTTTCGGGCCGCAGGGCGGGCAGCACGGAACGTGGTCCAGCGAGCAGCAGGGCCCCGGCCCGCGGCTGCCTCCTCTCGGCCTCCGCGGCCAAGGGGATGACCCTGTAGGCTGCCGGGGAGTGGCCGAGGCTGGGGCCTGAGAGCAGGGTGAGAGCTGGCGGGGGCGCACAGTCTCTAGAAGCATCCGCAGCTGCCGCTTCATTTCAGAGGCGGTGTCGTGGGGCCGAGTGCCAGTCGCCCCTCCCGGGTGGACGCTTTTCCCGGGTCGCTCCCACTATCAGGGTGCTGGGCGACTGCAACAGCTGTGGCAGACGTGGGGTCAGGACGGAGGGCGTCGGACGAGCTCGAGAATCCCCTGCCGGCCGGGCGCATCCTTCCCGCAAAAGGCCATCCTTCCCGGAGGAGCGCCTCCTCGGTCGTCAGGTGCTTACTCCGGGGCGCTCGCCGCGTGGGCTGACCCGAGTCTCCAGGGGGTGACCTGCGGCTTTCTGCGCATGGCTCTAGAAGCAGGCTTCTCCTGAGTGCACCTGCAGCCTCAGGCGCCCTGAGCAGCACTCGGGCTTGTCACTTGGCCTCACCCTGTGAGACACTCCTTTGGAGCTGTCTTCTCCTCGACTGTAGTAGTCGAATGCTGATAGACATTTCTGCCACGTGGCCGGGGAATGGTTTTGTGAAGTTGGTATTTCTCCTAAAAGAGAGGCAGGGAAAAGAAAGGCACACTGTGGTCTCGTGTTTGCAACATGAAGGCAGAAAGCCGTGTCCTCCCCGGGCCGCCCCATCCTCGGGTGGAAAAGCAGCAGCTCAACCCGCTTTCCTGTCGGGAACCAAGTGGGGCAATAAGCTGACCACACTGCATTCTCATTCCCGTTGCCGGGCCTTTGTCAGAGTCCTGTGTCACTCTTGAGAATGTCATTTCTTAGGAAATAAAAGAACAGTGTGGCCGTGGTTAGTGTTGCTGGTAAGTTCTATTACTTGAGGTACATTTACTGTAATAGGAAAATATATACCTGATAGGTGTGTTACAAAGCCTGTTCCTGCCACAACCGTCATCTTCAAACATCATGGCACTTGCACTTCAGAAGCCACCATGCTGGGGAAACGGGATGGACAGGGCTTGTATGATGCTGATCTCCTTTAAAAGGAGAGGATGAGAAAGCCACGTGGTCCCACAGGGCTCTCTGCAGGGCTGCCTGCGTGCTGGCCTGTTTCGTTAGCTGATTTTGGTCAGAGCTGTTCCGTCTTTTTTCTGTGTGTTTAGTTTGCATGACTTCTTCTTCAGCCCTGTCTCAGGCTGGATTGGTCGCACTGACGTAGTTCAAATGTGCCTTTTCCTCCACAGGTGTCCCTGCATCTTGGGGCTGTCACACTTGGTGTGAACATCTTCTAAGGCCATGAAAAGATGTAGGGCAGGCGCGTGGCAGTGGGGTCTCAGATCCCTGGGATCAACATGGAGTGGCTGTCTGGATCACTAATTTTACACATAGATTTTGGGGAAATGTTGTTTTATATTAAATAGTGATGTAACAATGGACTTGAGTGCTCAATTTCCATGAATTTTAAAGATAATACACAATGCTTCAAAACATTTTATGCTAAGCAGATTCCATAAGCCACCTTCTCAGACTCCTGAAATGGGTAGTATTGTGGGTTGAATTGTGTTTCCCCAAATATGTTGAAGTCCTGACCCCTAGTACCTCAGAATGGGAACTTACTTGGAACTAGGGTCATTGCAGATGTAATTAGTTAAGTTTAGATGAGGTCATACGGGAGTAGGGTGGCCCCTAATCTGATGTGACTGGTGTCCTTATAAAAAGGGGAAGTGTGGACACAGACACACACAGGGGAACATCATGTGAAGATGGAGGCAGGGATGGAGGCTACATGTCTACAAGCTTAGGAAAGTCCAAGATTGCCAGCAAACCACCGGAAGCTGGGGGCAAGGCCTCGTACAGATTCTTCCGCACAGCCTCGGAGGGAACCAGCCCTGCCGACGCATTGGTTTCAGACTTCTGGTTCCAGAGCTGTGAGACAACCCACTTCTGTTGTTGACACCACTCAGTTTGTGGTACTTTGTTACAGGAGCTTTGAGCAAACCTTATACCTTATTGGTCCCTTAAAAGAAAGCTAAGTGCTGGGTTAGAGGGGCGTTTATGACCCAGCGATCAGTGTTTCCTCTTGCTGGGGCGCTTCTCTGGCAGAGTTTGAGAAGCACTGCACTGTGTCATGGAAAGAGCTCAATTTTAGGGCCTGACAGACCCAGCTTTGGATTCTGGCGGGGTCACCTCCAAGCACTGTGGCCTTAGGCATAGATCCAAATGTTCCCTTATGAGGATTAAACGAGAGGCTGTGTGTAATAAGCCAAGCGTGGGACCTGGCGACCTGGGGGCTTCTCAGTAGATGAGACTCTTGATTCCTCTCTCCCTTCTGACCTTTCTGTCCCGAGAGGTCATTTTGTCTGAGGGAGGAGCTCAGGCCTGGAGAGGTAAGATGACTTGTCTTCAGTCACTCATGAACTGGTGCGAGGCTGGCTGTCAAACCCAGGCCACTCGACTCCACACCTGCACTGTGTTCCCCTCCATGTAGTCTTCCGGGGGCTCCCCCTCGTTATAGAAACTCTCTGCATATTCCACCAACTGTCGTAAAGGCGATGAGAGAGGTGAGCCTCCAGGCCCTGGATACTGTTTATGCCATCTAGCGAGACGCCCCTGCTGTGGAGGGTTCTTGCATTACCCAGAAAGCCTTCTTATCAGAAGAAATGCCTGTTTATTTATCGTTTGCTTTCCTCTTCTTTTTACATATTCTTAACATGTAATTGTTAGCATGAAGTAATTATTGCCACATGAAAAGGCTGTATTTTGTTCAAAAGTGTTTTGCAATGTTCATCACAGGAGGAAAGGTCTTGGGCCTTTTAAGAAGGAACCAATCAGAGTCCGAGGGCTGATCAAGGTTGCGACAACTACGGGGGCCTGGCCTGGTAAGAAGGCGTCGATAAGCAGGGGTTAGAGCAAATTAGTTGCTGGTGAGTAATTCCAGATGCAAAGTGGCCTGAGTTACCTCTTCCAGATAGAAGGAGGGTACCCGGGGGACATCAGCCTACAGATGGAGGAAGGCTGCCTAAGTTCTGATTCCGTGCTGATAAAGATCAAGGGCTGGAGCCAAGCCTGCCCAGGTCTTGCCCATCCCAGGAGGTCGGACAGCTGCAGGGCCCGCCCCCACCAGACCCCAGTGCACCTCTCTGCAGTGTTGCAAACAACTGCAGGGGGTTCAGGTTCCCCCTTCCACTCACTCTGAGGTCCCCCACCCCAGGTTAAGAGCCGTTACCTTCTACCTTATTGGCCCCTTAAAGGAAAGCCAAGTGCTAGGTTGAAAGGGCGTTTATGACTGACTTCTTTTCTGTTTAAGACTAGAGCTGACTTGAAAAAGAGCATATGTCCTGGCATGAAGAATAGTTCTTGGTATGGTAGGATTGGTGGGAGAAACCAAACAACAGGGTCTCCTGAATGAAAAGAACAGAGAGTCGGGAAGCCCTGGCAGGGTTCTCGGCTGCCTGCGGGTGGCATGGGGCCCCTCGGCTCGGTATCGGGTGAGCCCCAGGGAAGCGGCGGTGCTGCCTGGAGAGCAGCAAGTGGGGGACGCCTCCATCTCAGCGCACCGTGTAAACTGGCAGAGAGCAGAGTGACAGTGATACACAAAAGAACCCCAGTGACAAAAACACCCAAACATTTATATTGTTTCGAATTTTGTTCTGAATTTTGAAATTTTAATACATTCTAATAAAAAATATTTCGTGAAAAAAGTGGGTCCTGCTCTATCCTATGTTTGAATTTTTATATCTAGCGGAAAGCCTAACCCAGAAGTTGCAAACCAGCCCACAAACATGTTATTTCGCTTGTTGGGTGTTAAGTTTTGTTTTGTTTGTTTTTTAATTAATTACCGGCATTTAAAACTAGACTTTCTACTAAAAAAAATTTAGCTTTCAGCTTCTCTTGGGGAAATAGAAACTGAATTACTGGCACAACTGGTTGGGATTTCCTGTTGCCCCCTGCTCCCACCCCTCGGCTGTCTGCTACCCCAGGCCAGCCACACCCAAGGCACCCCCATTTCCCTGGTGCCCCTTTCGCAGTACGAGGCCTGGAATTCCAAGTGCAATGCCTTGAAAGATCAGACCCATCAGGAAGGAGACAGCAAGTGCTTCATGGATGCTCAAACAGGGGGCATCTGGTCTCCAGCCTTAGCTGGGTCTATGTGGACCAGACGTGGGTGCATGTAACCCAGGTGGACAGGTTTCTTTCTTGTAAAATGAGCATAGGATTCTTTCGAGGATTAAATTAGATCGCATATTTAAACACCTCACAGGAGTCAACGCTTGGTAAATGGTAGCTCTGAGCCGGGGCATCCCAGACCGCTCAGGGCATCACAAAGATTCTGACAAATAATCTGTGGTTCAGACTTCAGAATTGATGGCCACAGTTGGGCGTGCGGTTGCTCTAGCAGCCAAGTACCTTAGAAATCAGGCTGAGGAAGGTAGTGCCCCGTGAGACCACAGGTTCTGAGGACAAGGACGCAGGCCCCCTGCACTCGCACAAGAAGACCTGGAACCCAAGGTGCATACAGACCCTCGGCATAACACAGATGTCCTTTGCCTTCCATGCATCACTCCTCTGTCACCAGGAGTGTTAGAAAGCTCTGGGAAATGTGATGGGCCAGGAGATGTCTCTTTGTTTTAATAAGGCCACGCTAGCAGATCTGATGTGTACCTGGGCCTGCTCCAAAGAAACGTTAATCCGCATCGCGACAGCCCAGGGCTTTTGAGCAAGTGCTCACTTCCAGTGCAAACACAAAATCAACCTGCTGCAGACAGCCAGTGGCGAGGAGCCCGAAAACTGCAAGGGGCCTGTGCTTCTCTAGGGTGGAAAGGAGTGGCAGCACGCACTGCTGTGACCCTGGTTAGCTTTATCTCTGAAGATATCGCCCATCCCTAGGAGCCAAGCCCGGGAATGATCGCACTGCTTTCTCTCCCTGCCAAGTGTTCCACCCTAGCCCTTTTTATAGGAAGTTGCCTTTCTTCTGAGCAGAAAAGGATTATCCCTGGGTCAAGCAAAAGATGAGTAAATGATTACTGGCTGCCATGAAAGGATCCCATAAAGCATTCATGTTGTCCCACAAAACGGATCTGGTTTTTACACGTCTGTCTTTTTCGTTCATTTCCTGCAGGTAGAAGGCTGCCAAAGTCCCTTAATGATGCCAGGGGTAAGGCTCACATTAGGAAATGGGTGGCCAAGGGTTTGGGATTTCCCCACACTGTTTCCTCCTCCATCTCATGACCTGACAGAAGCAGCTCTCTGAGTCACATATCGAATGGACTCGGGTGGAGGAAATATCCATTTACTATGATAAACTAGGGAGGTCCCTCAGAAAGAAAACCAGGGCTTTTTCCCGGGTGAGCCCTGCGTGGAGTGGGGCAAATGATGTGGCAATGAGTCCCACACTGGGGATTTTGAAATTGACAGGGAAATGCTGGGTCATCTAGGTTCAAGCTGTAACCAAGGTGGGGATTCTAAATCCTGCCTTTTAAGTGGAAGAGTTCTCAGGGAGCCTGGATTCAGGGAAGTCTCAGCTGGAGTTCTTGGTGGCCACAGGCAGTCAGGACCCCTGGGGAGGTCCCCTACTGCCCCCAACCAAGGGAAGTTGTCTGCTCCGCCGAGAGCCTGAATTTCCTAAAACGGCTCCAGTAGCCAAGGAATCCCCAGACAGACACCCTCTCCAGATGGACTTTGGCCTCTGACTGTTAACAGTCTCAACTCTTCCCCATGTCCGCTTCTAGATCTCACCGGCTTTGCTACCTTAACCAGTAGAGATGAGGATGCCCCACCCCCATAAGTCTTGAGCGTGGTTTCCTATTGCCCTTTAGCCTGCTTACACACACACACACACACACACACACACAGAAACACACACACCAAGATTATCCCCTTGATCTCTGGGCAGAAACTCTTGGACAATGGTTACTCTCCCCTCCCCAAATCTGGAGAACTGCACCCCTCGGCAAATGTGTCAATCAAAACCCTGCCATTTAATATAGGCTAGTCTCTGTCTGAAATGTGCAGAAATGTCATTGTCTCAAGTGAAATGGTGATCACCAGAGTTTATCTGTCCAGACTGGACAAAACTGAACCTGAGCGTTTTTTGACGTCTCTCCCATCCCTAGAATCTGTGAGTCTGGGATCCTTCCAAATATACACAGTAAACATGAATTCTTCTAAAAAAAATTGTGGCTTGTGCAAAATTACTAATGACTGAACCAAGTATAGAATCTTAGTTCTGGCCCCAGGAGGAATTTTATAATTTACGTTTTAGGTGAAAACTCTTTTTTCCCATTAAATACTACATAAAAATGGCAGGATTCTCTACTGAATATTAATGTTACTACAGCAAACACAGGGGACACTGAAAATCTGAAACAAAAATACGTGACCCATTATTTGAAATGTCGACGAAAATAATCCATAACCAATCTATAAATGAAAATTTGGATGAGTTTATTCTGAGCTAAAATGTGAGACCCATGGCCACAGGGCCTTTCTTCCCAAAGGAAGAAAGGGCACCAAAGAAGTGGAGTGCACAGAGTGGTTATATACCCCAAAGAGGGTGCTTCACATAGGATTGAAATGTCCTTTTTACAATAGTTGCGGGACTGCTCTGTTGGCACAGTGATTGATGGACACAGCAGGTAGGTTTGCTGTCTCAGTGAACACAGTAGGGTGGCAGTTCTGTTGTCTCGAACTGGGTGGTCACAGGTGAGCTGGGTGGTCAAAGGTGAGCACAGTAGTCAGTTCCTAGCCTAAGGAAAGATGCTTATCCTTAAGGAAATGCCAATGTCGTGTGCCTTTATCTTAAGGCCATTTGTTCTTGCCATAGTAAATGTTTAAAGCAGATGTGCAATGCATGCTCAATGGTCACGTCAGGCCCTTTTGGAAAAACAAAGTCAGGTCGAATTAGTTTTACACCAAATGGCTTCCTCATATACTCCAATATATACTATTGCTTGCCATTTCTATTTGTCACAAAGAATGCAACAAAAAGAAGAAAGTCTGCCTCCCGCTCCATGGGGACGCAGCCTGAAGCCTGGGGCCACCAGGAGCACAGCCCTCAGCTCCTCTCCCCCAACGGGGACCCCATCTCTGCTCAGCCTTCCCTGGGCCCTCAGGGCCTCCCCGCCCACTCTGCCTTCTGAATTTTCCTTGTCAAAGCCGCCCGCAGCGCAAATCGCCCCTTCAGCAGACTCCTCCCAGATGCCTGCCCTCCGTCTTGCCGGCAGAGTCGTCTTTCCCTCTCGGTCCCCAGGCCTCTGTAGGCTGGCACACTCTCGCCACCCTCTGACTTAGATTCCATTGTGTAGTTTGAATATGCATCGTCTTCACCACTGCATTTAAGCTCCAGAAGGCAGAGACGCCATTCTATCCATCGTCATTCCCCCATGGACACTTACACAGGTTAGACACATCTGATCCACTTTTATGAAGTTTAAGTGAATTGAAGATGGATGACAATGCCTGACTCCAGCTGTGTGTATATACCACAGGATACTTGGAATGTCGGATGAGCGTGGGAGAGACTTGGCTGATGTCATCAGGGTTTCTCAGCCTTGGCACTATTGACATTTAGGCTGGATCATTTTTTCTTGGGGGGAGGGCTGTCCTGCATATTGTAGGATGTTTAGCAGCATCCCTGGCCTCTATCCTCTAGTTGCCAGTAGCATTCACCCTTCTCCCAAGTTGTGACAAGCAAAAATATCTCCATACATTGTCAATGTCCCCTGGGGCAGAATTGGCCTCAGTTGAGAACCACAGATGTAGGTGCCTCCCGAGGGCGACCGAGAGGAAGCACAGATCCTACAGAGACTTACTCCTTACTTCCATGATCATCATTGTTTTATCACATCAGCATAAGGCTACTGATACCTTCTGGCCAAACGTTCTATCTGACGGGCTCTCACAGTGTTAGTCAAACACTGGAATTTTCTTAAACGGGGTGGGGAAAGAAAGAACTGGGTAAGGCCCATTCCCTGTGAAATACAAACATCTTTTTTTGAGGAGGCTGTAGTCTTGGAGATGGCACAAAAGCCACTAGGAGGAGCCTGGGGTCATTCCAGGAAGACCGAAAAGGGAAAAAACAACAACAACAAAAGCTGAAATGAAAGACATATTTTTCCTCAGCAGGTTGTGGGGGGCCATCATTGCTTAATGAATTAACACATACAAACCCAAGGAAGGTGTACACCTATTTTTGGCACAAGTCCTGGAGCTGTGGTGTGGATGGTTCAAACATTTCGTATGTGCAGGGAGCTGGCCCCCACGCATCCGTGCCCTGGCCCCGGGGCTGGGCCATCCATCAGCTCCGAGCAGCAGCCGTAGGCAGGCGGGTCCAGATGAAGCGAATTTGCTCAAACACGGCCAATGCATTGAAACGAACTCCCACTCTTGCTTTTCTTTGAAGCTGTTGCATTCCGTCATGTCAGGCAGCTGAGTCGGGCAATGCCCAAGTGGCCATAACAGACTCACGGACTCACTCACAGCTCCCCTAGGGGAGCTGTGGGACTGTTTTTTTCCCTCATTGAGGCAGTAAAGATGGATTTTGAGGTGGCGAGTGAGGCATTACGCGTTCATGACTGCACAGCAACTCTCAGCTCACACACTGTGCAGTGACGGTGGAAGCGGGACCAGTTATGTAAGGCGCTGGCTCAAGGCCCTTCCCTGCATGGCTCCTTTCTCATCACGTCATTCACCTGCCGAGAGGCTGAGGCCTGTGGCGTGGGGGGACTGCTGAGTAAAGGCCTGTGGTTTGGTGCAGAGCATCTCAGGCCGAGATCTGAGAAGGCCTGACCAGCTACTGAGATGTGGGAGCCTGCCTGCAATGGCAACAGCCACCTGGCCGCCCTCACATTTGATGTTCTGGTGGGCTGCATTCAGATCTGCAGAGCCAGCTGGGAGCCTCTGATGAGAAAATTGAAGACTTAGGCAGCCAGCAGTTTGGTTATAGCCCACTCTCCTCTCTGACACCGGGAGAGAAACTCGCTCAAGTGCTGGCAAGAGATGAAATTGGACTCGCTAAGGCACTGTCTCATGAGAAGGCAAACATCATGACGGGGCAGTCTCTGCTCTGATGCACAGGCACTGACAGAAGAGGTAGTTCCCGTGCTGAGGTTGCACTTCGGAGGGCAAACCTGCGAAATTGGCATCAAAGGAGACATGGGACCTGGGCGACGAGACACAGCAACGCCCGCTCGGAGCAGCCTGGAGGGGTCTCTCTCTCTTCCACCCTCAGTTTTCCCACCTACAAGAAAATCACAATCCCTGTGGCAGCTGCCGTGCAGCGTGGGCGGAAGAACCAGCTTGGAGTCAATGGCTGGGCAGGTTTCAGGGGGACTGGGAGACCCTGAAATTGGCATGAGCATGCTGTCTCCATGTGTGGGTGTGCATCTTCCTGGGGGGGGAGGGTGGTAGCTTTACTGTATTCTCAAACAATATAGTTATTCTCAAAAGATTAAGAAGCATTGGTTTAGATGATATACAGGGTAAGCATCCCAAATTAAGATCTCGTCAGCAAAGATTTCTGAGGAGAAAGAGCTCGGAGGGGCACCTCCTATGTGTCAGGGCTGTGCCGGCACTGAGGAGGAGGCAAACAAGGTCCTTGGCCTCCTGGAGCGTATGACAGACTTGTGAACACGAGACCGAAACAGTCCTAAGTTGAAAAGCAAAGGTAGCTGCAGGCCACGTGGACTGGAGGTCGTAAGTGTTTTAAGAGCCCTCAAAATTCGGAAGCAAAAATGGACTTGGGTGGCCAGGGTAGAGGACAAGATCAGACTGGGGAAGGCAGAGCAGGGCCTCAGCGGGGATGCCCCAGGGGGCCCGTGCGGCAGAGCCTGTAGGCCAGTGTAGACACTGTGAGGCGGGGACTGCTGAGCGGGACACGAGCCAGTTCTGGTGTGACAGTCCATCCCGGATGCCCCTGGGACGCTTGGCCTGCTCTGGTCTTGCAGCCTTTGCCCCCAGGTGGGCTGAGGGGCTCCCCTGGGAAGCCAGAGGGGAGGACAGAGCCGGCCAGGCCAGACAGACGCGTCCTCAGACCGGACCGGTGGCTCGCGGGTCCCGCAGGGAGCACTCGCGTCCAAACCTAACTCTCGATGGGCTGCGCAGGCGGGCGGCTCCCCACGGTCGGGTCCACGAGTGCGCCTGGCGGGGCCACAGCCAGCACTTAGTTACCCCAAAGCACACCGAGCGGACAGAGCGCTGGAAAAGGGGGGAGCTGGAAATAACGATATTTCAGAAAAAAATACGTGAGTGTTCATCATGGTAAAATCAGAAGGTTGTTAATGCCTTTGCACTTAGCGTCTGGCGTGGCAGTTTCTCAATTCCGTGTGCGGCGGGGCCACTGTCCCCTTCCTGTGCCGCTGGCTTCCTCGGTCCTGCTCTGACCCGGGCCCACTCACGGGCCAGGTCCCTCCACATTCAGCAAGGGTCCTCCGGCAAAAGGTGTCTCCCCTCCCCTCCAGGGCACTCCTAGGGAAATTTTGGGATCCTGCCACGGCCCTGTGGATGTACGGATACAATAGTTTTTTCTAGAATGTGCTCTTGAAGGCAGAAGCGGACTCTGGTGACCAATGCAGGACGCTCACCCCACACTGGGGCCCAACACCCACTTCCCAAGGAAGCAGTTGTTCACCTGGGGTCCCCATCACTGGGAGGGACTATTTCAACCAGCTGGATCTGCAGCTCCCTTGGATGCTACTCCCAGTGAAGTGAGGGAGATCCGGGCCAGGGCTGCCCATTTCTTTCCAGAAAGAGCGGGGTCTGCTCTTCCCTGACCTGTTCTCCAGGCACTTCTTCCCCTTGATGACCCTCTCCCATCCTGGGAACCCTCCCTGACCCTGTGACTTTTCAGGTCCCTCAAGGGCTAAGAGGCTTGTGTCACCTTTCTTCTGTCTCTGAAGTTTACCGGTCCCCTTTCTCGGCCATCACTGGCCTGGCTGAATGATGTGGGTATCTGAGGGGGATCCCAAGTACCAGCTGTACCTTCAGGGTCAATGGCCTTGTTGGTCCACTGGGTTGGGACGAGGAGTGACTGCTGTCAGCTGATGGGAAAGACCAGGCTGGACGACACTGGCCTAAGGGAGCACCTCGCCTCCTAAAGTGACCCCACATCCTGGCGGAATTCAGCCTCCCCTTCAAACAAAGCTGGCAATGATACCTTTCGGCTTCTCTTTCCTCCCGCTCCCCCAGCACAGGCGGGGTCTCCAGCACAGCAGATGGCTGCGTGGGGCCTGGCTCTGGCCCACTGTCAAGACTCCTCAGGTCCACTTACTTGCTCCCTAGTCGCTTTTAGTCAGTCAAAGACCAGAGTTCCAGATGAAAAAGAAAGGTGGAGGGGAAGAGGCTAAAACTCAGTTCAAATTAAAGCAGCATTATTTATTTTAATTCGTTATTCATATTGACTTTCAGCATGGCGACTCGTACATTGTGGCTCATGTTAAGAGTTTCTCGTTCACTCTCATCAAAGCCTCACAGTCTCTGGGCCTCTTTTCATTTCCAGAGAATCCTGCTTTGGTGAGGTGTGGCAGGATGGGGAGGCAGGGCCTCCGTGTAGTAAGTGAATTTGGGCTCAGGGATGAGCAAAGGTTAAGTGTTAGTATGCCTCCCCTGCCAGGTCACATGGTACAGAGAGAACTTTTGGTCTGGGCTGGCTATGGCCTGCCTGTCCCTGGCCAGAGGGCAGACTCCCAACCCTGGTAGCCAGTCAGATCCGCCTCCCAGGAATCTGAAATTTGAGCAAAGTCATCAAAAGACAGAAACAATTGCAGCTCATTGGTTATTCACAGCTGTGTGCCCAGGGGCCCTGGTGAGAGGCCTGTGTCTTAGACTCTTGACTCCATGTGCTTCCTGCCCTTGGAGTTCCCCAGTTCCTGTCCATTCATTCCCAGTTTCTGAGGCTGGTTTCTCAGCCATTAAGGAATCAGTGTTTTCCCAGTAAATTCCCCTTTGGTTTGGATTAGTCAGAGTCCGTTTCTGTTGCTTACCACCCAGAGCCCTAGTCACAGCCACAGTGCAGCTGGGTTTCTGAGGGTCCCTTAAGTCACACTTGGCTTCGGAATGTTGCCCCACAGCTGTGCTAGAAGCCAGCGAAGTCTTTCCATTGCCCCTTACGGCAGCCATCCTTTCCTAGAATCCATCTCGTCCGTGGCCAGGCCCATGCTGGACATTAGTTGATTATGGTTTATAACTTGCCTTTTGGTTTCTTTCAGTGTTTTTAAATTTAATTTCCGTTCCGACTGAGCCAAATCTCTCCACCCCATACCTGGGGAACAGACTTGCTTCCCATATGGTCAGCTGCTTGATGCTCCTCAGACACATTCTAGGAAATGCAGCCCGGGAGAGCATTTTTACAAACCAAACTGGAAAACTACAATCAAGGGCTTCTAAAATGTTCTTTCTTTCTGAACTAGTAATTCAACGAATTCAGGAATCTATTCTAAGAAGATTGTCAGAGAAGCATAAGGATGAGTAAGCATATTTATTACAATATTCTTCTTGAAGACATCCTAAATGTGCAACAGCCAGGAAATGGGTAAGTAAACAATGGTCTGTCCATATGATGATATATGATACATCCATTCAGAAATCACAGTTTTGTAAAATGTGTAATACTGTGAGGTAAATTCTTACACCTTCTTGTGTACCAGGGGGAAACAAATAAAGCAGGACACAAAACTGTATGTGCAGGATAATCTCACTTTGTTTTATTCACATTGGGAAGGATGGCACCCACATGTTAGTGATGGGTCCCTTGACGGGGTGCTCTTGGGTGGGTTGGTAGGCTGTGAGCCCTCTGGGGCCAGGAACTATGTCGTACTTAAGGTTATAGCTCTAATTCCTAGCTCAGGTGCAGGCACGTGGCTTGTCGGGGAAATAATGAGGGAGTTTCTTTATATTTCTCCATAGTTTTCTTTTCTTTTAGATAATGAATGTACATTTCATGTAAAATCAGAAAAAAATATTTTAGGCAATAAAGCTTCAGTGCATGAGGTTTACTGAAATCCTATTCATGCTTCAGGGTCCTTGTAGCAGTTTTAAAACATAGCAACAAATATTTGATTTCTCCTTCCCTGGAGGGGGAGTCTGTGTCCCCTCCTTTTCAGTGACACTGCTTCAACCCAGTGAGCACGGTGGAAATGGTGCTGTGTGACTTCTGAGGTTCGGTCATAAAAGGCTCTGCAGTTTCGGCCTCCTTTGCTAGGAGCATTTGCTATTGATGCCCTGGGCCATATCATAACAGGTTCACCACCCCGAGGCTGTCATGTTGGAGAGGGCACCTGGGGGCGCTCTGGTCGACATTCCAGCTGAACCTGTCCTTCCTCCCAGGCGCCAGGCACATGAGTAAAGCAGCCATCTTGGAAAGGGATGCTTCCAGCCTCCTGTGGTTTGAGTCACTCCCAGCCAACTGGGGTCCAGACAGCATGGAGCAGAGACAAGCTGCCCACATTGTGTCCCATCCAAATTCCTGACCCGTAGATAACTTGAGCAGTATAAAGTGTTGATTGTTCTATGCCACTAAGTTTGGGGTGATTTGTTAGACAGTAGTAGATACCAAAACAGTCCTCCTGAAACTTCTCCCTCTTTTTTTTTTTGAGGAAGATTAGCCAACATCTGCTGCCAATCCGCCTCTTGTTGCTGAGGAAAACTAGCCCTGAGCTAACATCCATGCCCATGTGCCTCTACTTTATATGTGGGATGCCTGCAACAGCATGGCTTGCCAAGTGGTGCCATGTCTGCACCCAGGATCCAAATCGGTGAACCCTGGGCTGCCGAAGCAGAATGTGCTAACTTACTGCTACGCTACCAGGCTGGCCCCTTTGCCCTCTTTTTGAAACCTTCCCTGATCCTTCCTGTCCTTCCCACAGCCCCAAGCCCAAAATTTGAATTAGTCATTCTTGTCTCTAAAAGCCTTTTTATACCTATATCAGACTACTGACTCATCTTGTCTTTCTCCGGGACATGATGAATTCCATACCGGAAGCAACTCTGTGAGCCATTTTTGTGTTCTCAGAGCACCCAGCACAGTGTCCAGCACACTGAGTCTAACTGATGGTCCTTTTATTCCTTTTGCTATTAGTATAATGCACAGGAGAGATGGAAATTGACAGAGAAGCCAATTTGGTGTGGATGTCAGGCTTTCATGTAACTGGCTATCTGCATGCTTCTGGGCTGTAACTTATCACAGTGGGATGGCATTATACCTGTAAACCATCCCAATGTCATGGTTTGCTTGGGCTGCCACAATAAAATACGATAGACTAGGGGGCTTAAACAACAGAAATTTATTCTCTCAAAGTTCTGGAGGCTAGAAGGCCAAGATCAGGGTGTCAGCAGGTCTGGTTTCTCCTGAGGCCTCTCTCCTTCGTTTGCACACGGCAAGGCTTCTCATTATATATTCACATGGTCCTTCCTCTGTGTGAGCACATCGGTGGAGTCACCTCTTCATTTTACAAGGATATAAATCCTATTGGATTAGGGTCCCACCCTTATGGCCTCTTTAACGGCCCTGTCTCCAAATACTGTCACACGAGGGGTTCAACAAATGAGCTGGCGGTGGGTGTGTGGCCCAATTCAATCCATAACACCGCAGAACACAGTGGATTCTCCGTTGTTGCTTATATTCTCTGTGTTGTAGATGTCAGTGAAGAGAAATATGAACTCAGTGATGCAAATTCTCCCCATCAACACTCTCCTGGCTGTGAGTTCCAGGCATATGCTGCTCTTGCTCTTGTACCTCTTTAAGTAATGGCCTGCTTAGGTGACGGGTCTGTGACAACTTGCCCTTCTCCACCGCCAATGACAGGATCTGACTTCATGTAGGTTTTGTTTGTTTGCTTGTTTTATGTTTGGTGCCTAAGGAACCCTCACACAAATCTTCTTCAGTATCCTTGTCAGCCACAAAACAGTGCTGATTGCAAAGTGATGCAGGACGACTTGCTGTGTGCAGTGGGCGTTCTGCCATCACAGCACCATCAATTTGCCGAAGCTGAAGAAAGAGCATCAATAAAAGGGCTTGGGAAGGGAGCTGCCAGAAACAATAAGAGGGTGCTCTCAGGATACTCAGGAAACATCAGGGGCTGGGGGACCAGCAATTCCTCTTTAGAATCTTTCTTCTCAAATTAGTTCCTAGCAATTTCCCTTTTTGTTAATCTCTGTTTTTATTGTTTTATATCATATTCCAAAAATGAGGAAGAGAGAAGGAAAGAAAGAGGGAGAGAGAGAGAACACAGTCCCCCACGGAGCGGCGTTGGATTTGAGACTCTTTTATGCCCTATCTGTGAGCTGCAGGTGCTGGGTAAGGCATGGAGCAAATGTTCGAGGTCACACATTTGCCCTTTGTAACTCAAGTTATAGCGCACCTATCTTGCAATGCTTGCCCCTTGTTTTCAGCTGGTCTTTGTCACACTACCTTATTGTCAAACCAGCCCTCTCCCAGCCGTCCTTCTGCCTCACTTTCACCCCTTGAGGCAGGAGAAGGCTTCTCGCTCTGAGTCATGCTGTCACCCACGCTCCACGGGAATCTGCGGGCTCTCATTTTCACCTAATGTCGCATATTTGCACTGTTACCACCCTGCCTGCATGGACTACTGTTCTAATATTGAAAAGTTCTGTATGTGAAAATCAGTTCTGAAATAGATTTTATCTGCCAGTTGAAACTGGTAAGAATTTTGCTCCAATCTGTAAAACAGGCTTTATCCCTGATCAACACTATAAAGCCCTCAAGATTTTACCTTTCTTGAATTGTCTAAAGGTAGAAAGAGATTCAGTTTGCTAAGAGCCCTTGTTTTTGACACAAAGACAGATATCCACTCCTGTGCTGTGCTGCACAAAGCAACGATTCATTTTAAAAACCTCTCAGGACCATGAATTCTCCCGGTACGAAAAATGAGCCCAAGTCTTGCTTTCTTCATTAATTTTAGTATGTTCTTTCTCTGCTGCTTCACTTCAGAAAAGAGATATAATTACTATCTTTATGAGTCAGACGCATGGCCCAGCACCTGTTAGAAAGTTAAAAAATATTTTCCCCGCATCACATTACCCAGTGAGGCCCATTGTTTTCATGCAGTCGCTAGAGTTCACTCATTCGACAAAATGACTATGTTGGAGGTTTTAAAAGTCATAGTGAGAATGAAAAACAATGACTAGAGGCATTTCCAAATGCCAGTACCTTAAAGATAGCAACATGAACTTGCTAAACTCTGATTTCCATTCTTTTTAAATTGTTCATAGATGAATAAAGGAGAGTCTGTTTCTCCAGGTGACAAAGTTCCAGATGCAGGCAGCTCAGGGTTGTTTTCTTAAGACATACCCAAGGTAGTTACTTAGGCATTAGGTATGGAATTCAGTCAGAGCTAACTGCGAAAGGAGATTCAATATGTTTGAATAGATTATTGACATAAAGATTAAAGAATAATTGTAAGTAAGTAAAACTGATGTCATGACATATAAACTATCCAGCTCAAGAAGGGGCAGGATGTGATTTAAAAATCTTTACACAGTCGATTTCTTGCCTAAATGCTGTATGAAGAGACAGAGGTCAAAACACTATTGTTCTGCAGGTGGCAGACGTAGCATTTGATCCCAAAGCCAGACACAAGACAGTGGGAGAGTGTCAGCCTCTCAGCTCTGCCTGGCTCTCCTGGCGGCTCCAGAGCTGTTTCTGTACAAGACTGACTTGACTTTGCCTTGAGTGAGCGCTGCCTGCTGCCCAGTCCCACGTCGTTTGGGTTCAGCGGGGAGAGTTGGTCTCACACGCACACCCAGCCCCCGTGCAGGTACCATCTCTAGGCTTTGCCTGCTCATGGGAGGGAGATCGCGGAGTGGAGAGGCAGACATGCCCTTGGCCAGTAGGGAGAGTAAGTGAAATGCAAAGAGTTTGGAAATGCCTCAGAAGTGAGGGATACTGACACAAGTTTTTGTCCTTTTAATCTAGGCTGTCTTGATTAAAAGCTATTTTTTATATTCTTTTCCTTTTCCTGAAGCAATGAGTCAATACTGAATGAATTAGTGAAGAATTGGTTGAACAGGGAATATGTTATTTATCTCAATGAAATTTCTTATTTCATCAATTTCTTTGAAAATAATTATGAGTTCAGTATTTTATTAATGACACAATCACTGGAGCTCCTGGGGTTCATTCAAATACGTCTTAGAGAACTCTTTAGGAGCAATCTTTAAGCCAACCCATGCTTTGTAGTCAAGCCCTGAGTTGTTATCCGCAGAAAAGCAAGGTTTTGGTCTTCCTCTCTAAAAATTTATACAGTAGTTAATACAAGAAATTAATTGGGCAAAGATATCCCTTAATTCAGTACCTCAGCCAAATGGTTGGCACAAAGAAGTTAATAAATGTTTGTTGAATGAATAAATGAATAATGACACAAAGTGAAAAGGTGTGGACAATCATTTTACTTAAAAAATCAGCATTACTTTTCGAGGTTCATTTTAGATAGCAATGTTTGTTCTAATTTGCTAAGGACTAAAAATAACCAAAGAATCAAAATAAACAAAACAGATATCCTGGGGTTTTTCCAAACAGAACAATATATTCTACATTAAGCACTGTATTGATTGCTTCTCTCAGAAACAGATGACAAAGGGAATTTTCTAGCTTTGACTTCTTATATTAGAAAAAAAAGAGGAAGGTTTAAAATAATTATGCTAAGTTTGCCCTTTCATAAGCAGGAAAGGAAAGAAGAATTAAAAGGAAGGTTATAATAAAGTTAAAATTCAGGCGATCTGAGAAGTAGATACCAGACTGATTTAAAAGCGTATATGATTTATTGGGGGAATTTCCGATAAAAGGGAAAGGGAAGAGGGAGAGCGAGCAGGCAGGGGAAACCTTCAGACCACAGGGCAGGGCTGGCCCCTGTGACAGGAGCGGCAGCAGTAAGGAGCACTGAGTCATAGGACCTCCAGACTGCGGTGCAGGTCTGAGCAGGTCTCAGCCAGCCCAACGAGAGTGCCCACTGAGAAGTCCTGCCCCAGCCAGAAATTACAACCACGCTAGGGCATTGCCTGGGGCCTTCCTGGAAGCACACGGCTTCAGCTTGGAAACCCAGGCAGCCCCTGCAGGCTCCCACAGCTGGAGGCTGTTGATGAACCACACCCCTGGGGGCAGGTGCTTATGGAGATTTGCGTTGATACCACGGTTTACTCCTCGTGCCACACGGATTTCTTCCTTTATACCTTTGGGGCATAGATCCACTATGGTTCCTGTGTTAGTTATCTATTGCCATGTAACAAATTACCCCCAAATTTAGCAGCTTAAAGAACATACATTATTATCTCCCACAGTTTCTAAAACCCAGGAACCCAGCAGTAGCTTAGCTGCCTGGTTCTGGCTCAGGGTCTCTCAGAGGTTGTAGTCAAGCTATTGGCCAGAGCTGGTGTCATCACAAGAACTACGGGGCTGAAGAATCTGCTTCCAGCCTCACATATGTGGTTGCTGGCTGGATGGCCTCAGTTTCTTGCTGACTGTTGGCCAAAGGCCTCTGTTCTTCACGCAGGCCTCTCTGAAAGCTGCCTACATGTACGCATGACAGTGGCAGCTGGCAAGTTGACAAGTGATGTGAGAAAGAGCAAGCAAGCAAGAGAGAGAGAGAGAGAGAGACTAAAACAGGAGACATAGTCTTTTATAACCTAATCTTGGAGGTTACACACCATCCCTTCCATCATATTCTATTGGTTGGTCACACAAGGTTGGTTACACAGACCAACCTTGATACACTGTGGGAGGGCCCCACACAAGGGTGTGACTATCAAGAGGCAGCGATTACTGGGGGATGTCTTGGAAGCTGGCTACCATAGTTCCCATGGACTTCGCTTCCTGATGGCAAACTTGGTACAGGGAATCCCAAGTGGCCTGGTGGCATCTCCAGCTTGTAATTCAATGAGACTGTTGACATGTCTTCAGTGAAAGCACATCCTCTATGGGGACGGGGATGTCTGACTCAGCAGAGCCCACAGTTGTAGAAGCAGGATGGTAAACTTAAGCCAGTGGGTCACTGGGGTGATGGTAATTGGGGTCCCTCCTGTTTCCATCCTTTGGCTGCCAGCCCTCTGTATTCTTCTGACACAGGGCTTTATAGAGGTCTTCAATTCAGTGCGTATACAGCATCCTGGAGGATGGCACCCCATCTCCAGAGAGGATTGCCTTTAGTCTGTTGAATCTAGAGTTGCTAAAAGATTTACTCAATGAAAACAACCAAAATATTACAAAATATAACAAAGAAAACAGTTTTTTTCCAATTATTTTATTGAAGTCATAATGGTTTATACCATTGTTTAATTTCAGGTGTATATTATTATTTATCAGTTTCTGTATAGACTGCATTGTGCTCACCACCAATAGTCTAATTTTTATCTGTCACCATACATATGTGCCTCTTTACCCCTTATGCCCACCCCCAACCCCCTTCCCCTCTGGTAACCACTGATCTGTTCTCTTTGTCTATGTATTTGTTTATCTTCCACATATGAGTAAAATCATACAGTGTTTGTTTGTCTCTGGCTTATTTCATTTAACATAATACCCTCAAGGTCCATCCATGTTGTTGTGAATGGCACGATTTTGTCTTTCTTATGGCTGAGTAGTATTCCATTGTATATATACTACCTCTTCTTTATCCAATCATCAGTCAGTGGGCACATGGGTTGCTTCCACATCTTGGCTATTGTGAATAATGCTGCAGTGAACATAGGGGTGCATAAGTCTCTTTGAATTGCTGATTTCAAGTTCTTTGGATAATAGCCAGTAGTGGGGTAGCTGGGTTGTATGGTACTTCTACTTTTAATTTTTTGAGAAATTCCCATACTGTTTTCCATAGTAGCTGCATCAGTTTGCATTCTCACCTGCAGTGTATGAGGGTTCCTTTTTCTCTACATCCACTGCAAAATTTCTATTTTTTGTCTTGGTGATTATAGCTATTCTAACCAGTGTAAGGTGAGATCTCATTGTAGTTTTGATCTGCATTTCCCTGATAATTAGTGATGCTGAACATCTTTTCATGTGCCTGTTGACCATCTGTATATCTTCTTTGGAAAAATCTCTGTCTGTATCCTCTGCTCATTTTTTTTTTTATCAGGTTGTTTGCTTTTTTGTTGTTGAGTTGTGTGAGTTCTTTATATATTTTGGAGATTAACCCCTTGTCAGATATATGATTTGCAAATATTTTCTCTCAGTTGATGGATTGTCTTTTTGTTTTGTTCCTGGTTTCCTTTGCCTTGCAGAAGCTCCTTAGTCTGAGGAAGTCCCATTTGTTTATTTTTTCTTTTGTTTCCCTTGTCTGAGTAGACATGGTATTCAAAAAGATGCTGCTAAGACTGATGTCAAAGAGTGTCCCACCTATTATTTTCTTCTAGGAGTTTCTTCTAGCAGTCAGGTCTTTAATCCATTTTGAGTTAATTTTTGTGTATGGTGTAAGATAACGGTCTACTCTCCTTCTTTTGCATGTGGCTGTCCCATTTTCCCAACACCCTTATCGAAGAGACTTTCCTTCTCCACTGTATGTTCTTGGCTCCTTTGTCGAAGATTAGCTGTCCATAGATGTGTGGTTTTATTTCTAGGCTTTGAATTCTGTTCTATTGATCCGTGTGTCTGTTTTTGAGCTAGTACCATGCTGTTTTGATTATTATAGCTTTGTAGTATAATTTGAAGTCAGGGATTGTGATGCCTCCAGCTTTGTTATTTTATCTCAGGATTGCTTTGGCTATTTGGGGTCTTTTGTCCCATATAAATTCTAGGATTCTTTGTTCTATTTCCATGATGAATGTCATTGGGATTCTGATTGGGATTGCACTGAATCCGTAGATTGCTTTAGGTAATATGGATGTTTTAACTAGGTTTATTCTTCCAATCCATGAGCATCTTTCCATTTCTTTGTATCTTCTTCAATTTCTTTCAATAACGTCTTCTACCAAACATTCAAAGAAGATTTAATACCTATCCTTCTCAAACTATTCCAAAAAATTGAAGAAGACAGAACACTTCCTAACTCATTCTATGAGGCCAACATCACCCTGATATCAAAACCAGACAAGGACAACACAAAGAAGGAAAATTACAGGCCAGTATTGCTGATGAACCTAGATGCGAAAATCCTTAACAAAATACTGGCAAACCGAATACAGCAATACATCAAAAAGATCATACACCATGATCAAGTGGGATTTATTCCAGGGATACAGGGATGGTTCAACATCTGCAAATCATTGACTGACTACATTAACAAAATGAGGAATAAAAATCACATGATCATCTCAATAGATGCAGAGAAAGCATTTGACAAGATCCAACATCCATATATGATAAAAACTCTCAATCAAATGGGTATAGAAGGAAAGTACCACAAGATAATAAAGACCATATATGACAAACTCACAGCTAATATCATACTCAATGAGGAAAAACTGAATGCCATCCCTCTGAGAACAGGAACAAGACATGGTGCCCACTATCACCACTCTTATTCAACATAGTACTGGAGGTTTTGGCCAGAGCAATTAGGCAAGAAAAAGAAATAAAAGGTATCCAAATTGGAAAAGAAGAAGTGAAACTCTCTGCAGATGACATGATTCTCTATGTAGCAAACTCTAAAGAATCCATCAGATAACTATTAGAAATAATCAACAACTACAGCAAAGTTGCAGGGTACAAAATCAACATACAAAAACCAGTTACATTTCTATACTCTAATAATGAACTAACAGCAAGAAAACTCAGGACTACAATCCCATTTGCAATTGCAACAAAAAGAATAAAATATCTACGAATAAATTTAACCAAGGAGGTGAAAGACCGATACACTGAAAACGAGAAAACACTTTTAAAAGGGACCACCAAGAGGGCACAGAAGTAAGGCGTCTACAGAGGTCAAAACAAGACAAAAGGAGCGGGCCCGACCTGGTGGCGCAGCAGTTAGATGCGCACTTTCCACTTCCGCAGCCCAGGGTTTGCCGGCCCAGATCCCGGGTGCGGACATGGCACCACTTGGCAAGCCATGCTGTGTTAGGCGTCCTACATATAAAGTAGAGGAAGATGGGCACGGATGTCAGCTCAGGGCCAGTCTTCCTGAGCAAAAAAAGGAGGATTGGCAGCAGATGTTAGCTCAAGGCTAATCTTCCTCAAAAAAAAAAAAGGACAAAAGGATCAACTTAGGGAGAGGGAACCAAAGCCAGCTGTCTTAATGTTTCTTCCCAAACCTGGAAACCTTGAACTTTTTGATGGTAAAAGACAGGAAATAAAGCCACGGGCCCAAACAAAAATGGAAATCTTATAGGAGACTCCCACATAAAGCTAGAATCTGAAAGGGCTTTACTTTCAATTAAGGGTAAGTAAAAAATAAACCGCAGAAGAGGACAGCAACAAATCTGATTCCATTCTATGCTGGGGAGAGTGGGAGGAAATCTCACTTGAGAATTTGTAACTACAGCCTGGCCTTCATGTGGCTTTTTGTATGAAATTATATCAGTTGTATCTGAAAAACTGAAAGAGGAGAAATTTAATTAAAGTGCTCCCAGAATGTTTGTATAATCAACGGACAGGGGCAAATGCAAATCTTCTCTGGAAGAATGCAATCTCAACCCAGGTCTCAAAGAATCCCTGCAAAGTTCCAAGGGACGCAAGCTCACATTAGAACACGCGCCGGCAAGCTCCGCCCTCCCCACCCGCGAGGACCAAAGCTCCTTGAGTGAGAACCAGCAGAAACAAAAGGCAGCAAAATCAGACCTGTATAGACTACCAGACAGAAATAAAATAAGCATGTTTGATACAGTGAAGAAATAAAAGTTTGTGAGCAAGGAATAAGAGAGAGTTTTTTAAAAAACAAGAAAATTGAAGGAAAATTGAATAAAACTTTTAGAAATGAAAAACTGCTTTATGCAGAAATATTATGAAGGTCTGAGATGCAAGAAGAAATGGTGAGTAAAGAAATGGATAAATATGTTGGGTGAATCTAAATAAACATTGTCTACATAAAACAACAATAATGATGATGTCTAATTTGTAAGGTTAAACAAGATAGAATTCAAATACTGGTCAAAATATAATATAAATTGGAATGGGGTGAAAAACTGTAGTTAAAATATTCTAAGGTTCTTGCATTGTTTGGATGGAGCATCAGGAAATTAAGTAAGCATGTTAAAATGTCTAAGGTAACTCCTGAACATAAACATAGAGATAATTACTTCCAAGGGAGCAGAAGTACGGAGTGGGGAAGGAATAAGCAAAAGAAGAAAAGAAAAAAGAAAATCTATTCAGAAGGTGGCAAGAAAGGACAAAAAAAAAAAAAAAAGAAAGAAAGAAAAGATAGAGAAATGGAAAGCACATAAGATGTAGAAATAAATCAAAGGAAGAAGAGCGAAGACAGAGCCTTAAGACCCTCTGCCGCCAAACGAAACATTGGGAGTTTGCACACACTCTGAAATGATGGGCGTTAATTTCATACTGTTATTAACAAGGAAAACTGAGCATAAACGACCTTTGAGAATAGAAGGCTTTATTCCACAAAAGAAACTTTAACTTTTGAAGACCTATTTCTCAAAATTAGACTTTCATAGACCATTTTTAGGAGCACTCTCATGATTACTAAATTTAGAATGTGTTTTTATTCTTGTAAATGTTGGCCTTTGACTTCATCTGGAGAGTTTTTCGTGTGAACAGCTGTATCATTTGTTATTTTCTCTCCTTTTGTACCAGTCTTAATACTCCTTTTCCCCTTTGTATTTGGAAGGACCTGCTTTTTTAAGACTACAGCTAGGACACCATATTCTAGAAATAAATCAGAAAGCACAAGACCTAAAGACTTAATATAGAAAATGACACATTTTAAAAAAGGAATGCCAGGCCTCTAATATTCTGCTTCTGCAGGATCCTCAGTAGCTCCCTAGAGGGTCCTTGTAAGATTCTACAGTAGATCTTTCCCGAGGTCTGTTTTTTGTTGTTTTTTCCTGCATGCTACTTTCTTCCCTTTGTTCTATAATGCTTTCCCTACAGCTCTAAGCTGATTTCTTTCTTTCTTTTTTTTCTTGATTCCTCATCCTCAAATGAGGCTACTTCTTTATGTCAACAGACAGTACAGGTAGAGTTTGCTTGGGGTGAGGGTCATATCCTTCTCAGAAACACAACAGAGGGCAAGGTGGTGCGCCTGGTCCGCAGTCCAGTTTTCAGCTTACAGCGCCTGCTCCCAGCCCAGGCTTTGCCACTTATTAGCTGTATGGCTTTGGACGAGTTGCTTAACCTCTTTATGCCTCAGTTTTCTCATCTGTAAAAGGAAGCTAAAAAATCTATCAACTTTCTGGGGCTCTTGGGAGGATTAAATGAAATGCTTTCAAAGCTCTTAGCATTGTGCGTTGCCCACGTAAATGACAGATGTCAACTGTCATCCTCCTTGTTACCACCAGTGTGCAGGCACGTGTCTCTGTCCCCGCCGCTCAGTCCCTCACATGCCTAGAGTAGATGCTCAGTATTATGAGTTGAATTATGTCCCTTAAGAGATAATGTGGAAGCCCTAAACCATGGTATCTGTGAATGTGATAATACTTGGAAATAGGGTCTTTGCAAATGTAACCAATTTAGGATGATATCATTAGGGTGAGCCCTAATCCAATATGACTGGTGTCCTTATAAGAAGTGAAGACCCAGACATGGATACACAGGAAATACCTTGTGATGATGGAGGCAGAGATGGGAGTGATGCATCTACAAGCTAAGGAACAGCAAGGATTGCTGGCAACACCAGAAGCTAAGAGAAAGGCATGGAAGAGATTCTTTCCTAGAGACTTCAGTGAGAGAATGGCCCTGCCAACCTCTTGATTTTGGACTACTAGCCTCCAGAAATGGAAGAGAATAAATATCTATTGTTATAAGCAATCTAGTTTGTGGTACTTTGTTAAGGCAGCCGTAAGAAACTAACATGCTCAGTGAGTAATTGCTGAATAACTAATGGATTGTTTCTACATGACCCCAGGGATAAATTCAGATGCAGTAGATGGAGCTTAGAGGGAGAAGATTCTTACTCTACATTAGGAAACACTTTTTTAGAGCCAAAGTAGTTCATAGGTGGGAGGATCACCTCAGAAGGTACTGAGTTCCCCTTTATGGCAAGGAATATAAACTTCTGCTGAATAAACACCTGATGGGGTTGTAGAAAGAAAATTCAAGCCATGGATAGTTGTTTAGACACTGTTCTAAAGCCGAACCGCTGCTGCGCTCGAGAGAATCCCACCCGCCAGGACCGAGCGGGCCGCCGCCCGCCACCTCCCCCTCCCCCCCCTCCTCCCCCTCCCTCACCCCCCCCCCTCCCCCCGCCCCGCGCTCCCACCAGCTTCTTCCTTAGCCTGTTTGAGGTGCCGCCATCTCAGGATGTCGCAGCAAAGCGGCCCGGGTGCCTGGAGCGCGGCCCCGGTGGCGCAGCGGCGGCCCAGGCTCTGGCTGTGACTTTGCAGCCTGTGTGCCCAGTGCATGATCTTTTCTTTCCGTCGCAGAGCTTTTCATGGGAAGTTGGAGGCGGCTTCCTCAGGCCTGTTAGCCAGATGCCCCCCCAGGATACACCAGTCTCATTCCTGCTTTTAAACTGGGACGCAAGGTGAGGGCCTAGCTGGAGCCCGGGACACCGCCTTTCAGCGGCGAGCAGGGCTCCAGGCCTTTGGTGTGCGCGCCCTTTGGGCACCAAAGAAAGTCCCTCAGCGGAGACCCTGATCCTGACCGGAGCTGGCTGAGAGGGTGTGACAGCCCCAGTTTTACACACATCGAGATAAATCAGAAAATCTGAGGCTCAGCTGTCCTCCCAGGAGTGCTAAGGCTAAATCCAAAGATGGCAGAGGAAAACTGCTAGACAGCAGCCTTCTGCTTCCACCGAACTTCCGCGCCTTTGTGAGGGAGCTGTGTACCGACAGCCCCGGCGCGACACGCGGAACGAGGTTTCTAGGGAACCTTAATGACTGAGTTTCAACAGCGTGTGAATACAGTTTCTTCATTAAAAGTTTAGCTACTTTTACACTAAGGAAGGCCGGATGGGACGTAAATAATAAAAATAAATGCACAGTTCATAAAGATCCTGTGGCCGAAATACGGTCAGGATCACACCCTCAGTCAGGTCACATGCCCTCAGACCCAGCTGGACGCGTACCTTCCTGCCTTTCCAACAGCCCTCCTTTTCCTGCACCGTGATGGGGGCGACGACACAACGATGTCGCGGGAACTCTGGGTATCAGGGTCCATTAAGGATTAAGTGCGCTATGAAGTTAGCATTAGAAACATTTAGGACATCAGTAACTCCAGTAAGAACGGCAATATAGACGCTACACACATATGCTGCTGAAATGCAGCATGACACTATAAAAGCAATAAATGTTCCACAAACATTTTCAAGGACCTTTAATACATAAGCCAAAGAAACTCTAAACTTGGTTGTATATATAGAGACTATATCTGAGTCATGAACAATGACATCAAAATACGGAAAAACATCTCTTTCCATCTCTCCCTACCAATGTACTATGTCCAGGGCACGAATGGTAAAAACAAGTATAATCTGTTTTTCCCCAAGTTAATGAGTCATGTCCATGTCAAGAATTTGATGACATTAACAATTATTGAGTCAGAGTTCCAACCATGCTAGTTACAAAGAATTTAAGCCCTCCCTGACCCCAGACTTGATCTTTATGGCTCACATTCCTCCTCGCCGCGTCTACTGCTGCCAGGGGCTGGAAATTGAAGGAGCACTTGCTTCTTGGTGACTGCCCCTCAGCCTCAGACTGCATAAGGTGGATGGGCGTGGTCCATTCTGGGACTCTGGGTAAGCGTGTTATAAAGAGTTCCATGGGGACATGGTCGCAGAGAACCACAAGGACACCACCAGTGCTGCACTCAGAAATATCCCTCTTCTGTCCTCTGGGGCCCAAGGCCAGAAGAAGGATGAGTGGCTCTCCCTGACACCCCGTCCCTCTGGTGGAGGCAGGCTGAGGGAGGGGAGCACAGCCTCTGTCTTGGATCTGAGGTCTGTGAGGCCAACTATCTGACCTGAGGTACCCTGCCTATAAATATGCCTGTTACAGTGTCATGCTAGAAATGTGATATTTTAGCTCACATTGGGGTTTTCTGAGTTCACATTCAAGGTACACTGTAGTGATGGGAGTTAGACAATTTTGGACTAATGGTTCTCTTCCTCTAGGCTCTGGATTTGTCAAAGGACACATCTGAGGGACAGCTTCGTGAAAGCAAGGCAAAGGAACATTAGTAGGGAGTGTTGACTGTTGAAAACGCCCCCTCTGGCAGGGCATTTAAATCCAGGCAGCCCTGTTCAGCTCTTCTTGGTATTCATCCCTAGGACTCATCATTAGCTGGAAAGAAAAGAAATTTTAAATAGCAAAGCCGTACAGGTTAGTGTCACTAATTCTCTTAAATGTAATTAGAATGTTTTCTTAAACTACTGAAATTTTCAAGCTATACTAGATAGAAGTGCTAGGAGGTCTTTCCATTTGGCACTTATTATTCAATGAAGTAGTTAAAACAATTCTTATCAGATACTGTTTGCAATGTTTGTTACAATACAGTAAAATCCTCATCTTATTTCATCTTAAAATGTTTAATATTTTCTATTTCCTATTAATAAAAAGTAAATAAGACCCTACATACAGACGAATTATTTTTGACTGCATCTACCTTCTTTTTCATTAAACATAAAAGAAAACATTAGATAGGTTCATCTCATCAAGAAATGCAGTCAATAAAATTTCACTTTTATGCTCAATAATTATTTACCAAAATTTGTAATGTATTTATGTTGTTTTAAATGTCTACTAATCATAATTAATAATAACGGAGAATAGCTTTATAAAATTATGTATGTGTTTTTGTAGTAATTTAATATGATAGGAGTTCAATAAAAGGTTTACAGTCATAAAATATGTTAAAGTAACAGTTTCATGTTCAGGGGACATCGGCAACAGCATTGACTTACAGACTGGAGGGGGCACGTGGGCGGAGCCCTGGCCCAATCCCGCTCCAGAAGAGGCGGTGGACTCCGCCCCTGACCTCTGCTTTTCTCACCAAGCCCGGTGCTACCCTGAGCGCTGTGTACTCCTCGGAGCAACAAGAACATTCTAGTTTTGAGATCCTATGAGATCTCAGCTTCAACCTCAAACATTTTAAAAGTCTAATAATAGAGTATGGAAACGCGGCAGCCCTGGGTTTTAAGATATTCTGCTGTAAGTCAGTGTAAAGAAGCAGTTGCTTGAATCCTGGCAGTAACTTAAAATCCCTAGAAATTTAAGGTTCCAGATAGAAAATTACAACTATAGAACTCATTCACTTTAATTAATTTATTTATTTTTGGTGAGGAAGACTGGCCCTGAGCTAACATTTGTGCCAATTTTCTTCTACTTTATGTGAGATGCGGCCACAACGTGGCTTGATGATTGGGGCTAGGATCTGAGCCCTCAAACCCTGGGCCGCCTAAGCGGAGCTGAACTTAACCACTACACCACAGGCCGGCCCCTCACTCACTTTAAGAAGACAGAATTCAGTAGGCATATCTTTGGATTAATGTGTTAGAGGCCATATTGAGCTCACCTGGGAGAAAGGTGGGTATATCTCACAGTGGAGCACAATGCAAAGCCAGACGCTCATATTTTTCAGAAAAAAATATATTCCCAGTGTTAGGTCTTATGAAAGCCTCCGTATAAAAATGCTTCAATATTATAAATTACGTCTGTCTAATTCTTGGACTTGAATCATTATTATTTATGGGAATTATTAATAGTGATAACAAATAACCATACAAGCTAAATATCAGCACTAAGTATGTTAATAAAAGATACTCAAAACCTTTTTAATGGCAAATGAAATCAATCCTTTTCATTATTTTCTGAATTCAAAAATTGTAAAACGTGTGGCCACCCAGATGAGCCAGCCATGCTCACAGGCCAGTGAGCATCGTGCCTTGTTGTTAAATATAGATTCTGAAATTGAGAATCAGAGTCAAATTCTCTTTCAATTACTGTTAGTTCTACCTTTAAAATAAATTGATCGAGGTGTAATCCTGCAAGTAACAGTTTTATATTTAAGTGATTAAGAACTACTTTCAGGAAGAATAATGGTCTCTATTTCCTTCATAATTCTAATAAGTTATCTAAATAGTCTATGTTTCACAAGCCCCAAAAGACAACCAGCATTAGCAAACTTTCTTTGGTAATCAGATGTTCAAATATATACTGTTATGAAACTAAAATTTAAGATTATTCAGTGAGTCGCCAATGAGAAAAATGAAAGCATTTCTACTGGACTTTTTAAAAAATAATAAATCTCTAGTTCTTTGCGGGCTCAGAAACTTGGGTGATGATTTATTTGTGAATATTGATTGACTATTGATTTCTTTAATTTGCCGGTTTTCTTGGAGAGTTACAGATTCACAATCAGCAGGTGAAAAAACAGGATTTGAGTGCATCTGGAGCCGAGGTGTTGAATGGGTCAGCGGCGTGGGGTCTCCGGGCACCACTGGTCTCAGTTGGGCCTAAGAGAACTGAGCACAGCAAGGCTGTTTCTGCTCAGTGCTAACGCAGAGCTGTCGGAGGTGGAAGACTCCAGGGCCAATGGCACCACTGAGAGCACTGATTCCCATACTTTAAGGTGTCCAAGAGTCACCTGAGGATATCATGAAATTGGATTTCATTCGGTGGCTTTGGGTGTGAGGCCTGATATTCTGCATGTCTGACAAGCTCCCAGGAGACATTGATCCTGCTGGACCACTTGGAGTAGCACAAATTTAGAGCGCTGACACTGTTCTTCCGGTTTAGAGATGAGATGTGTGGCCAGGAGTTGGAGGCCCAGGCGCTCTCATCCAGTTGGCTGCTAAGCAGCTGTAAGAATGAAAAATTACGTAACCTCTAAGGGACCTATTATCTCCTTCCGTAAAATTACAGGGCTTGACCAGGCGATGTGTCAGTCTCTTCAGAACCATCACATTTAAGGATTTTAAGATAACTCTTATTTTTATTCTGGCTGCTATCTTCTATATTTTCCCTCATAAACAGTTAGCAAAATTAGAAAGTTTTATTGCACTGTATTACTCCCAAAGTCACCATTGAGCTGTGCTTTGTGTTCTTTGCTTTCTATTTTTTTAACGGCAATTTCCACATTCTTCCCCCATAATACTTAGAACTATATATAAGATTTGTATTTTCCTTTAATTTTAAGGAGAATTCTTATGAATATTGAGTCTGTGGGGTTAGTTATCTGTTGCCCAAATGAGAATGTAGTTCCTATTATTTCACATTTTTTAGAGAAGCGTAGTATTCTTAAATACAGGGCGACCCCCTAATTGGAGCTAATCTCATACACTGCACCTCTGCTAAGTGGCAATGGCTGGAAATGGTTTCAAAGTGCATTTAACAGGGAACGAATTCTTTCCCTTCTCTGAATAGCATTTGAGTCAGCTCCTTCCTGTTTATTCCCATGATCAACACTTTTATTCAGAACTTCATTAACTCTTATCTGGACTGCTGCACTACTCTACCCACTGATGTCCCACCTGCAGCCTTTCTACTCCATAATTATTCCAGTACAGTCCTGCCAGAGCAATGGTCACAAATTTCAGCAAAGTACATGCCCCTTCCAGTCAAAGTCCTGCAATGGGCCTGCCTTCAACACCTTCATGCCATGGGGTCAGGTTTCCACTACTTGCCCTTACCATGGATTTTCTACACCTTTCATATCTGTGCCTCTGTTTATCCATCTCCTCTAACTTCTTCTATCTACCTTCTATAAAACCTTACTCATCCTTCAAGACCTATTGTAAATGCCAATTCTTACTTAAAGTGTAAGATTCTCCCAGCAAGAGGTTGAACTCATATAACACCTTGCTTTCGATCCTCTTCTCTACTCAGCACCTCCTGCCCTATGTTATAATTTCTGCACGTGCTTCCCCCCACCCTCTGCTCTACAGTTCTTGGCAGTTTGTGGTATGTCTGAATTATCTTTGGAGTTCTTCCAGTGCTTTTCCAGTATCTGTATCTGTATCTGTTAAAGAAATGAGCGGATGTATAATATAGCTTCAGTATTGTTCTGCAGATCAAGATGCTCAGAAACTGCGGAAGTTTAAAAATTATTTGGCTTCTCTATTAGTTATTTTTGGCAAATTACTTAATCTCTATGATCCCGTATTCTCTCGTATATTTTGGGGGAGGGGATAAGGGATGTCTAGTAATTCTTTTTACTCAATGAATATATTTATAAAGCACTATGCTATATAAATGCTGGAGAAGAGGGGAATCTTATCTTTCTGGATCAAGGTAAATCTTGTCATAGGATAAGTGTGTTTCAGATTCAATACTGTGTTGTTAAGAAAATTTTATGTATGAATTCAGAATATACAAAGATGATATAATTTATATTTAAGACTCTAAAGATGCAATGCAATTACATCGGCTTCACAATTCATGACTACACAGGGTTAACATTTTCAAAAGGAAAAGTAGAATTTCTTCCGTAAGATACCATATACCCATTTTAGGAATTCTCCCACTATTGTCTGTCATGGTTTGGGGACCTTTAATGGTGTCCTGTGCAAGATACAGTGTACATTAATTATTTTCTTAAAAAATGAAAGTGAAAAGTAAAAATATCCATAATCATTATAGAATTTGTGAACTTTGGGCACATACCAAATTGATTTTCTGTGCTTCCTAAGATTCAACATGCTGGTTAGGAGTTTTCAGCTGCAGGGCATCAGCCTTTTAGGACGCTAGGTTGCTGTATCAACACAGTATTATAATAACCATAAGAACGTTAAAAGATGGAGTTTGAGAAAACTTGTTCCATAATAAAAAAAAAATTAGCTTTAATTGACCTGTAATATTACAAAAAATTTTTAGACTAATAGAACATTAAAATACCTTAGTCTTACATAATTTTAAATATTAATTGAATTTCAGTTCCAGTCAATTCCACTGCCAGAAAATATAACATTTAAGCAATTATGACTAAGCACAAATATAATAACTTAATTCAATAAGACTTTAAAAATTGCTTGAGAAATCTATGTTAACTTTAGAGGAATTCTCCCATCTTTGTCCACCAATCCTAATTTAAGAAAAACAGGGTTATAATTCTCCAAAGAATGTTTCCTATAATATTCTTTTCTTTTGGCACCTATATATCGCTCCACTGAGTAATGGAAAGCACATGTCTATAGAGAAATTGAAACCAGTAGACACTACCCATTATACTCATTTGAGAGCCTTATTTTGTCATAATATTCACCACTTGCTTAACATTCGTGAGACTGTTTCATGCCAGGACTTAGTTCATCAGTGAGAAAATCAATGGAAGTTTGAATGTGTTCTTAACTCCCAGGTTACATACGCTCGCGATATTCTCTTTAAGTGTCTTTCTTCAAAGGATAGAAGCATATAGCTTAGACGGCACCATTCAGATGGTCTCGGTTGAAATGAATGTAAAGGTTGTCTCTCTGTTTATTCATGGAATTACCTCTTTGATTTACTGAGGAATATAACCCAGCCTTACTGCAGATCGTGATTCTGTTCTCAGAGTGATTATTTACAGAATGACTCAGTGCAAAGCAAGAGAGTAACAACAAACCGAAAAAGCAGGTTTTGTGCTGACAGTCTTTACATCATGTTAGAAAAGCCTATGTGGGACTTTCCTCACAAATTTAAATATCTTCATAATTTAGGAAAATTATCCCCTTGGCTCCTGAAGAGAGAGCTGAAGCTGCAAGCCTGTGGAAAAGCATGTATAATCTGATAACACAGGCTATTGCCCAAAACATCCTCCTACGCTTTTACTAAAGCTCTCACTAGCTTTTGCCGTGTACCTTACGGCACGGGGACCTATCATTTAAACAGGCAGACTCCATGCGGTGGCCTCCAGAGTGGGGCGGGAGTGCTGCTGGCATTCCATGAGATGGTTTCAGGGGGTACACCAACTAACATTTTGTATTTTAATAAACATGTATTTATTTTAAAGTGTATTAGAAAAAAACACAACTAGCAAATTGAACTCACTCTATGGTTATTCTTCCTTGGGTCAAATTTTCTTTTTACATAAATTTAAGTTTAAAAAGTGTGTGCAGGGGCCGGCTCCGTGGCCGAGTAGTTAAGTTTGCGCGCTCCGCTATAGCAGCCCAGGGTTTGGATCCTGGGTGTGGACTTGGCACCCCTCGTCAGGCCACTTTGAGGCGGCGTCCCACATTCTCCCACATTCCACAACTAGAAGGACCTGCAACTAAGATATACAACTGTGTACAGGGTGGGTTTGGGGAGATAAAGCAGAAAAAAAAAAGTGTGTGCATTTAAAGAAAATATTGCATATTTACAGCGTAAGTGCTTCTGACAAAAGTCATGACGGAAGCTGGGAAATCTTCAAGTGGAGAAGTGAGGTGGAAAGATTGGGATCAGGTCACAGTGGTCCCGGCTCTGGGTCTGTCACTAACTAGCTGTACCACCTCAACCAAGTCAGACCTCTTTGGGCATCTGTATGACTTATTCGTAAAGAGATTGTTGGGGTGACCGCTGAGGTCCACCCAGCACCATCACTCTGTGATGTCTGTTCTCTGGTCAAATGCTGTTGTAAGAAACACCAAGCTCTGGGGCTGGCCCCGTGGCCGAGTGGTTAAGTTCGCGCGCTCCGCTGCAGGCGGCCCAGTGTTTCGTCGGTTCGAATCCTGGGCGCGGACATGGCACTGCTCGTCAGACCACGCTGAGGCAGCGTCCCACATGCCACAACTAGAGGAACCCACAACGGAGAATACACAACTATGTACCGGGGGGCTTTGGGGAGAAAAAGGAAAAAATAAAATCTTTAAAAAAAAAAAAAAAAAAAAAAAGAAACACCAAGCTCTGTAACACAAAAGTAAGCATTCTCAGCCTTAACACAAGATGTGCTCACTTAAAACTTGCCAGGGAAATCAGAGGCCCTACTGTGGAACTCTTTGGAGATTAAAACACTCTATTGGTAGGTTAGACCAATCCTTTGAAAAACTGGAGAAAAGCTTGATTTTTCACTTTTTTTGCACATGGGAGGGATTCCAAGTGCCTTTGGATTCTCTCACCAACATGACAACTAACAGCAGAGAGCTGTACGTGCCGTATTTCTCACATGCTACTGTCATTCTCTCTGGGAGTGAGAAGCCTGATGTCCGCTATGCAGTCAGGTGAAGGACTTCAGCAGTCAGTCATGGAAGGGGGAAAAGAAGGACGAACACCAGCTTAAGATAAAGAATTGTGTTTTAAGAAACGGGAGGAGCATGAAGCTTAAGATAACCTAAAATAGCTGGTCCGGTCTCTGGTTTTAATTTTTCCCTCTGAAAG
Organism: Equus caballus; assembly: GCF_041296265.1. Classification (NCBI taxonomy): domain Eukaryota; kingdom Metazoa; phylum Chordata; class Mammalia; order Perissodactyla; family Equidae; genus Equus; species Equus caballus. Next base: position 10,226,140 of record NC_091702.1, on the reverse strand, counting down.
TAGAAAACACGTTATCCGGTTACCCATTTTCAGGGGTGATGGAATTTGCACCCCAAGTTAGCACTGTGTGCCCCTACTAAACGGTCTTGAATTCCTTCTCTGCCCAATGGCTTGGGAACACAAGTTCAAGTCAGAGCTCAAAACTGAGCACCAAAAAAGCATTCAATGCAGAAAATCTCTACCAAGTAATATTTTCACAGCCAGGCTCTTTGTTGTCTAAAATAATCTCTGTAGTTGGAGAAGAGAAACACCACTCCCTTGAAGTGGAGTTGCTGCCCCTTTTTCTAGATGGTCTCCGGCCTCGCAGGGAAGACCGGCTTCCTGAAGGTTACCCATCGTGGCTTCTGACCTAGGCTAAAAAGAAGGCAGATTAGCCAATCAGATTGTGAGTGAAAAAGAGAGGCTTTTGATGATGATGATGATGAACTCTGTGAATATCTAAGCATTTTGGAAATTATCAAATTAAAGACTAAAGTGCTTTTATTTTCTATTTGACATACTAATTACATCTATTTAACCTATTCAGCTCAACAAACAAATGAACAAACACCAACAAAACCAATACAATCTATTTTTTGTGGAAATACATCTGCTTGTACTGGTGCAAAAAAAATGGAAAAGATGCTATGGGCGAAAATTTTTACCTGTGATCTCTAAAAGGGCGTTTTCACAGAGCACAGCTAAACACACAACACATAAATAGAGAAATCAGCCGTCTGGAGTACCAACAACTTCATTATCTGTTGTAATTTCAAAGTAGCTTTTCCTATTCTCTTGTTAAAACTATAGACATGCATTCTTGATGTGTGATAATATTTTGATCCTTGTCATCCTCAGTTGCAGTGAGCCTCCGGCACTCGGGGAAAGACCAGGCAGGCTGTTGGAGTTGCTGCTGACTTTGGATCAGTCACTGCTGATTCAGTCTCCTCTGCAGAACAGCAGCCAGTCTTTGTCTGGTCTCGTTTACTGAAGATGCTCGGCCCCTGGGAGGATGTGGTTGGGGCAGAGTGGACAAACCTGAGCTACTGCCCCTCCCGGGCTGAGCTGAGGGTGGGGATGTGGTGGGTTTTGGCACTCCATGCAGGCTGGAGATTTTGACTCTTTTTTCAGAGTTCAGTCTTGCCAGGCTCCTCTCTCCGCAATTACTGCCCACCGCAGCAGAGGAGGTTAGGCTGCCCCGGCTGAGGGAACACGGTGACAACGGCAAGCTTCCACTGAGCTTCCTGAGCTCCAGGAGCTGTTCTCTGGCTTGACTCAAAGCCTCCGTCAGTTCAAAGCGTTCTTCACACTCTCTACGCACTGTTTCCTGAAGAAAAGTGTTCTGAAATGAGAAAAATGGGAAGAAGCATCCCTCGCTTTAAACAGTGTCCACGTGGATGGTTACTGGCACTATAACCTGAGAGCTGAGCCAGTAATCAGAGGTCTGTGCTCTCTGACGGTCGCGGTGGGTACTCTACCACATGGCACAGACAAGGCAAAAACGCAAAATCACTTGTGAAGCTGGAAAGAACTTTAAGAGGACATTTGATTGAACCTTGCCGTTGGCAGAAGAGGAAACAAGAGCCAGCGTGACTCAGATGGTAGTGGTGGGCCTGGGGCTGGCTAACCCAGAGCATCTAGAGCCCACTTAGGGTTTCAGCTTCTCTGTGCCTTGTGTCTCCGACAGTATGTGCCACACGTGTAATATCTGATAGTTAATATCTGGAGTGTCATGAAGCATGTTATTTTATAATAAAGGTAAACTGCAATACGTATGACAAACAGATAAAACTGCCTGAGTTATAAAATTGAAAGAATAAAACATATACGTTATAGAATTTAAACAATAAAATCAGTCTGATGCTTCCTCAGGAGAGCTTATACTGATCATTTGCTGTCCCGTAAGATATATAAGAACAGCATCTTCTGCTTTCAGCTCCAGTCAGCAATCATTTATCAAGTTAGTGGAAGCTGTAGTGGATACAGTTCCTGCTCTGAAGAAGTTTGCAGCCTCATAAGTTTGAGCAGAGCCACTTTTTATGTCCCAAACAGAATTTGGAGCCAAGGGTGGAAGCTAAGGGATTTAAAAGAAGGGAGAATGTTTTAATAGCCAGAGCTGTCCAGAGGATACTCTGAGGTTGAATCTCACTTGACTGGGATATATTGGAGCAAATTTAAGCTTTAAATATATGACTGGACTGGAGATCATTAAGGCCCCTTCAAATTCTGAGACTCTAGATTTCCAGTTGAAGAGTTACCCATCTGTGGAACTCATGAAAACATTTCAAGGCCCATGGTAAGAATTAGGTCTTAGAACTCGCCAACGTCCTGACAGTCATGTCTGCAGGATGTCAAAAAAGAGGTTGAAAAGTAAACAATTCATGGGGCCATCCTGGTGGCATAGTGGTTAAGTTCACGTACTCCACTTTGGTGGCCCAGGTTCACAGGTTTGGATCCTAGGCACAGGCTTACACCACTCATCAAGCCATGCTGTGGCAGAAACCCATATACAAAATAGAGGAAGATTGGCACAGATCTTAGCTCAGGGCCACTCTTCTTCAAGCAAAAAGAGGAAGATCAGCAACAGATGTTAGCTCAGGGCCAACTTCCTCCCCCCACTCCCAAAAAGAAAAATAAACAATTCAAAATGGTATCCAAATAAGTGAACACAATTAAAATGATTGTGCTATAGGATTCTTCAACTAAAAATGAATTTCGATCAGGTTAGCTTATTTGTAAAAACAGCCAAGGCATTCCTAAGTGTGATTCTCAGTGGAATGCAACCTCCGAACGGTTTACTGACTAATTGCTGTCAGTGGAACCAAATAACAAAGCATCAGGGAAAGGAGCATCTTCCCGTATTTGAGTTTCTTGTGATTATGTCAGAACTCTATTCAATTCCAAATTTGGTAATCAACAAGGAAGAATATGGAGCAATTCCAGATCAACAGTTGCACAGTAATTTTCCATAAAATCAGCAGCATGTCTGTGTCAGACAAAGCCTCATCATTTACATAGATTATTAACATACATACATGACCCATATAGCCACATATTTTTTTTAAATCATGGGGGTTAGTTATTTGCTTCCAGTTCTTTATTTATTTATTTATTTGAGAAACAGGGGACCAAGGACAGTGTTTGTGGCTTTATTATCTGGTTCTCAAGAACCCTACCTGAAATACTTGTTGAAAGAGCAGGGGAGGGGGGCTAGAGAAGAAGAGTGACAAGGGGCTACGTTAGGTGTCATCTCAGCTCCATCTCCCAACAGCTATATTGGAAAGAAAGACGCTGAAGCTCAGCCCGGTTGTGTAACTTACTGAGAGTAGCCCAGCTCCGAGGTGGTGGGGCCGGGCCTGCCTGCAGAGCCCTGCTTTGACCACCTCTGCAGCAAGCGTCTAATAATGACATCAAGCATGCAGCGGCCACTTCGGTCCAGGACACTGAAGCAATAAAAAACAGCAAGACATTTCCTCTAGTTTTGCCCAAGTTCTCTTAACTTAATCATCTAAACTTTCTTTTAAAAAGAAAAAACATCAATGCATTATGCTTCCTATCTACTAGTAGAATAAGCTGACAAATGTGTTGAAGTGATTAGATTTAAGAGGCTTTCAATAAATTAGTATAAAAATTCCCTTGATAATAAAGCTATGAAAAAGAGTTAATTTTATTTGAATATATAAAAGAAAAAATGGATAGCAGTTAACAATGAGGTCAATAAATTGGTGACATAAATAACAGGTGCACCAATATGGAAGGATAAAGTGATGGGCGATTTGATAAGAGCTCTCATTAAAAGAAAAATAAAATTCAATCCATTTTCTAAAATTAAATTCAATTCTCAAAGGAAAGGAGTAGTACTCCACGGAAAACATCCATAAAGCAAGTCACTTAAGAGCTATTTCAACCAGGTGACACCCTACTATAAAGGAGGACATGAGAAGGTGGAGTGAACCCAAAGATGTCCCTATACCAGTACAATGGAGCGAAGTGCTGCCAGCTCCAGACTGCACCTTGAAAGGGCCGCTCACCATCTTGGTGTGGGCCCACTGCTCTGGAACTCATCCCTCTTCAAGGCTATTAGCTTCCAGAGCAAAGGACTAATTCTCTTTCTTCTATTATTTCCCAAACCATGAGGACCTTTGAACTGAAGACAGGACCCAAAGTTGGGACTTCTATTTTTGTCTGTGCCACAAACACTCAAATGTCAGGTGAAGCTCTCAGTATCTGCATATCCTCTGCCACCATGACCTCCTCCTTTAAAATCGAGATTATAACTCAGTTTTGTACAGGCAGTTCAAACGTTATAATTTATTCAATCATGGAGTAAAAAAACAGAAATGGAAGACATCAAGTTTAGGGGTTGCTATTTCAGGATGGAGTGTGTGTGACAGGGCATGACAGGAACACATGTGGATGTGACTAGAGTCAGGAAGGCACATTAGTGGAAAATTCCATGGAATTTCCGTGGATAAGAATCATTCACTCGTGGTTAGATTGTTTTCAGCAATTTAGGCAAAATGTTCGTTTTTTTGGAAGTTTGTGTTGTTGCAGAATTTTAATAGATGTTTTTATCGAACAACATGGAAAATGTGTACGATGGAATATGTTCAGTAAGATTGAAAATCATGGGCAAATGTGAGAATAATGAGTGAAGCCACAGCATTCTAAACGTTTCAGCCCTATGTCATCGCTGGCCCTGTTTTAGCATGGTAAAACAACGTCACTGGATTGCAGCTAAAGTGGAAGTCAAAATGGAAAGGGAGGCTTGAGCCAGGTGGAGACGGGCAGTGGGGTTTGCCAGGCAAGGAGGGCAGTGAGAGAGGGCGGGGCACATCTTGGGATGACACATGGCTTTGGATGACTCAAGGGCAGACTGCACAAGGGGAGGAAAGACCAGGACCGAGGCAAGGAGGGGTGAGCAGTGTCAGATCAAGGACAACTTTGGTAACAGGCTAATACCAGAATTTTAACTTAATTCTGAGGGCCATATGGAGTCATTGAAAGGTTTATTTCAAGCAGGGGGCTGGCATGGTCAAATTTGCATTAAAGAAAGATTCCTTTGCCAACTGTGGAAAATGGCCCCCAGTAGGGCAAGATGGGAGGCAGGAAGGCCAGGAGGAGGCCAGAGTGTTCCCAGAGGAGACTCCTCCCCCGAGTGCCCTCTGGTTAGGGGCATCTAGGGAGGGAGAACCAGTGTTCCTTGAGCTCTACAGATTGGTGAAGAGTATATAGATGTGTCTGCAACATGTTCAGATGAAGGCCACTTTGAATGGGCTTAAAATATGGCTTAACTGCACTCCCACTGGGTAAGCAAATGTCAAAATGAAAATATAAATCAGTTCACCATCTGCTTGAAACTTCTAATATTAAAAAATGGCCAATTTGCCCCACTCTTTGCAATGTAAGAGTGGCTTATTTTTATGTTTGTTTTCGTTTTTATCCTGAGAGACAGCTGGATTGCTTTCAATCCCAAAAACAGTGGAAGAAGCAAGAGAAGGGTTTGCTGGGTAGCTTGATCATCCCATTTGTGATGGCCATCAGCTGCATTTGGCATAAGTCGGGGGAGCGTGCCAGGAAAGCGGTCCTGAGTGAGGAATCAGCACAGGTGGCTGTATTTGTCCACGCTTTATACCCAGTGAGGTGGGAGCCGGGCATGGCACCATCGGATTACAGCTTCCACCCACCCAGACTAGGTGTGTCCCAGGGTGAAAGGGTGGCTGGCCAACTGGGTGGGGAGCTGAGGTGAAAGGAAACTGTGGAAGAGGTGTGGAAACCAGAAAGAGGAGTATGAGTGAGCAAAGGACATGCCCAAACTTCCGTTTAAGGCTCCTGTTCAACTGATCTGATCAGCTCAAAACACCGCAGGAAAACGGTGGAAAGGCAGGGATGAGAATCTGAATAAATTTCCGGGAAAGAAGTTAAGATGGATGTCAGGCAGGTTGTTCTTAAAATTGTGTTTCTGTGCTTTCAAACATAATGGACCCCATGAGGTGACGGCGGCAGACACCCCAGAGCGGAAGAGGAGACAGGGCGACAGCCCTCCGACCTCTAGGCTTCAAAGGCTGGTTTGCAGATGGGGGAGGAAGAGCCCACAAAGACACAGTGTTCGGGAATTACTTTTCTAAGTCAATAATCTAACTTTAATTAAGATTTAATTCATATTCATAAACACAACAAAAGCAATTTCTTCATATTTTTTCTCATTCTGTCGATTTTCTGGCAACTATACTCTGCGTCTCCAACATGTCAGACCGCCCAGGCTGGATCTCCCTCTCCGTGGCCGGAGACTCTCCGTCTGAGCCCCCATTTGCCCCAAGCCCCAAGGCGAAGGTTCTTGGGTTGGCAGTTCAGCCATCCTCCCTGCCAGCCAGCCCTCGGAGTAGCCACTGCCACTAAGAGCTTCTCTGAGCCCCTGCTCCCCGTGCAGACAGAGGTTAGAGAACTTCCACTGACCCCTTTCCTCTTTGAAAGAGACTCAGATAGTCTAATTTTATTCCGTCTCAAAGTTGAGAACCACTCCTTTGTTAATTTGGTTTCTCATAAAGGGAATTACCAGAGAAATGTATGCCATTTTCTATCAATTAAATATGCAAGTATAATAAACACATAACCTAAAACTAAGCAAATTCTTGCAAAAAAGCTATTTGTGTTGCAAACACCACATAGTCCTAAAATTTAATCTTAGAGTTTACATAAATCCATCCTTGCCAGATTATTAGTAATCTTTCCTAAATAAATTTTTTCTTTTTTTAAAAAAATAGACTTTATATTCGGAAAATACTCAAAAACACCAAAAAGTTTTAAAGTCATCCACAATCCTAAAATTTTCAAAAAGTATGTAAGAAGTGAAGCCCCTGCCCCTCTCTTCCTCCCCTGAAATAATAATCACTGTAAATAGTTTCGGAAAAATTCTTCCTTTCTCCATATCATCTCTGTGTCTGTAACCCTACAGAGAAACATATGTACTCTCCTATTTTGTTTTTAAACAAAAACAGATCCAAGAAGCCAAGAGATGGTCAGGTGAACCAACAGAAACAGCTGCTGTAAAGAAAGTGAGTACGTATCTACAATCCATTAGCCACAATTTTGACATCCTAAAAGCTCTGAAAAGAAACATCTGTGTAATTTACAGCCTTTGGTAATGAAACCTAGCTGGACTGATAATCCCATGTATTTCGCTCAGAAAGGCCATTCCTACGTTTCACTGCAGAAATATGAATGTCATTGCAGGGAGGGGCTGCCCTAGATATCCAGGGAGATACGCACTTTACTAACTTTCTAAAATTAAAAATAATTTGAATTCCAGAACGTATCCAAAACCAAAGTTTTTGTATAAGGGATTGCGGACCTGTGTAAATTGCATGCTCCCCTCTTTGAATACGTTCTTTCCTTGCTGGCCTTCTCCTCCGGTTTTCCTCCTACCTCACTACATGTTCCTTCTCTGGCAGTATGGCTGGGTTGTTCTCCTCCCAGCCTCTGAAAGCCAGAGTGCCTGTTCTGAGCCCCCTTCTCTCTCACCTCCTCCCCTGGGTGATCTCATTCAGTCCCAAGGCTTTAGTATCAGCTGCATGTGGATGTCTCCAAAATCAACGTCTCTAGTCAGTCTTCCCCATGAACATACGCTCGTCCAACACCTCTGTCTGGCTGTCTGATAGACATATGAAGAGTAACACGTCCCACATCAACTCTCCACCTTTCGCCCCAGCTGTATTCCTTTATAAGTGTCTCCCATCTTGGTAAATGGCACCTTGACTCACTCAGTTACTGAGATTCCAAACTTTGGAGTTTGGAGTTATCCTTGACCCCTCTTATGCTTTTACATTATCCAAGCCACCAGCGACTTCTGTGGCCTCCACCTGGAAAATATACGCCAAATCTGGGCACTTCTTACTTCCTTTACCACTATGACCTTCAGTGCTTTTCTAGGGCTTTTCAAGAGCCTTTAATAGGTCTCCCCTCTTTTCTTCTCCCCAACTTCAACCTGTTTTCCATACAGCATCTGAGTTATCCTCTAAAAATAAATCAGATCATGTCACTTCCTTGTTCAGAATTCCCACGTGGCTTTCCATCACACTTGGAAAACCATCCAAAGTCCCTGCCGCAGCCTGCAGAGACTCCGCAACCTCCAACCTTGCTTTCACCGCTGCTCTCCTTGCCCACTTGGCTCCAGCAAAGCTTGCTGACTTCCTTACGGTTTCTTGAAGGCTCCTTGCTGCAGGGCCTTCACACTTCCCTCTGCCTGCAATGTTCTTTTCCTCACTTCGGGTCCGCTTGAATGTTACCTCCTCAGAGAGGCCTCTGACCACCCCATCTAACACAGTATTTCTCCTTCAGAAAGTATCCCTTTACTCTACTTTACCTTTCTTCTTAGCATCTATTTAAAAAAACGCGTTTACATGTTAAATGAATGCATCAACCACTGTAATGGGTGCACAGAGGTGCCTAAGCTGGCTCTGGGGTTTTGTGGGTTCATGGAGGAGCTCTCCTTTTATTCAGACTTGGAGAATAAATAGAAGTGTGTCAGGCACTTGTTACTAAAGTTTAAGCTAGAATCTACTTTGTCTTCATTCTTTCATTTCTCATAATCTTAAAAAGATCTCATTAAGGTTCACGTTCAGTTGCTTGCTTTACTTACAGCTTTCCTGGTTTTTCTTGTATAACCTTGTCCTTTATCCTTTCCTCTGTCACCTATCAGGTCCTTTTATGCTTTACTTTTTCCCATTATTTTGAATTATTTTTAAAAATTAAAGTAATATATTATACTTCGTTAAAAACTAAAATAATACTATTAAATTATAGTGAAAAAAGGCACCCCTTCACACTTTCAAGTCCTGCCTCCCAGGAACAACCATTTTCAGGTTTTTAAGCTGTTCCTCGTGATACTTCTCTGGATATTTCTAAATAATATCACCACACAGCTATCTCATGGTTTTCCTGCTTCGAAATCATTATCTACTGATTTCAGAGAACAGAATTAGCTTTCTATTGCAACTCCTAACAGGTGTTTCTCCTCTCCCCATGGGGAGATGTTTCTCCTCCCCTGGGGGAAGTTTCTATCACAATTTTGTTGGGAAATCTTCCCAATTTCTGTCACAATTTTTAGTCAAATCTATATTCTGCTGTATGGGATTATAGCATATAAACATTATGCATGCCTGAGCCATGCAGTGTGCTATGATTGCATTTCCTTCTTTGCACAGCGTCCTTCCAGAGGTAATTATTGTCCCATTATTTATCTGCTTAGGTACTTAGGTGTTGATTACTAATCTTTCACCAAAGCCAACTTACAGAAATGTCAATATCCTCTCCACATGTGATCTCTCAGTTTCTCTTTGTTCTTGGAGACATACTTCTAAAAACCCTCCAGTGTTTTCCTTAGCCCCGCCTGGTTGTTCTCTAAACCTGCTGTTCTGTGAGTTCCTGCTGTAATTGTTGGACTTCTTCCCGCCATCATCCTGGGGATTCCCTCCATCTCTCCCCTACGTTGGAACTCTTACTCCCTGATTCCTGTAGCTTTTCCTTTCTTAGTTTACTCCCTCATATATCCTCTAATAGCCTTCTGAGAAAGGCTGCAAGGGAAATATCATTTTTGAGAACTCTAATGTCTGAAAATATCCTTTTTTGACAGGATATGGAATTCTAGGTTGAAAATAATTTTCTTCCAGAATTTGGAAGCCATCGTCTTCTACTTTCTACTGTTGCTGTTAAGAATTCTGATGCCATTTTGATTCCTGATTCTTTTTAAGTGACCTTTTTTCCCTGGAAACTTTTAAGTACTTATCTATATCCTTAAGGTATTGCCATTTCATAATAAAGTGCTTTGGTGAGGTCCCTTTGCCATCCATTATGCTGGGTGGACCTGTTCAATATAGCAATGGATGTCCTTCAGTTCTTGAAAATATTCTTGATTAGCTCCTGGATGGTTTCCTCCCTTCTCTGTTCTCTGTTCTCCGTTTCTGGAACTCCTATTAGTAGAGCATTAGATATCCTAGCTTGATCCTCTAATTTTCTTTTCTTCTCTCTCTCTCTCTCTTTGCTTTTTTCTTCTACTTTCTGAGAGATGTCTTCTTCTCTGTTATCTAACCCAAATATTGAGTATTTTACTTCAGCTTTCATATTTTAATATTCATTCTTGTTCTTTCTTCATAGCCTCCTGTTCAAGTTTCATGGATGCAATATCTTCTCTTTTTTTCTCTGAAGATATTAATTATGCTCTTTCTTGAAGCTCACTTTTGCTCCCTGCATTGTTTTGTATCTTTTTCTTCTGAGTTCTTTTGTGCTTATCTGTTTGATCCTGGTTTCTGTCTTTCATATTAGAGGTCTTCCTAAAATGTTTGGTGATGTTTGGCTGTTAGTGTGTAAAAATGAGTCTCCAAGATGTTACTGGAAGCTCTGTGTGTCTAGGTGGGGGCTTATTGACTGGTATACTTCTCAGTGGGTAGACTGAACACGGACATTGCCATTTCATGGGGAGACCTCAATTGTTAGTATCCACAGGTCTTTTCTTCTCCAAAGAGAGCTCTTCCAATTTTCTGGCTATTCACATATAAGCATGGTTGTCTGTCTTCTGAGAAGTGAGCAGGTGATTTGGACTAGGACGTCTCACCCCTTTAATATATGGACTTCTGCTCTAGCCTCATCTCATTACTTTGCTGTCTCGTATCCTCAGGATCAAAGCCTCTCATACTCAGTTTCTCTAGAGTGTAAACCTTTGGTATCATGCACGGATGGTGGATAGGGGCTGCTTGGGTGTTAGCGAGGGCATCTGAGGATCTACACGCTCCTTTTACAATCATTCAAACAGTCCTGTTTTCTCACGTGCACTTTTCTCTCCCTCTTCAGAGGTACCCGGTGTCTCCAAATCCTGAGCTTTTCCCGTGTTGTGTCACACCGTTGGGTTTGCTCCTTTTAGGATTCCACCCCAGTCCTACAGGCATTAGACTTCAATAGCCTGTAGTCTACTAATTACCTCTCATCCATACTGTGCTTTCCATTTTCCAAAATTTGGTCCACATCTTTTTCATTTCATCCTTCCTCTCCTGTTCTCTTTTCCTTGTGAATTTATTCACTTTTTATTAATTTCCTTTCATTTTAGTGGTGTTTTGGGATGAAGCAGAGATAAACATATGTATTCAATTCTCCAGGTTTAACCAAGAGCATTCCTTTCTATTTTTAAACATCTTTCGTCTTCATCAGATGGCTACAGGAACTAGTAGAATTTAAAACGTCTGCTCCTTGTTTCCCTTATCTGTAGTCTTAAGACAACTAAAATCCTGAACTCTTTGTACTGGTTTTTCTTTGGTAGTTGTATGTGAATTTTTTTTTTTTTTTTAACTTACCACATTTTTCCTCTGGATCACAAGACCCCACACTGTCTTGAAAGGACTTACATGGAGCCAGGAGGAAGGAAAACTGGCAGCAAGAATCAGGTGATGTATTTTAACCTGGTTTTAAATGATAATACCTATTCTCTAACGTATTCTGTTTATTTTCTGAAGTCCTTTTTTTTCTTTAAATATTCCAGTTTTTTATGTGTGTGTCTTCGCTGTATGAAGAATTTTCAGGGGCCCCGTTTCGTATTTACATTTACCATACAGATTCCCTTTCCGTCCCTCTCTTCTTATCGCCCTGCACCTTTGTGCTCCACCTTCCTAAGCCCTGTGCGTCCGCGGACGCTCTCTAGCAGTCCTGCCGCGCAGGCTGCCTGTTTTGCCCTGTAGAGGCTATGGCTTCCCTCCCATCCTTAAGAACTTTCTTCATACAACTAAATACAAAGTCCCTCCATTCTCTGGCTTCCTGAAAGAGAGCAGGGCTTCCTACCCTTAATTAGCTTCCTTATTAGACCATTAATTTATTTTCATTCTAATGGGAATTTGTTCCCCATTTAAATGCAGCTTTATTTCTCCAGAACCTGAGAAATTTCAAGTGTCCGGAATGCACGATCAGAATAATAGAGCTTTTCACTTTACATGCTACAATCTCTATTCTTTCTGGCTCATAACTCCTCTCACTTTTATTGGCTCATTTCGTATTCTTGTAAGAATATTGTGGACTTCGGCGTGCTCAACCAGAGAAGCAGCCTTAATTATTTACTCCCACAGTTCAATTGTAATTATTTAACATCCAGTGGAGAATTCAGTCGTGTTCCCGCACCAGCGGCTCCCCCCCCACCCCCCCGCCCCCTTCCCTCCCCTTCCCCCCCCTCCCCGCCCCCAACAGCTGAAGAAAGTCTGCCCTTTGTGTGTCCTGAGGTAACTGTGCTTCTGGAAGGATCCCTTTCTACTCCTTAGGAATGATCTGTGATCATTTATATACCAACCCAGTGTCTTGTATCTTTGAAAAGTCAGCATTTTTTAAAAAAATAAAACTTCATCTCTAAGTGGTTTCCTTTTACAACTTGAGCAGGAAGAGCTCCAAATGCAGCTCCTTTAGTCTGATAAATACATTCATTGTTCACTTTTCATCTAGCTCCTTTTGCCAAAATTACCTCCAGAGGCCCTGAGGTTGGCAGTTCTAAAATGGCTGCCAGCGATTCCTTGTGCAATGCCGTTGCTTTGACTGGACTGGACTTACTGACTCATTTATAACGAATAGAATACAGTGGAAGCAGTGGGATGTCACTTCCAAGGTTCAGTTACAAAGATTGGCTTCTATCCCATGCAGCTTCTCTTGCACTCTCTCATTCTCGCTCACTTGCTTGTTCTGCGGGAAGCCAGCTGCCAAGTCATACGGTGAGATCCCCATTGCAAGGAACTGAGGGAGGCCTCTCACCAATAGCCAGCAAGGTGAGGCTCTCGTCCCAACAGCCTGTGAGGAGGTCAATCCTGCTAACAACCAGAAAGTGAGCCTGGAAGCCAGTCCTCCTCCAGTGGCGCCTTTAGATGAAACTGCAGCCCTTACAGCCTGACACCCAGCTCATGAGAGGCCTGGAGCCAGAGGCACAGAGCCAAACCACCTTCAGACCTCTGACCCACAGAAACTGTGGGATCATAAATGTTTGTTGTTTGAAGCCACTGAATTTGAGGAGAATTTATTGTGTAGTAATGGATAACAATATAGGCCCTTAGGCCAATTTTTTAGCTTTTAGTCTATGCTTTTTATATGATAAATTTCTGTTTAGGTCATTTTCCTCTGATGTCAATTTAATTACTCAGATAAGATTTTCTTTCAATTCCTCTTTGAGAGTAGGGAATGGCCATCGTCAGTCTTGTTCATAATTGCATATCTAGTTCCTGGCACAGTGCCTGGTACCTGGACAGATGCTCAATACACAGTTACTGGATTTGACTCTTCTGTCTTTTTCTACTTGTTCTAGTTTCTAAGTTACTCCTCACCTTCCACATTGCCATTTCTTTTGGGATTTAAGAGTGAGAAAACCTGCTGGTCTAGTTGTCTTGAGCTTTCTCTCCTTTAACTTGCGGTCCCTTCTCTAGAACGCCAACACTGCTGTCTCGTTTGAAGCAAATTTGCATCACCTTTCGCCTTCTCAGGGTTTCTCCAGTGGGGCCGAGTCTCCTGGCTGGGGAAGCAGCTCCCTTTATCAGGGAGGTTTTGCTTCTGTGTTCCATCATGAGACACTCAATCGTCTGACCCCCTGACCATCTGACGGACTGTGTAGTGTGTTTATTGTTATTTTAAGAGTAAAACAAAAATGAGGCTGGAGATATTGAGTGCTAAGCCTGAGGGTCGCTTTGAAATTTAGAAGCAGAATCGCTAGAACTCAGGTTTCCTGAACGAGGAAGCATCGTACCATGTAGATTCAAATATGAATCTGGGCTCCACCATGTTGCGTGACCTTATGGAAGTTATTCAACCTTCTGGAGTCAGTTCCTCATTTGTCACATGGGAATAATTTCTACTTCATAGGGTTGTTTTAGGCAATATTCTTGATCCAGTATTCTGTCCATGCCCCATTTTAACTTAAATGTATAACTTGTTTGCAACAGGTTCACTTCATAATTATAATGATGGCATAAACTTTTAATTTTGATTGATAGTTTAAGTATAGCAAGAATATGGTATATTTAATTGTTAATAATCAATATTGTTATCAGCACTTTCCTTTTATTCTTTTTTAAGATGCCAATGAAACCAACAAAAATATTACTTATTAACATTCAGAATCTTCCTCCATTTGCCTTTATTTGCTATACTGATATAAACAGGATCAAATATTCTAATGTGACATAATGTTGGGGATTAGAGAAGGGATTAATTGCACTACTGTCTGATATAACAAAGTACCATAGACCAGGTGGCTCAAACACTCAAACAAAATTTATTTCTCACCATTCTGGAGGCTGGGAAGTCCCAGATCAAGGTGCCAGCAGATTCAGTGTCTGGTGAGAGCTCTCTTCCTGATTCACAGACAACCATCTTTTTGTTGGGTCCTCACAGGGCAGAAGGCAGGAGGGAGCTCTCTGGGACCTCTTTCATAAAAGCACTAATCCTGTTCATGAGGGCTCCACCTTCAAGAACTAATCACCTACCAAAGGTCCCAGCTTCAAACTGAGGATTAGGTTTCAACACATGAATTTTGGAGGGGCACGAACATTCAGTCTATAGCATCCACTATTTCTAAACTTCTTAGCAGTTCAGAAATAAGACTTCATTAGAAAAAAAATTCAAATCAAAATAAGTCTACTTCACAGGAAACAACAAGTGTTGGAGAGAATGTGGAGAAAAGGGAACCCTCATACACTGCTGGTGGGAATGCAAATTGGTGCAGCCACTATGGAAAACAGTATGGAGATTCCTCAAAGAATTAAAAATAGAAACACCATATGATCCAGCTATTCCACTACTGGGTATTTATCCAAAGAACATGAAATCACTAATTCAAAAAGATACAGGCACCCCTGTGTTCGTCACAGCATTATTCACAATAGCCAAGACTTGGCAGCAACTAGAGTGCCCATCAATGGATGAATGGATAAAGAAGATGTGGTATATATATGCGATGGAATACTACTCAGTTGTAAAAAAGACAAAATCATGCCATTTGTGGCAACATGGATGGACACTGAGAGTGTTATACCAAGTGAAATAAGTCAGTCAGAGAAAGACAAAATACCGTATGATTTCATTCATATGTGGAAGATAAACAAACAAACAAACACATGGACAAGGAGAAGAGATTAGTGGTTACCAGAGGGGAAGGGGGTGGGGGAAGGACAAAAGCAGTAAAGGGGCACAAATGTATGGTGATGGATAAAAACGAGACTATTGGTGGTGAATACAACACAGTCTATACAGAAGCTGAAATATAATGAAATACACCTGAAATTACACAATGTTATAAGCCATTATGACCTCAACAAAAAAAATAAAATAAGTCTACTCCACTTTAAATAAAAGCATTGCTGAAATAATCATGCATACATAAGAAAGAAGACCAACACATGTAAACTACCTTATAAGTTTAGGTTTACAGAAAGAGGAAGCCCTAAAGAAAAATTACATTTAAAATATATTGTCCAAATATTTTTTGAACTTAAGCAGCAAGTGCTCTAAAAGTTTCTTTGGCAAAGATTTAATATTAAAAAAGTTAAGACATAAATATATAATGATTCCTAGTCTTAGAGGTTTTAAATGGTTATTTACAACACAGTAGAACTGGGTGCACAGGAAACGTTAGAGATTGTGAAGTTCAGTGTATTCATTTTACAGAAGAGGAGGCCAGGTCCAGAGAAGTTACATCACTGCCTAGTTAAGGACAGAGCCAGGCTGTGACCCCAGATCCCTGACTAACAGTCAAGCTGCCTTTCATGTTTTTGTTTGTTTGTTTATGTTTTGAAAGAACATGCGCCCTCACACTGACTACAATGGTACCATCATCAGCTTCCTACCTCTTCCCGGGACTGGTTAAATTGCTGTATCAGTTGCATTTGTGCCAGCATTACTCTTTCCAGTTCATCTGACTTCTGTTTCATTTCTTTCCTCAGGTCCTCTGAAACTGAATCATTACTGTCAATTTCCTTCTTCAAGCGAGATTCAAATTCTGCAACCAAATTTTTAAGGTTTTTGATTTCTTTCTCCTTTGACTCAGATTCTTCAGTGTATCGGATATGAGATTCATGGAGTTTTTCTTCAAGAGTGGCCACTTCCAGCCTTAGATCTCTAGTAGCGCCTGCGATTAAGTCAGATATCTGTAAGAAAAATCTTATGTTAGTTTGTAGGCAGTAGTCTCTAGGTAACCACAGAGTTCTTATGGTTTTAAGAGGCTTATTCTAAATAATCAGTGTACTCTTCTGATCAGATGAAAACAAATCCTATGACACACGTAGGCCTTAAGATATTCTTTTTAAAAATTAAGACTAAAACTTTTACTTTTACCACCTAAAATGAAATTGCACTAACCTCTTGGGCACCCTTGGAAATGTACAAATCTCTGTGACTGGACTGAGCTACCAAGGACAGCGCACGTCTTCATCCAGTGCCTGTCTGGACTCTCTCTAAGATGGCTTTGGGACCTTGAAATAACTGATGTTTGGGGATGCAGGTGGGGAAGTAGCGTAGCCGTATTCTACTCGGACCATACCAGTAAGTCTTCTTTTGATGTATTTTTCTTCTTTCTTGAATATAATGACTGGCAGTACCTCAGATACTACGTTGTCTCTAGAGCAGCACTGTCCAGAACCTTCTGTGATGTCCAATATGGACATATTGAATATTGAAATATTCTGCCCTGCCCAATATAGTAGCCACTAGCCACATGTGGCTATTGACCGTGGTGTGTTGGTAAATGTTTACCAGTGGACTCACACACACAAAAAGCCAGGTTTGCATCTAATTTCCATGGTGTAAATTCTCTCACCATGGCCGATTCCAAGCTACAAAGGTGACCTCACCATGGCTAAGTTGGAAGAGATGTGCACAGTTGGCTCTCGCTTGCCAGTACTGGCTATTGAGCACTTGAAATGTGGCTAATGTGACTGAGGAATTGCAATTTTCATTTTACTTAGTTTTAATTAATGGAAATTTAAGTAGCCACATGTGGCTACCATATTAGTGCCTTTCTAGAGGATACCAGAATACTTTGAACATGTACTGCTTTTCCAGGTGGTACCTCTGGATAAACAGAGGAGAGAATAACTTGGAGAAGCTTCTCCTTATAGTCACGAAAGTCCTTAGAAGGAAGCAGAAAAGACTGCTTGTTTTCTTTCTCCTTGAAAAAACAAAACAACGAGCAGAAAACAACCAGGAATAGCAAAGCTGTTTCTGATGAAACATATCCTTATTATTTATGCTACAAATATTGTCATAGCATAAATGTTAGTACAAGGAGGAACCAGTCCACGAGAAATCTGGGAAACATTCATACACCAAAGTTCCAAGAATTCTGTGAACTATTACTTCAGAGTTACATATCCAAAATTTGTTTCAAATGTTAAATTTACATTAAGAACAACTTGTGTAAGAAATCTATTCACCATACTTAGTAATTTTATAAATTAAATTAATATTCCAGTATCTTTGATTAATTTGGGAAGGAAGAGAGCCACAGCTAGGTCTGAACGGTAATCTCTGTCCTAGAGGAGAGCTGACACTGAAACAGAGTGGGTTATCCTTGAGAGAGGAGGCCTACAGAACCGCAAATATGGTTTGAGGAAGATTAGCCCTGAGCTAACATCTACCGCCAATCCTCCTCTTTTTGCTGAGGAAGACTGGCCCTGAGCTACATCTGTGCCCATCTTCCCCTACTTCATATGTGGGATGCCTGCCACAGCATGGCTTGCCAAGCAGTATGTAGGTCTGCACCTGGGAGCCAAACTGGCAAACTTCGGGCTGCCAAAGCAGAATGTGTGAACTTAACCGCGGCACCACCAGGCCGGCCCCTATGTTTTGAATTTTTAAAAAGGGAATCAACATTTAAAAATCAGGAGAATTTACTTACAAAACCTGGACTTATGACTTCTCTTGAAAAAACGTAACCCCTAGCAAGTTCGGGCTGCCTTTCAGCATCCCCCCTGCTAACGGGCCCTGAGCCGCTTGGGACTGCAACACCAATCGCATAGTTGGTGGGGGCAGGAGGGGTAGCAGGAGCCAGGAAGCAAGAGGTCTGTCTGGGACAGAACCTGTCTAGGAAAGGAGGGACCTCGGGTGAGCCGAGGCCCCAAGCTCCCAGCACATTCTCCATTGTCTCAACAGAACTTCACTTACAAAACGCAAAGTCAAAGACAAAATTATTAAGAATTTCAAGACAATATCTAAAGAGCATTAAACCTGAAGCGTGAGGCCTTTCTGAGTGTGGGGCCCTGTGATACTGCGCTTGTCATACACTCAGGGAGCTGGCCCTGCCTCTTGTTCACGGTGAACTACTGAAAAGCCTCTGCCATGTGCCCCGTACACCAAAGGAGAGCCCGTTACATCTCACCAGGTGCTTAATGTACACAGACTCTTAATGAGTTTATTCAAAATAGGCTGCCCCACTGGGTTTTGGTTAATAGACATACATACGCACACACACGTATATATTCTTTGCTTAGGTCTAATAAAAACAGGGGAACCTTAACAAAACCTTAAGTTATGTTTAGGATACACTGTTTAAGAAATTCTGGAGGTGTGATTACGTTTAAAAAATATTTTATTCATTCAAAGATATTTAGAAATGAAAATATTTCCAACTGAAGGGGATAGGTTTTAGTTGGTAAAATTTTAATTATGTAAAACAACTCATTATCTTTTGATGGTGGATATTTGAAGTGTTGGAATATCTAACCACATCAATTATTAGTTATATAATTTATGGTATTTTAAAAATAAGTTGATTTTCATAGAAAAAAAATCCATACATAGCTAGATTGTATGCTTGTATAATTTATCACAGTTACTCCTTCCGGAGAACAGCCAAACCATTCTACCCATGTGGTTACAACTAAGGCACAACGACCATGAGGAAAGCTACAGAGTAATCAATACATAGAGTTCTCAGCAGGAAATAACCAACATCTGTAGTTTAAGACGCATTAAGTAATGGCGCCCGCCATAACGACACACCTTCTTTTGCACTTCCTCTTGTTCTTTCTTATACTTTTGGACTATTTCTTGGTGTTTTTCCTTCTCAATATCAAGTTCCAGTTTAGCTTCTTCCTTAAAGAGAAGGGCTTGCTCCTCAAATTCAACTAAATGTCGGGCCCTTTCCTTGGCGAGTTCAGCTTCAATCTAGAAAATAGCGTTTAACACACACATAAAGCCATTTTACCTTAAAATAGGTAAATTAAGCTTATATTGAGACTCTAATATTTTTTAAAAATTCTAATTCCAATATTAGTTTTTTAATTCCAATATTTAAAAAAATCTAACTTAAAACCTGGGCCAGAAAAATTGGCCTTGGGTCAAATATTTCTAGATGTTCTAAGATCTAAGACCTGTAAAATGAGTAGAAAAGTTAGGACAATATATTATGATAGTTTTCAGAAATACTAAAAGTTTAGGCTTCTGTACATTTATACTGTAAACTCAGTCCTTGCCAGCAACTCTATAAGAAAAAAAATTATTTTGAGGCCCTTGGACTAAGTTCTGCTGAAAACTCAGAGGGGATACAAAGTACAAATGTTCATTTTTTAAATGGTCCTTTCTCGATGGAGTCACAGATTATCATTTTAATGTGACTGAGGCCAGAAGTGACTGGAGGGAAACAGTCAGTGCTGCCTGCATCCATGTTTTGACTCGGATAGAATCATGGCGCTGGAAGGCGCCTTAGAAATCCCCTATTTAATTTCTCAAGCCTCCGTGAACTGCGGGAGGAATAAACGAGGGCTTTGCATTCAGAGTTGAGTTAAATCTTGGCTTGAATCCTGGCCCTGCCACTGTCTAGTTGTGTGATCTTAAGTTGTGACTGTCACCTCTCCTGGTGGGATTGTAACTATTCCCTTGGGGGTCATTATGAGGATTAAATGAGACGAAACGTCTGTGGAAACTCCAGCACGAGCAGGGATTCAACAGTCAGTGGAGATCACGTCTACACCTCGACCCTTCGGCTCCACCATGGAATCTGCCTCAAACGGTTGTCTTCTCTGTGCCTCACCACCACCGGGAACCTTAACTCACTCCTTCCCCAGCAGACGTTTCCAGTTTCAGACAGCGCTAAGCATTAGGCAGTTTTTCCTTTAGTTGAGCCAACATCTCTGACCATGTGGTTTTTAACCATTGATTTTGGCTCTGCCTGCTGGAGCGAGAGAGAGAAGGAATCTGTGAGTACTGGAGTCACTCAGGC
The DNA here is from genome assembly GCF_041296265.1 of Equus caballus. Lineage (NCBI taxonomy): Eukaryota > Metazoa > Chordata > Mammalia > Perissodactyla > Equidae > Equus > Equus caballus. The sequence goes on along the minus strand of NC_091702.1, from coordinate 10,205,940 downwards.
CTGGCAGTCGTCTAGTGAGGTGAGAGAAGCCACCCCAGGGACAGGCTGGTCCTAGATTTACACCGTGCTGCGATTATAAATTTTAAGAGGGAGCAAATGCCAGATAACTCGGGAGAAGTGAAGTCAAACCTGACTTACTGCGACTCTGTGATCCAGGCCTCTAAGGGGAGAAGGAGAGAGGTCAACCTGAATTTCTCAGGGGAACACTGAAACAAGGGTACCAGGAAACAGAACGTTTGCAGGAAGCCCTTTAAATTAAATAAAATGCAGATAGAAGACTAGGCCTAGTGTAGGGTCAGCCGGGTTTATTGCCATGGGTGTAGGACTGAGCATCTGCCTCAAGGCAAAACAATTATGTTTATACTCACTGCAAGGAGTTATTTTGGCTCTCTCAAAATAAATTTCCGGATTGCTTGGGGAAAAGGGTACTAATGATCATTTAGGAGCATGACAGAATTGTTCAGATGTGGTGTCCTCGGGCTGCTAAAGACAAGGAAAGCCTCTGGGGCACTCAGAAAAAAGAACAGATGTTCTTCTGAATTTCAGGTACTTCTATCCACCTGCCTCCTGGTAGTCATCTAGTTGCTTCACAGGTGTCTGAAAAAACCATCTGAACCAGAAATCTTGATACAACCCCCTCTCCACCTGTTCTTCCCCAGCACCCCCCATCTCAGGACACAGCACCACCATCCATCTAGTTATCCAAGTCAGTAATTGGGGCATCATTTTCCACATCTCTCTCTTCCTTACCCTCCACCCCTAATCTAGCACCAAGTCCTGCTTGTTTGCCTCCAAAAGATGCCTTGAATCCATCCATTTCTCTACATCTCCACTTCCACCACCCTAGTTCTGGCTACCACCACCTCCTGACTGGCCTCCTTAGTTTCCACTCCTGCCTCTCTCCAATCTGTGATCTGCACAGTAGTTTTCTTTACAAAACAAATTGGATTCTTTTATTCTTTCTTAGTGGTTTCTCAATGAATTACTATAAAATTGAAATTCCAATACATGATCTTCTACTGGGCATCAGCAGCCCCCGTGGCACCTCTGTGTCAATCAACCAAGCAGCCCTTCCTTCGATGAACACAGCCGTGTGCCGAGCCCGGGCTTGGGGAGCAGAGCACAGGCTGGAGGCCAGCTCCCGTCTCTCCCTCGGCCTGTGCCATGATGCAGGGCAACCCGAGCACCGTCTGCGGCAGCCCTCGACTCCTCCCAGCTGACTTCCACCGCTTTCTCCATGTGGTCACTGTGCCCCAGCCACAGCGGAATGAAGTCAAGAATACACGAAATTAGGAAAGCAAATGTAAACATTTGGGAAAACTGCAAAGAATAACCTTAAGAGTTAAGAGCCCACAAGATACTTTGACACTATTTTTACAAAAACAACTAAACAAACATTTTTTGAGAAGCTCAAGAAAAATGTGCACTGAAGTACGATATCAAGTGTTTAAAAAAATTCCTCATGTGGTCAATTGGTAGAGCCAAATAGTTATTTTAGGACAAGAAGACATCTTTCAAAATATGGACTGATTGCTCAAATTAAGAGAACAAGAATGTACACAAACTGGGTGGGACAGGACAAACTGTGAATTAGATGACGGAAGGACTCTAGAGGGACTTTTAAAGATTGAAGTTGTTTAATGAAGAGTGCCTGGATGAAGATGAAACGAAGGAAGCATTCAGGGAAGAGAAGCGGTGGCTGCCTGCTTGAAAGAGTAGAATGTTCTGTGCTACCTCCGTCAGGAAGCAGGAGATCTTCTTGCGCCTGGACTGGTCCTTGGAATGATCCATTGTAGGTAAAGAGAGAAAAAAAGGAAGGAATAGACGGAAGGTGGGCAAGAAAAGGCCTACAGATAGGAGGGAGGAGGGTACGGATTTGATTTTTAATTTGCACAACCTGAGAAAGAGAGGCAACGTGACGAGCTTCAGGTGGGATTTCTAAACATTTAAGGAGTCGCATGGGCTGCCAAGAGCCACCTGAATGTGTTTGCAGCACAGAGATGACACTACTGGTTCCTTCATGATCTGAATAGTTTAAACAAAATGATGGGCCCACAAGCACAATGATTTGCTTAAGCCAGTATAGTATTTGTCATTGAGAAGATGAATTCATGCCAAATTGTCATGCTTATGTTTTTTACATGTTGATAGGAGCTGTTTGTTTAAAATGTCTTAGATGGCAGGACTTATGTTTATGCAAAATAAAGAATTTGGTGATGGTGCATATATAAAATATGAACTTCCTTATATAATAACCAATAACAGTTTTTATAATAAATGGGGAAATTCTGATTTCTACAAAAGAAAGCATGAATAATATATGAACTCAAGAGTTGCACAAATTAAAATTAATTATCTGTGTACATATTCCAAGTTTTAATTCCCTTTGCTTCTTATTTATCACGTCCTGCTCTAGCTCACGCTTTCCCTCCTGGGTGAAGGCCTGGTGGTGAGTCCAGAGCATCCTGAGTATGTCCGTTTTAAATTCCTTTTGTATTTGTTGTTGAAATGCATAATTAGTGTTTTATAACATCTGTGTCTAATACTGATGTGCAAAATGCTATCATTTCACTAATTATTTTCCAAGTGAGGTGTTTTTTGTTAATTTTGATATCATTTTATAACTGTCTATGGAGCCAAACACCACGTTATAACATAATCACTTATTACTTGGCAATCTCTTTAAAGCCAAGGGAATTTCAGATGACAAAGTAGAAATCAGATTATTTGTTTATATTTGATGTACATATATCATTTTTCAAACTATAGCTCCTAAAATTAAGTTGTTATATTATTTTCCAAAAGTTAAAAGCAAATATTGGTTGAAAATTAATACTTCAGATTATTTCTGAGTTAACTACTGAATAAATATATTATAGAAATAGATGATTAAGTACACAGACTTTGTAATTAAAAAAAACAAACAATGCTAAGGAATCAGAATATGTACTGAAGTCCTGCCAAGAACCGTATAAACTTACGACGGAAGGAGGGAATGTTCCCAGAGAACCTCATACCAGCCAGGATGGTACGTACAGGACACTTTCCATATATTCACTCACTTAATTCTTACAATAACCCTGGGAGAACATATCATTATTATTATTCCCACTGCCTCAATTACGAAGCAGGTCAGAGAGGTTAAGCACCTTCACCAAGATCATAGAGCTCCGAGGTGGAGAAGTGTGCACACTCGAGGTTTCTCGTGGGCGCCGTGGCTCGGTGCACAGCTGTCTCCCCACACATCTGCACAAACAGTGGTTAAGAGCAGGGACTTGGTATTTATTTAGTTTCAAACTATTTGGAGAGTTTGCCTGATAACTTCCTGTTAATGAATTCTAATTTAATTCCTCTGTGGTTACAGAAAATACTTCATATGACTTAAATCCTTTTGAATTTATTGAGACTTATTTATGCCCCAGAATATAATCTATTTTAGTCAATGTCCCATGAGCACTTGAGAAGAGTGTGTATTCTGCTGTTAAATGATTTCTATAAATATCAATTGTCATCTTTGCTAATAGTGCCGTTCAACATATCTCTTAAAAATAAATTATATAGTATTTTCCATAGTATATATCCTTACTGATTTTCTGGACATTTTTCTACCAATTATTAAGAGAGAGCTCTTGATACCTCTGACTCTAATTACAGATTTGTCTATTTCTCCTTGCAGTTCTAGCAGTTTTTGCTTAATTTTTAAGCTTTGTTATTAGGTGAATACATTGAGGGTCATTGTGTCCTCTCGGTGAACTGATCCCTTTAGTACTATCTGCTAGTAATATAGCTATTTTAACTTTCTTTTGATTAGTGTTGGCATATCTTTTCCACCCTTTACTTTTTAACCTTTTTGTTAAAATATTTCTTTATATTAAATTGCATTTCTTGTAGGCCACATATAGTAGAGTCTTGCATTTTTATCCAACACAACAATCTCTGTCTTTTAATGAGGACATTTAGACCAGGGCTTGGAAAACTTTGGCCCACAGACTAAATTCAGCCACGCCCACCCATTTACATATTGTCTATGGCTGCTTTTAAGCTACAGTGACAGAGAGCGGCTGCGACTCTTGTTGTCCCTCCACCCACAACTTTTGTTATGTCCCACAAACCAAAAATATTTACTGATTCTTTATATAAAAAGTTTGCTGACTTCTGGTTTAGACCACTTACACTTAATTTGATTACTGATATGATTAGCTTTAAATATATCTTGCTATGTGTTTTCTATTTGGCCTATCTCACCTTTTTCCTCTTTTTCTGTCTTCTTTTGGATTGAGTATTTTTTAACTTCAATTTTATCTCCTTTGCTGGCTTCTTAGCTCCCACTCTTTGTTTTTCTATTGTTTTGGTTGCTTTAGGGTTTATGGAATACATCTGTAACTCAATGCAGTCTATCCTCTAGTGATGTATCACTTCATGTATTGTATAAGAATCGCACAATAATATACCTCCATGTCTCCCATTATGCTATTGTTGTCGTATCTTTTGTTACTACATGTTATAAATCTCATATTAGATTGTTAATTTTTTGTTTAAATAGTCAATTATTTTAAAGAAATTTAAATGATAAAAAACATATATTTATCCACATTATCATTTCTAGTGTTCTATATTCCTTTGTATAGATCCATATTTCCACCTGGTATAATTTTCCTTCCGACTAAAGGACTTCTTTGAACATTTCTTATAGTGTGAGTGTGCTGGTGATACATGTTTTCAGCTTTTTCATTTTTGAAAAATTCTTTATTTCACCCTCATATTTGAAAGATATTTTCACTTTGTATAGAATTCTAGGTAGGCAGCTCGCCCCGATGCACCCAGCAGCTCCCCTCCCCCCACCATCATTCTTTCAGTATTTTCAGTTCCACTGTCTTCTTGCTTACGTTGTTCATGATGAAAAATCTGCTGTCATCTTTATCTTTATTCCTCTCTATATAACACGTCTTTTATTCTCTGGTTGCTTTTAAGATTTTCTTTTTATCACTATTTATGAGCAATTGAATTACAATGTCTCTTCTTTGGTGTGTTTGAGGTTTGGTGAGCTCTTTGAATCTGTGGGTTTATAGTTTCCATTAAATTTTAAATTTTTTCAGCCATTATTCTTCAAATATTTTTTCCATCCCCTCTTCTCTCTCCTGTGCTTTGGGGATTCCAATTATACACATATTAGGCCACTCAAATTTGTCTCACAGCTCACTGATGCTCTTTGTTTCCTGTTTTGTTTCATTTGAATAGTTTCTATTGCTGTGTCTTCAAGTTCACTAAACTTTTCTTCTGGAATGTCTGATTTGCCATTAATCTCATCCAGTGTACTTTTTGCCTCAGACATTGTAGTTTTCATTTCTAGAAGTTCAGTTTAGATCTTTTTTACATTTTCCATATTTCTACTTAACATGGTCAATTTTTCCTCTAGTTTTTTTGACATACAGAATACAGTTATCATAACTGTTTTAATGTTCTTGTCTGCTAATTCTAACACCTGTGCCTTTCTGAGTCACTTTTTATTCATTGATTTTTCTTCTCATTATGAGTCCTATTTTCCTTTTTCTTTCCATGCATGGAAATTTTTGATTGGCTGCCAATTATTGTGATACCTTGTTAGATGCTGGATATTTTTGTATTCCTCTGAGTATTCTTAAACTCTGTTCTGGGATGCAGTTAAGTTTCTTGGAATCATCTTGATTGTTTTAGGTCTTTCTTTTAAAATGTCTAATACATTTTAAAATGTAGGAACTAATGCAGGCGTAATGCAGGACCAGATCAGCATTACGTTCAGGGCTAATTATTCCCTACTACTGATGCAAGACCCTTCTGAAAACACTGCCTAGTGCCCTGTGAATTGTAGATTTTCTAGTCTGGCTGGCAGGAAGAAGCATTATTACTGGCCTTGCATGAGTATTTGGTACTCTTCTCTCTAATCCTTTCAGGTGGATCTTTCCCTAGCTTTGGGTAGTTTCCCCACACATATGCACTGACGAAACATATACTTAATGAGGGCTCTTTGTAGATCTCCAGCGTTCTTTCTCTGTGCAGCTCTCCTTTGGGGACACTACCTTGTGAATTACAGCGTCCTTGATCTCCCTGGACTCTCAGCAAGGTCTCCTCAGCTCAGAGAACCTGCTGACTCCACCTGGATTCCCACTCCCTGCTCCATGGCCTTAAATTTCTTTCAAAGCACTAAGTTACGGCAATCATAGGGCTCACCTTGGTTGTCTCCTATCTCTAAGAATCACTGTCCTTCAATTGCCTGATGTCCAGTGTCTTGAAACGATCATTTTCTATCTTTTCTCCAGTGTTTTAGTTGTTTCAGGAAGAAAAGTAAATCTAGTTCCTGTTAGTCCATCTGGGACAAATGTAGAAGTTTGGGACTTTGTATTTAGCTCCCATTTGTTTTTTCAGGTTTGTATCAGTTCTCATTTCCTGGCCATATAACTTTGGCAAATTACCTAACTTCTCTGAGCTTTATTTTTTTCCACGTGCAAATGGCAATAATAATGTTACAATGACTGACATTACATTTATGGAAAACATTCAGCACAGGGCCTGACATATAGTAAACACTCTAAAAATGGAGACTATTTTTATTATCTAGATTAAGGGTTTAAATCACTTGATATTTACAGGCTATTCAATATCTAAAATTTTGTGATTTTATTAATTCAATTTTGAAAATTGCATGGCATAATTTAAAAAATTAGGGGCCGGGCCCGTGGCCGAGTGGTTAAGTTCATGCACTCATCTTTGGTGGCCCAGAGTTTCACCAGTTCAAATCCTGGGCACAGACATGGCACTGCTCATCAAGCTATGCTGAGGTGGTGTCCCACATGCCACAACTAGAAGGACCCACAACTAAAAATACACAACTATGTACCAGGGGGCTTTGGGGAGAAAAAGGAAAAAATAAAATCTTTAAAAAAAAAATTAAATCCTATCCTCAATATCCTTTTTAGCCATACACTTAGTATGCATAAATGAAAATTGGTATTTTGTAAATGACAGCTTTATCCCTGTCAAATTTTATTTTACAAGTTATCATTTTTTATTTCATTAATACATTACATTAAAGTACATTAGGAATTATTAGGCCATTTGGATCTTCCATTTTGAAGAACAATTTGAGATTGCTTTTCTTTTTTTGCCTCCCTTTAATGCTGGAATTGACTATTTCTTAAATTAAACTTTTTCCCCCGCATTTTCACTATCAATCCAGTTGCTCAGCTAGGAACTAAGGTTTTGTTTGTTTAATTATTGGTTTTTAAAGGCTCTATGTACTAATTAAAATGAGGATAATAGTACAATTCTAAAATGTTCCTAAATGTGATATCTTAGTAATAATCTAAGAAATATTTGGTTGGAATTTTTTATGGCACTACAAAGTGATAGCCAATAAATGACTATCACTTACTGTAAGCAGTCTGTCTATAGAAGAGTTTTAATTACAAAATTTTAACTGAAAAGTAACAACACTGTGCATTTGGAATCAATTTTAAATGGTCAGCATGCACATTAATTTGCCTTCTTCACATCAAAGCAATACCTGAAATAAACAAAAATTCATGTCAATTAGTAAATATGTGGTTATTTTAAAATGTGCCATCCTTGTTGCATAGCAACTTTTAATTCTGTTATGTGCTTTTTACATACTCTAAGATAATTAAGCAAGGCACAAATTGCCATCTACTTTTTTTGAATGTTAAAAGCATTTAGGTTATAAAGTTTATTCTAATATGTGTATTATATTTGTAAAGGGAACATTTCATTCCTACGCAAAGGCACAGTGACCCAAGAAACAGATGACAATGTCATATTAGCGATTCTCCTTTCTCATGAGAGGACTTTTAGGGAACTTTTTATTCATAGTCTCAATAACTAACACAGCCAAGACATAATTATCATTCCCTGGCTTTACTGGTCTGAATCCGGATTTACTGCTAAGCTAAATGATAAGATTTATTAACAAGAAGTCACGTCCTCTCAATAAAATGAAATGCCCATTTATATTATAGAAAATTATACACACCAAAATACATCTGTGATATAATTAATTTATTAGAAAGATAGCATAGTCTTAGTAAGAATTTAGAGAATTTTGCATAGGTTTATTTTCATCATCGACCTAACTTAACCACATAAAGCAAGAACATAACTGACTTTTATATGGTCAGATGCTAACGCTAACTTGTTCCACTTGCTGTGTTAGCACCTTTGGGACCGGGTACAGTGAGCAGCAGTACTAGAGAGGATCACGAATGCAGAGACTTCTTCTCCAGTAGCTTGTGTCCGAAAGTCCTTCATGGGGTGTGACCGTGGAAATGAGGAACTTCTGCACAAGCTAAGGCAGAAAAGTCCACTCTGTCGGTCTATGAGGAGTTCAGAAGTTTGAGGGAACGAAAGGATCTGTGAATCTCTATCCACGTTAATTCCATCAGTGAAATTTCTGAGTCGAAAGATGGGACATTTACAATATCTCTTCATATGTGTTGCCAAGCTGCTTTCCAAAAGGTTGCTGTAATTTCTAGTCGCTTAAAGAATAAGAATGAAAGACCGTCTCACCAGACTGTCACCACAGTGCAAAACCCACTATCAACTGGAGGAGTGAAAAATAATTTCTCATTGGTTTAAGTCACCTTTTGAATTGCTAGTTAGGTTGATCATCTTCTTGTATTTTTAAACATGGATTGGTAAAGATGGGGGAAGTGAACAGGAGTAGACTAGCCAACTGAGTACCTGAGGCTAATAAAAATTAGAAAGAATTAAAGACATGTGGGCTTTCGAGAAGAAAGAAAAGAAAAAGCCCATGCTACAAAATGAAGCAAAATAAGAATGAGACACCTAGGGCAACTTCAGCCCACGTTCGCAAATTTTAATTGTTGCCCATATGGAACTGTTGTTACAGCAATCGTTTTTGTTATAGCCTGAATGTGCTGTCACTGAGGAGCGAGGGAAGGAGGACCGATTCTTAGAGCGCCGGTACTGGCTGAGCATGGCCAACTGTGAGAAGATTGGAAATGAAAGCGACAAATTTAGAATTGACCTGAGCCAGCAACAATACTTCAAGGGTCTCAGTCTTGTGGATAGCAGAGTAGGGGTTCCAGGGGGAGATGTTAGTTTGAAGGTGGCCACTGCTTGTTGCTTGAGGTTACAAGCTATAGCGTCTGGTCACCAAGGAGAAGAATCTGATAATAACCAACAGGTCGTCAGGACTCTGTCAAGCAGTCTGAATTTCAGCAGCCAACTCTAGTTCTAGAGGCTAATTTACGACATAAGCAGCAAACCAAGGCAGAAGGCTAGTGCTAGGGAGAGGTACCAGAAGGGGAAGAGGAAGAGTTGAGAAGGCTTCAGCTCAGTGTGCAGGATGAGGCCAGGGCTCCATCAGGGAGTAGCAGAAGTTTATGATAGAGAGACGATGTCTGCAGCCTCAGCGACTAGAGCTGTGCACAGCCTGAAGACGCAGGGGCTAACGATTTCAGAAATATTACTTGTATTCTTTAAAATTAAGAAAGTAATACATATTCATTGTTGAAACTTTGAAAACTATGGAAAAGTCCAAAGACAAAAATCAATGCAATTTTTTTCATACTCTAAGAGAAAACATTTTCTTGTAAATAGTGAGCTAAATACTTATTCATTTTACTTTGCCAAAGTTCATAACTGAATGATTTTAAGTCACTTTTCATTCTCTTATATTATCTTCTTAAAAGCAGAGAAATTGTAAGAATGAATTCATATTCTCCTGTTTTTAAGGATGTGGTCAAATGTAGATTCTGTCACTTTATGGAAAAAGGTAAATATTTGAAAGTAAAAATTATACTTTTACATGAGAACTAAAGGTTATCTTAATCTTACAAGATTTCAAATTCTATCTTTTTATGTCCCATTATATTGTCTAATATTTTGGAAAAGACACACTTCATAAGCATATTTGGCCTAGGAAACTCCAGAAGGAATCAGAACTGTGCATAGAAGCAAACAAATATATCTGGAATAGTCTGGTAAATGGACGGAATTTTAAAGAAGCAAATAAGACACATGCTGATGAAACCCACATTATCGTTACCTTCTCCCTCCAGTTGTCATCATTCAGCAGCTTCTGTCTAAGAGTTTCCTGCAGCTGCTCGATGCTTTTCTGATGTGAAATCAGCATCAATTCCCTGAAAACCATAAATCCAACAAATGAGTCAAGACTCACCCCTGATACTCTTCCTAAGTTGCAGTTCCTGGCTCAGAGAGTATACACTACTAGATACCTTTTTAACTGCTAACAGGAATTTACAAACACTACACACAAGGTCAATATTTTCTCAGGCTTACATTTTGCTTAACAAATAATATTATTATTTTTGCATGAAATAGTAACAACATTTGTGGAGTCACAAATATGATAAAATGCTATTCATTGTGGTTCCAAAATTTATGACTAAATCCTAACGGTAGACAATATTTTGTTTCTTAAAAAGAAGAAAACATGTTGAGATATGCCATAAAATCAACGAGTGTTTGTGGTTCCTGCCAGATTTATTTTCCTTTTACTTATCTCAAATACTGATAGGAACAAACCAAATTAAGTGGAGGGTAATGTCTGAGATGTGGTATAGTACAAAACATATTAGAACATTGAAAAGAAAACACAAAGAACATTTTAATCCACATCAATGGATCTTAAAGGTTAGTTTGTGACCCTCCGGGTAGAGGTATGTGAGGGAGACTTGAGAGAAATTTTCGCAGGGGCACTGAAATTAAGCCTTTTAATATCACAAGTAGTGGCAAAAGCACACTTGGTGATCAGGCTTCTTCTCCCTTCTATAATCACCATGATCCTTCTTATCATCTATGTAGATGATTCTTCTCCATTGATTATCCCGCTGTCTAGTCTCTTTGTTTTACATCATTACCGTCTTTCTTTTAGCTCTGACCCCTTTTCTCAAACTTGCGACTTTCATTTATAACTGCCTGTTGGCCATCTCCATCCTAATGATTCATTAACACCAAAGATTCCACACCTCAAAAAACAAATTCACCATCAGCTTCTGCAATCTCGCCTTTCATTTTGACTTCTGAAAACCTTCAACAGTCAAAATCTTTGGCTCGAAATCCCGGAGTCATCTCTGACTCTCCCTTCTCTTTGTTCAACTACACTCATTCAGTAACAAGTTCTATATGTTCTGCTTCTTCCATGCACCTCAAACTATTGCCTCCCTTCGTTTTGCACTACCAACAACCTTGTTAAGGTTCTTGACTTTATCTCCCACCTACAGTATTGTAATAGACTCTTAACCTATCTCTTGATCTTTATTCTAGTCTCACTTATATAATATTATTAAACATTTTCTTTACCATAATAAAAACATTGCCTACATCTCTAGGCTAGAAATTTTTTTTTTCTTTTGGTGAGGAAGATTCACCCTGAGCCAACAACCGTGCCAATCTTCCTCTGTTTTGTTTGTGGGATGCCTCCACAGCGTGGCTGATGAGTGGAGCAGGTCCACACCAGGATCTGAACCAGCAAACCCAGGCCTTGGAAGCGGAGTGTGCGGAACTTTAACCATTTGGCCACAGGCTGACCTCTCTAGGCTAGAAAAATTTAAGGACACAAACATAAGGAGACATGTTTGACTTGGTAAACAGGATTATAAATATCATTTGAAGGAAATTGATTGAAAAAAACAAAACTCCTAGACTTCTCTTTCCAGAAGTGTGTGGGACTAGGTACCTTGACAATTTGCCTACTGAAAATAAGTAAAATTGTTTGTTTTACTTATTAAAAAAAATCTTAAAATTCACCAGTGAGCTGGCCAAAAAGTGAGGAAGATGCAGACAGCAAAACTGAAGTGAAAGGATAGAGAAAGAATGTCGGTGGAAAACTAGCGAAATCTAAACAAAGCCTGTAGGTTAGTTAATAGTATTATACCAATGTTAATTTCTTGGTTTTTACAGATGTGACATGGCTACGAAAAATGGGCCAAAGGGAAATACAGACTCTCTGTACTGTCTTTGTAACTTTTCTGTAAATATAAAATTATTCCAAACTAAAGGTTAAAAAAAATGAAGTGACAGGAAGAACTCCAATAATAAGTAGAACATTGAAGCCGACTCTCTCCTTGAAGGTACTTTCCAAATTGGATAAACTTGAGCTTTAACTTTCACAGCCATGAAGGGCACAGGAGTCAGGAGGGAAAGGGAGAGTCCAAGAGGACACTCCCCTCATAGGGCTGCATCTCAAAGAGCTACACAGGCAGCATATGTGTGAAATTCACATCAGCAAGTGTAAAACACAAATGACATCTCCTCTCAAGGAATAAAAAGGAAACTGCCAGCTCTGGATTTCGTTGCCAAGTAGCGGGGGAAATGCAAATCTCCCACAAGAATTTGTAAACACAAACCAACCTTAACGCAGATTTGTATCCTGAATTCACACTACCTGGTGGTCCAAAAAGCTTCATGTTAAGAAGATATCTTCAAGCGGTGCTGGGGTAACCTGGCCTCCTGAGGCCTGACAGGAAAACACCAATATCTGGGGGAGAACCCTGTCTTCTCCCTGAGACTCAAAGAATTCTTATGGATAAAGATTCAAGTCCTATGAGATGATAACTTAAAAAAATCACAAAACTATTTAAAAAAAAAAAAGCACTAAGAGGAAGAATGAGCAGACACAGATGACAGCATAATCAAACTCACAAATTCTACAGTATTGAATTTTTAGTTATGGAATATAAAATAAGGCTGTTCACTGTGTTAGAAGAAATAAAATATTGATTTAAATGACTAATGACATTTGAAAAAGAACCAAATCAAACTTGTAGAAATGAAAAATATAATAATTGAAATGAAAAACTCAGCAAATTATTCACAGCTGAAAAATGAAGTAAGAAACTGAAAGGGAGATTCAAAGAAATTATACAGAGTGCAGTACAGGGAGTCAAAAATATAGAAAATATAGAAGTTGATATATGGAGGACAGAGTGAAAATATCTAATATATATCTATTCATCCTTTCAGAAGCAAAGGAGAGAGAAAGGGGGAGGAAGCAATATTTGAGGAGAATATTCCAGATTGATGAGAAATACCAACTCACAAATCCAGGAAGCCCAATGGATTCCCAGCAAGATAAACAAAAGTAAATCTCACATCTGGGCACCTGGTAGTGAAAAGGAAGAACGTCAAAGTTAAAGAGATCTTAAAAGAAGCTGGAGGGAAAAAAACCAGATTATCTTCAAAGGAACCCAAACATATGGAAAGCTTATTCTCCAACAGAAACAAAGGAAGCCAAAGACAGCAAAATAATATGTTCACAGTCCTATGAGAAAATAACCGTCAACCTAAAGTTGGGTATCCAGCAAATCTGTCTTTCAGAATGAGGCTGAAATAAAATATACTCAGATAAATAAAATCTGAGTGTTTACCACCAGCTGAAGGACCTTCACTAAAGGAGCCTCTAAAGAGAATGCTTTGCAGGAAGGAATATATTCTCAGGAGGAAGGCCAGGCAAGCAAGGAGGACTGGTGAGCAAAGTGGATGGCAAATGCACAGGCATGGAGGGCTTCTGGGGCATGTGATCAGGGCGGTGGTGTAGGGCTCCCTCTTCAGAAGGGGGCCTGTGCTTCCGGTTTAATGCTCTGTGATCACCCATCAAGAAATTCGTAATAATTTTGTCTTTGAATTTGTGTGTTTTTAACTGAGGTCTGATGGGACAATTGAGCATATGCGGGGGCTTGGAGCCTCAGCTCACACACAGTCCTACCTCCTGCCACCTTCCTGCCTCCCCATGCTGGTTCTCAAACCCGTGCTCCCTTGCCCTTGCCCAGCATCTGCTGCCATCTTCTGCTTTGGGCAGGGGCCCAGGCCTGGGCACACGCTGAGTCATGGGGTCCTGGGTGCCCATGAGAGCTTACACCCACCTGGTGAAATCCCGAAGCCCAAGGGAGAGTGACATCAAATAGCAAACATAAAGACGTCGTGACAAGTTGCGAGAGAGATACTGTGAAGGAAAGGAAAAATCCTCTTTCCAGTTTTTTCAACAAGGGGCCTCACATTTTCATTTTGCACTGGATCCTGAAAATTATGTAGCCAGCCTTACATGTAGGGAATAAACAAATTCATCTCTATAAAATAATAGTTTTGACTATGTGTAATAGTGGGGCTAATGAAAGGATAGAACTGGAACACTAGACAAAAATGTAGAATGTATGTTGGGATGGCAACTATTAGAGCTCAAGCATTCTTTGGTCCCTGCATTATTCAAAAGGAATTTGAGGTATTACTTTTAGACTTCATCAAGTACGCATGGTAAAATTTAAAAGTAACAAACTAAAAGAATAGAAATAGAATATACCATTAGCGGAAAAATGCACTAAGAAAATAAATGAAACTCCAACAACCTCCTACTTCCAAAAAGCCCGAAAGGAGAACATAGTGCAGAAAAAGAGGGAGAAATAGAAAGCTTAAAATAACAATCACAATAATGGTAAATAAACTAAAATCATGAGTTAAAAGAAAGAAACAGACGATAAAAGCAAACAAGCAAACCCTAGCTGTATGCTTTATAAGAGACATTCCTAAAACATAAGGACATGGAAAGATTTCCTTTTTCTGGAAAAGATGCAACTGGGAAATATTAAAGAAAAGGAAATGTGTAACTATATTAATATTGGACAAAGTAGGCTTTAAGACAGAAATCATTATTCTGAGCTGGTAATAATAACAGGTTAATTCACCATGAATATTCTAAATTTATATGCACCTATTAAAATAGCCTCAAAATATATAGAGCAAAACTTTATACAACTGTAAGGAGGTATTGTCAAATCCCCACTCCACATAGCTCCCTGAGTTACAGATAAGTCACCCTGACACCACCATACAAGGCCATGGAAGTGTACACTGCACAACTCCAGGTGTTACGTGAATGGCCCTCCTGTAATGTGTAATGTAGCAACCTAGGGTCAAGCAGACAAATAACTCAGTAAATATATAGAGGATTTAAACAAAGTAAACAGTAAGTTTGATGTAAGGTACCCATATAGAATCCTGTAGCCAATTAGTGGAAAAATACACAATTATTTTCCAGCTCACATGGAATTGACCACATACTAGACCGTAAAGTAAATTTCAAACAACTATTATACTATAAACCTGTATAGTCCAATATGGCAGCTACTAACCACATGTGGCTACTGAGCACTTCAAGTCTGACTAGCCCACACTAAGATGTGTTGTAAATGTGAAAAACATACCAGATTTGAAAACTTAGTACAAAAAAAATCTAAAATGACTGTGACGGTTACATATTTATATGATAATTTAGAAATACTGAGTTAAATAAAATACATTATTAAGATAGATGGTACCTGTTTACTTTTACTCTTCTAATGTAGCACTTAAAAAATTTAAAATTACACATGTGGCTTACATTATACTTCTACTGAACAGCACTATTATAGTCCGTATTTTCTGAAAACAGTGTCAGAGACAAAAGATATATAAAATATCTCCACATATTTGGAAATTTTAAAAATGTATTTTTGAATAACTTGTGGGCCAAATAAAAACCGTAATTGATATTTTAAAATACTTAGAATTGAACAATAATGAAATTGCTACATATCAAACTTTATGGAAGATAGCTAAAGCAGAAAAGATAAATAAATTGTGGTATGCTTCAGAATAGAACACAGATGAAGCAATGAATGGTTCTCAGCTCCATGTAACATCGTGGACAAATCCCAGGGACATGATCTTGAGCACAAAGAACAAATCACAGAGTAGTACATATACTATAATTTTATTTCTATGAAGATAAAATATATGCAAAATCTAATATATTTTTTAGGAATACAAACGTACTTGGTAAAATTATAGAGAGAAGCAAAGGAACAACAGATGTTATCTGTAGGTTTCATAGATGCTCTTTATCATCTATGGAAGTTTCCTTCTATTCCTACTCTGCTGAGAAGCACAAAAGGCGGGCTGTCCGTTCCCTTAGGGAAGGAGGCAATGCAGTAGAGTTGGGGAGAAGCACAAAGGGACTTCAAAGCTAATGGTAAGCTTCTTTTTCTAAACTGAGTGGTTGACACACAGATGTTCATTGCATTGTACTTTATACTTTACCCCTGTATGTCTACTCAATACTTATAAAAACCATGAATGATACAGCCTAAGCACAGAATAGAATAGGTCTGTGGTAGAAAGAGAATTAAAGCGAAAGACCAAGGTGAAGGAACGGGCAGGGGAGTAGTAAGTCTCTCCTGAGAGGTGGGGCTCATTGCCCACTATGCACACTACAGACAAGGTGTGTCACTGAGCCCTGGAGACACAAAGGTGAATTAGGAAGGCAGAGCCCCTGTCCAAATGGTGCTTAAAACCCAGCAATATAAAAGGAAGATTTATCTTTTAAAGTGTGAGGTAGACCCAGCAGGTTCTGATGCTTGCTCAGCAGTCCGTAGGCTGGAGAAGAGGAGGTGAGGCAGAAGGAACAAAGAATGAGGACAGCAAACGTGGGGTTATATTAATAACCTCATTTGTGACTTTCCTCCAAATATTTGGCCTTTCCTGTCTCCTTTGCAAATTCATCTTCCTCTACGTGTCAATCAAATGTTTGTGTTTCTCAGCACTCTGTTCTGGCATCTCTTTTTTTTTTCTCTTTCTCTAGGTGATCCTTTCCGCTCCTATGGTTAAAATGCAATCTAGATGCTGACAGCCCCCAATTGTTATCTCCAGCTCAGATCTGTTCTCTGAGTGTCTGACTCAAGTACCCAACCATCCACCTGGCTGTTCCATTTTTATATTTCAGAGACATCTTAAATTTAACATGTCTGTAATCTCAGAAGATATCACAGTTTAGTTTTTGCCCATGTTATGTGTCATCTACTGCTCTGTTCCACATGTTTTTCTTTTTTTCCCAGGGGATAGCCTGAGGAACAACTCTTACCTGGAAATGCTGTTTTCGTGGCAGGTGGAAAAGAACAATCACCAAAGCATGGGCTCTGTTAAATCTGCTCAAAATTGATGCGCATCCCTTCACTCACATTTCAGTGGCAAGAACAAATCAAATGGCCAAGATTGATGTCAGTCAGGCGTGGAGAATATCGTCGTCTCCCTGGGAGGTGCACAGTAAGTTGCCTGGCACCAGGCAGAGTCCGTCACAACTCTGCAACCCCGCTGGAAGCCACTGGAAGGACCCCACCCTGGCGGTGGGGAACGCTCTTTCCTTAGACTGTGGTTCTTTCACCTGGGAGCAGTTTCTCAGACCAGTTTTCTCCAGAGCTCCTAGCTTTCCTCTCTGAGATGTACTTTCTTTTCTGTTGTCCAGCTTGGCCACATCAGAAGAGGGCATTAGAGATTTTGCCCTGTTGGGAGACAGTTTCCTAAGCTTCTTTCCCATCCATAGAATGTTTTGGAAGGGGAGACGGTTTCAAGAGGATTTTTTTAAAAAACAGATTTGGTGAGATATAATTTGACAAACAATAAACTGCATGTTTAAACTATGTACTTGGATGAGTTTTGACATATGTATAAACCTGTGAAACCATCACTGCAATCAGAATAGTCAATGCATCTAACATCCCCCAAAGTTTCCTCATCCTTCTTTGTATCCTTCTCACCACCCCCTCAGCCCCAGGCAATTAATGGTTTGCTTTCTGTCACTATAGATTAGTTTGCATTTTCAGACTTCTATATAAAATTCTCTATATGTCATACAGTATACTCTTTTTTCATGTCTGGCATCTTTCAATCAGCATAATTCCTTTTAGATTCATCCACATTGTACCATCTATCAATAGTTCACTCATTTTATTCACTGAGCAGTATTTTATTTGTTTATCCCTTTATCCACAATTTGTTTATCCATTCAACTGTTGGTGGACATTGAGGTTCTTTCACAGGTTTTGGCTATTACAGATAAAGCTGCTCCAATATCTGTGTACAAGTTTTTGTATGGATAGTCCCATTCACTTCTCTTGGGTAAATACCTATGAGTGAAATGGAGGGGTAACAAGGTAAGGGTATGTTTAACTTTTTAAGAAACTTCCAAACTGTTTTCCAAAGAAGTCGTAGTGTTTTCCATTCCAACCAGCAGAGTATGAGAGTTCCAGTTTCTCCACATCTTCACCAACGCTTGGTATGTCAGGCTTTTTAATTTTAGACATTCTAAAAGTGTGTAGTAGTTTCTCATTGTGGTTTTAATTTGCATTTCCCTAATGACCAAAGATCTTGCGCATCTTGTTAACATGCTTATGGGCCATTTGTCGATCTTCTTTGGTGAAGTATCTGTTCAAATCTTTTGCTCATTTGTTATTAGGGTGTTTATGGTCATATGACTGAGTTTCTAAAGTTCTTTATATATTCTGGAAACAATCTTTTATGAGATATGTATTTTGCAAATATATTATCCCAGTCTATGGCCTGTCTTTTCATTCTCTAAACAGTGTCTTTTAAAGAACGGAAGTTTTAATTTTGATGAAGTCCAATATACCAGGTTTTTTTACTTTTATGGATTGTACTTTTGGTGTTGAAGCTAAAAAATCTTTGCCTAACCCAAGGTCATAAAGATTTTTCTCCTAGAAGTTTTATAATTTTAGGTTTTATATTTAGATCTATGACCTATTTTAAATTAATTTATATATACATTTCACAGTATGAATCAAAGCCCATTTCTGCATATGGTTATACAATTGTTCCAGCATCAATGGTTACAAAAAACTATCTGTTCTCCAACAAACTACTTTGGCACTCATGTAGAAAATCAATTAACCATATATGTGTGCCTATTTTTGGATTCTCTGTTCTGTTCCATTGACCTATTTATCTTGACACCCATATGACATTGTCTTGATTATTTGTAGCTTTACAATAAATCTTGAAATCAGGTAGTGACTGTGATTTTTTGACTACTCAAAGTTTTTTTCAAAGTTATTTTGGTTATTCTTGGTCCTTTGCATTTCTATACGACTTTTAAAATTAGCTTGTTAATTTCTACAAAAAAAGACTGCTGGAGTTTTGCTTGTGATTGTATTGAATCTATAAATCAATTGGGGGAAAATTGTAATCTTAACAATGTTGAGTCTTCTGTTCCATGAACATTGTATATCTCTCCATTTATTAAGGTCCTCTTTAATTTCTCTCAGCAATGTTTTGTAGTTTTCAGTGTACAGGTCTTGCACATCCTTTGTCAGATTCATCCCTAAGTATTTCACGTGTTTGAAAATCTTTTTTGTAAATATTACTTTTTAATTTCAATTGTTCTTTGCTAATACATAGAAATTAACCTGACTTTTGGATGTTGATCTTTTTTTCTGAAATCTTGCTAAACTCACTTATTAGTTCTAGTAACTTCTTTTGTAGATTCCATAGGGTTCTCTATATTAGTGAGCATGTTGTCTGTGAATAAAGAGTTTTATTTCTTCCTTTCCACTCTGATGCCTCTTATTTCCTTTTCTTGCCTGATTGCACTGACTAGAACCTCCAGCACAATGTTGAATTGAACTGTCGGCAGTGAATATTTTGTTCTTGATCCTGATCTTAGGAGGGGAGAATTACTCTTTCACTATTAAGTATGATGTTAACTGCTTTTTGCTTCTGTTGACATAGTCATATAGTTTTTCTTTTTTAGTTTAATATATTGAATAACATTGATTTATTTTTGAATGCTAAACCAACTTTGCACTCCTGAGGTAAATGCCACATATTCATGATTTATTTCCTTTTTATATGTTGCTGGATTCAATTTGTTAAAATTTTGTTTAGAATTTTGCATCCAAGCCGATGAGTGATGTTGGTTTGTTAGTCTTCTTGTAATACTTTTGTCAGCTTTTGGTATCCAGATAATACTAGCCTCATAAAACAAGTTAAGAACTATTCTTTCTTCTACAATTTTCTGGAGGAGTTGAAGTGGAATCAATATTATTTCTTCCTTAAACACGTGGTAAAATTCACCAATGAAAATTCTGGGCCTGAAGTTTCCTTTGTGGGAAAGTTTTCAGGTTATCTATGTCTCCTTTAGAGAACTTTGTTTGGTAGATAACGTTTCAAAAAATTTATCCATTTCATCAGTTGTCAAAATTAATGGTATAAAGTCATTCATAATATTCCTCTATTATTATATTGATATCTGTGGAATGTATAGTAATGTCAATTCTCTCATTTCTGATATTGGTGAATTCTGTCTTCTCTCTTTTTTTCCTGGTCAATCTGGCTTGAGGTTTATTAATTTTATTGATCTCCTCAAAGAAACCGATTTTTGTTTAGTTGATATTCTATATTGTTTTTCTGTTTTCTATGCCATTTATTTCTGCTCTGATCTTTATTATTTACTTTCTTCTGCTTATCTTGGGTTTCGTTTGTCTTCTTTTTCCAGTTTCTTAAGGTGGGAGACCTTTTTTCTTTGTCCACACAGACATTTATTGCTATAAATTTGTCCCCACTCCTGAAGTTTTGCTTTAGTGACATCCCACAAATTTTGATGTTTTCATTTCCATTTAGTTCAAAATACTTTGTAATTTCCCTTTTGATGTTTTCTTTGACTCATATCTCATTTAGAATTGTGTTATAGAGTTAACAAATATTGGAGGTATTTTCCAGATACTTTTCTGTTATTTATTTCTAAGTTAATTACATTGTGACCAGAGAACACACTTTGCATGATTTGAGTCCTTTTAAATTTCTTTGGTTTTGTTTCATAGCCTAATTATATGGTCTGTCTTGGTGAGCACCCTGTATGCCTTTGGGGAAAAAAATGTATATTCTGCTGTTGTTGGGTGGAATGTTGTATCAATGTCAATTAAGTTAAGTTAATTGGTTGTGAAGTTCAAGTCTTCTACAGCCTTACTAATTTTTCCATCTACTTGTTTTATCAATTATTGAGAGAGAGCTATTGAAGTCTCTAACAATAATTGTGAATTTGGCTACTTCTTCTTATAGTTCTATCAGTTTTTGTTTCCTGTATTTTTAAGCTGTTATAGATGCACAAACATTTAGGATTGTTATGTCCTTCTAGTGAATTGATCCATTTTTCTTTACGAAATGAATTTCTTTATTCTTGGTAATATTCTTTGTTCTAAAATCTACTTTGTCTGATATTAATAGACACATTCCAGCTTTCTTTTGATTGCTGTCAACATGGTTTATCTTTTTCCATTTTTTTATTTTAACCTATTTGTGTCGTTACATTTAAAATACATTTCCTATAGGCAGTACATAGCTGAATCTTACTTTTTTATACCATCTGATAATCTCCACCTTTTAATTGGAATGTTTGGAAATTTACATTTAATTGAATTGTTGATGTGGTTAGGCTTAAATCGATTATCTTGCTATTTGTGTTCTACTTCTCTTATCTCTTATTTCCTTTTCCTTCTTTCTCTGCCTTCTTTTGGATTTTGCATATGTCTTATGATTCAACTTTATCTGCTTTATTGACTTATTAGCTGTGTCTCTTTGTTTAGTTTTATTTTAGTAGTTGCTATAGGGTTGATAATAATCATCTTTAACTTATTGCAATTGTGGTAGGCTGAATAATTGCCTTCAGAGATATCCATGTCCTAATCCTGAGTCTATAAATATGTTACCTTATATGGCAAAAGGGATTTTTGCAGATGTGATTAAGTTACGGATCTTGAGACGGGAGATTGCCTGCAACATCTGGATATGCCCTAGAGTAATTACCTCAGTCTTTATAAGAGAGAAGCAAGAGAGTTACTATGGAGACAGGTGATGACGTGACAACTGAAACAGAGATTAGATTCATGCTGCCAGGGCCCGAGGAATGCCAGCAGCCTCTGAAGGTTGGAAGAGGCAAGGAATGGGTTGTCCCCTGGAGCCTCCAGAAAGAACCAACTCTATTGGCAGCTTGATTTTAGTCCCTTAACATTCATCTGTACTTCTGACCTCCAGAGCTGTGAGATAATAAATTTTGTGTTGTTTTAAGCCACTAAGTTTGCAGTAACTTGTTATAGCAGCAATAGGAAACTAGTACAATGGTCTTCCTCCAAGTAATGTTACACAACTTCAGGTATAATATTAGAATCTTATAATAGCAAACCTGATCAAATAAGGGGCAGCAGTCAATGGAAATAAAGTAGCACTTAACCTGGTTTTCAAAAGGCCAGAATCATAAAATGGATGTGGCTGGCCACGTGCTTGTTAGACATGGCCAGACATCAGAGTCCTGGCAATGTGATCCATTTTATTTCTTAAGCCAAATTTCCTATTTGAAAAAAGGTCTTAAATTCCAATGAGCATTTCCAGATGTGTGCCTATACGTTAGAAGTTACCTTTACTATAAAATGGAAGGTACTGAAAATCTGAGATGCTCAAATTTCATTCTCCTTGGAGACAGTAATAATTTTGATACCATTAAAAATAGAATCCATTTCATATACATTCCTCTGATGGACCCAGTACAAAACACCACTGTTACGTATCTTTTTAGAACAAAAACTATGAAAGTCTAGTAGATTATAGAAGCCAAAATATAGGAGGCCAAGGTTCAAACAATGTTAATGAAATGATAATTATTCACTGAATTTGCAAAGAATTATGACATTCCTTATGATACTTCCACGAAGTATAAGGTGTTTTAAGTGAAGTTAGAAAAATTATGGACTTGCATCTGTGATGGTAAATTTGCTTGATATTTACAGCTACAGAAATGAGAAGGACTTTCATATCTCTTCGATTCCTGCTGAGTCTCTGTTCCTGACTGTAAGAACTCTTAAATGCGATTCTTTCATGGGAGAAGGCAGAAAGAATCATTATACTCGATGTTACAAACGCTTACTATCCTTGATTAGCATGGAATGGGCATTGAGTGACATATACAGAGATGATTAATACGTGTGAAAAAGACAGTCCTGATTCCAAAAATGAAAACCACAGTTATATATTACACCCACGGAAGAGCCTGCACATTGTTCAGAAATGCAAAACTGTCTGAAGACGTTGATACAGAAAAAACAATCTTGTGCTGAAAGAAACTGTGAAGCATCAACTTTGACTTAGTGAGCCTTTTTTGCTAGAAATGTAGAGGAATGACAAAAAATAAAACATTAACTGTTAGAGGTATAGTCCATATTTTTCCATGTTATAAAAAGCTGAAAATGTGTAGCCGTTTTTGAATATCATACAGACATCCAATTGCCTCTTCAGAACCAGTCTAGAGATATTCATTTAGAATTATAGGAAGCAATATGGATTTAGGTCCTAAATTTGGATTTTACTAAGAATCCAATAAAGAAGATTATCACTAGAATCCAGGAGTTTGAATTGTACTCCCAGCTCTGATTTTTGGCATGTCAGAAGTTCTCTGGGCCTGAGAGAAACACTTGGGAGCTTCTGAGTTTAAATCCTGTGATCAATGGTTTGACTGGGATTAAATTCATTCCCATCCATCCATCCATCCATCCAGCAAGTATTTACTGAGCCCTGCTCTGTGTCGGGCACTGTTTTAGTCTCTGCGGGTATAACGCTTTTTTCTTGCCATTCCTTGGAAATACACCAGTGCAGTTCCCTAAGTTTTGGAAGAAACAAATATCCTGCGTGGTAAATGACTATCTGAAGTCCCTTGACACATGAGAAGCAAAGCGGGTTGAAGCCCGTGCCCGCCTCGGGCTCCCTGCTGTGTGCCTGCTGCCTCCTTTTCTGACGTGCGAGGGAGGTGTGGCTGTCCGTGGGGCTCTGCCCTGCAATTTCACCAGAGAGTTTGCAAAGAGAACGTTTTGGAGTTGGCATAATAGGCAAATTAGGATCTACTTGCAATCAAGTGTATTTATTTTTAAAACGTTAACTTTTAAATTCTTCTGCCAAAAAGAAAATGAGAATCTAATTTCTCATATACATGCAAAAATCTAGATTCCCTTAATTGGAGTTAAAACCGTAACTGCGAACAAATGTCAAACCATAATGCCAAACGACAGCTTTAAAGTCGGTTTCACGAGTCGTTCTTTTACAGGTGTCTTCACACTGTCAGTCAAAGAGATGGAGTAGATTTTGCCACCACTCCTGCCTCCACAAAAGCTGTAAGTCTGGGATATCAAAAGATGTTTGGCAAGCCTCTTGTTCTGACAGCTGTAGATGGGTAGGAAGTCAGAGAAAGAGCTGAGTCTTGGGAAAAAAAGCCTAACAAGGTTTGTTATTTTAGAATGATATTACTTAGACCATTTCATAATGCTTTAAGCGAACAAGAGAGCATCCAAATGGAATCACTCCACAGACTAGTCTACAAGTTTAAGAGTAAAGCAGATAATGTTGAATTCAACAGACACTTACCGAATATCCACATCACCAGCGCAGGGTATAAAAATTAATAAGATACGATGCTGTAAGAGGTTAGCAACCTAAGGAAAAATGAAAGAGAAGGAACTAATACTTTCTGAGCACCTACGACCTACCAGGCACAATACCAGACGCTTTATCATTCACAAGAAGATGGCGATTATTAACATGCCCCTTTTACAGACAAGGAAAATGACCCTGTAAGTGGTCAAGTAAGTTGTCCAAACTTGACCCTGGTCGCGCTGGGATTTGAACCTGTGTTTGCCTAACCCCAAAGTCCGCTTTTATATCCTGAGCCACATCACCACAAGGTGACAGAACCCTGAAAACACTGCTTCTGAATCCCTGTTTATATTCTACACTTCTCATTGCTTCTAGCCTGCATGAAAATATGACAAGCCTCATTAAAATAACTAAACACGAAGCTTCTCTTCTTCTAGAGTGTGTTGTGAAATGTTTTTACTCTATTTTCATTCTAAAGATACAGCTCCACTTCTGCTTTTGCCAAGGCACCGGAGAGTAGAAAACAAAGTCACCATCTTATATCCACTGAGTGACTAGAAGAACCCGGAAAGAGTGGAGGGGTGGCTAAGAAAGGGAAGAGATGGGGAGAGGGGACACAAAGAGGCCACTCTGGGTTTTTCTGCTCTTTGCAGGGCTAGGAGTCCCCTGAAGACTCAGTGTTACAAGATGATAGAGAAAGAGAAGTCACACTGAGAGAAGCTGACAAAACTGGGCCCTTCAAGACAAACGCTGAGGGAATTGTGCAAACTGTAGTGGAGGGAACATGGGTTATAAGGTTAGACACAATGGAGCTTGATTTCTGTCTTTGCCAATTATGTGACCCTGAGCAAGACATTTAGCGTCACTTGACCTATTTCCTCATGTGGAAAATGTGGAAAATGACACCTGCTTCCCAGGTGAGGGCCACAGCTCTGCGAGCCAATGGCTTTGGGCAAATTTGATATGGCTTTCTCTCTGGGTTTGCGAATTTAAAAAAGTGCTTCATCTGGGTGGGAGCTGACCTGGGAACACAGGGCTCGGTGAGGGGGCAGGGGGAATGACATATTTATGCAAGAGAAACGAGCCCCTTCCTCTGTGGCGAGTGGCAAGTGGCAGAGTCCAGGCCGGTTTTCAGGCCCCTCATACCTTCCACTGAGCACCACACAACGGCGCCCGCATCTTGCTCAGGGCAGCGTGAAGACAAGATCAGATCGTGTCCACAGAAGCGCTCAGAGGGCTCCCCAAGACTGAAACCCGTGGGCTGTGTGTGAGAGAGCTTGAGAGGGAGACAGGGGGAGAGATGAGAAAAGGAGGGAGGGGGAGAGAGCGCGCACGAGGAAGCAGGTGTGTTTAAGCGTGGGGTCATGTCATATACAGAAAACGGGAAATTCCATGGACCTCCTGAAATAATTTGCTAGACTTTGTGTATATTTTTCTGGGACGAGGCTTTAGAGCTTTCAAGCAAAAAAAAAAAAAAAAAAAAAAAAAAAAGAGCAGGAGGAGAGGACCAGGGAATTGACAAAGCAGTTCGTTACGGGTGCGTGGGAGGGGGAATAAGACCCTTCTCTATAACCTAAAAGACGTGCTTCTGCGGAGACAGGGAGCAATTACATCAACCTCATTTAAGATAGATAATACGTACACAGACAGTTACAGACATATAATATTTATTTCACAGAATAATTCAAACATAAGCAACTCGCACCTAACTTTGGTTACAACTAAACTTTTCCTCCCATGACGCGCTTCACTGATCTCATCATGTTATTGGCAGGTAAATCACTAAAACTATGTTTCTGTATTTTTCCTTGGAATTTACCAAGATGGGGCTAACACAGCTCTGAGGGTATGAGAGCGGTCTAAGCAGCTGAGGGTTTCGACAGGATTAGTGAAACTACATAGCGCGTGTGAATTTCGCCAAGCGTTAATGTGGGCAGTCTCCACGCTTAAACACATATGTCCTTATAAGGTGTATCTGTAAGGTGGTCATGGGGAATTCCAAACACATTTTACCGTAGAAATAATCTTTCATGGAAATGGCCTCAGGCCCGCAGACGAGCGCAGAGAACCCCGGTAATCCACAGTCCGCCTGCAGCGCTGTTGCAAACGCGCGGTTCTGGGAGTTCAGCCCTGGACAAAGACCTGGCAGCCCAGACGGGAGAGCGGAGGGCTCCCTTTACACAGAATTTAAATAACAGCCATACTTTGCTCTGGCGCTGTCCCGTGTGCCTCGGGCATTCCTCCCCATCCACAAAGGAGACCCCTCTCTCAGCCGCGGTGTGTCTGTGACCCAGCAGGCCAGAACTGCTCCGCCCCAGCAGCTGTGCCCCCCAAGGGTCTACTTTCTTCCTTGCGGAGGAGTCTCTTCTCCAAATGGAGCTTCCTCCATTGAGTGTGGGGCAGTCATGCATTACTAAATAGAGTTCTACTAAGGTATGAATTATTTCTTAGTTATTAACTCTTTTCCTGCTCCAAATTCAGAAGTTTTATTTTTTTTTCTAGGATCAGTCAGTTCTGGCTTTTTTTTTTTTTTTTTGAGGATGATTAGCCCTGCACTAACATCTGCTGCCAATCCTCCTCTTTTCGCTGAGGAAGACTGGCCCTGAGGTAACACCTGTGCCCATCTTCCTCTACTTTTATATGTGGGACGCCTGCCACAGCATGGCTTGAGAAGCCGTGCATAGGTCCACACCCAGGATCCGAACCAGCGAACTGGGGCTGCTGAAGCAGAGCTTGGAAACTTAACCACTGTGCCACCAGGCTGGCCCCCAGTTCTGGCTCTTTACATGTTCTTTTTCTCCTCTTCTGAAACTACATAGCTTCTAAATTGCATGTTTTTCATAACGGTCCCAATGGCAACTTCAGCAGGGGCGGTGGATTTACAAAGCTCTCACTGTCACTGTGAGCACATGTGGTGGCCTGGTTGGTGGATCATTCTATGGCGGTGGTTTGAGATCTTGCTGTGTATCAAATTCCCGGAACCGCCCAGTCCTACTGAACAAGAATCTCTGCAGGTGACATCAAGGGTCTCTATTTTAGAACTTTCTCCTGAGCCCAGCTTCTTCTTTTGGAGGGACTTTCACATCTCTAACTGCTTAGGGACACCTCTATGTAGAGGTCCCACTGGGGCTCTGAATCAAAGCTCAAGAGCAAACTTGCCCAACAGAGAGACAGTTTAAGGAGGGAGAGAAAGCAGAGCGAGGAAAGCCAGGTTCCGGCGTGAGCCTTAAAGAATGGCTGCTGCCAGGCCATCGTGGGGGGGAGGGGTGGAGAACTAAAACAGAGAGGGAAGGGGCAGGATAGCAGGTTGCCCCTGCAGCCAAGGGAAGACAAGTGTCAGTGTCACGGAATAGTTAGCCCAGGAAGGCAAGGGTGGGTTTGGATATTTTAATTGTTTTTCCAAATTGTTCTGTTCCCTTCTGTTATGCTAAGGAGATGCCATCACCAGCCACCCTGAACCAGACCCAGCCTCACAAGAGCCACGCCTGTGACCTCTGCCTTGTTTTTAATGCGAAGATCTCTCCGGGAGGAGCTTGTTACTTTACTACCATCGCCTGCAGTGTGTGTGGAAGCATGTTTTCCACCTGAGCCTGCACAAGAGGATACTCATCTCTTCCTTCTGAATATTCATCCCCCATGCAAAATAAATGTCCCTGCTGCCCTTTGTCCAGGGAGCCGTGACTCTGGAAGTGATCCCTCATGGGCTCCTATTTGCTGCAAATACACTTTACTTTGTGAGACAACTACTTCTGGTGGAGAGTCTGACTTAACTCACCAGGAGGGAACCCACTTCAGTTTCGGTAACAGAAGTTTTAAGGCAGGTTTGGACGGTGATGTCAAAAGCTTCTGGAAGGTCATTATTCTTCAGGATGTCTTTTTAACTCGGCTTTCACATATCCCCTTGGGCTCAACATAGACTAAACCCTGGCTATTTTGCTGCCATCCACTTGGTACAGACGCTTAAATAACCCAGCAGAAACTGGCAGGTGGTAGGAGCTGAAGATTTTCATTTTTCTCTGTCTCTTAGGCTTAACTATATGTAAAATCCTTTGATTAATATCAAAACTGTAAATGACCTGACTTGCCACACTGCCCGTTGCCCCTTCTCCAGCCAGCCGCAGAATGGTCTTTCTGCAGTGTCACTCCTCTGCTTAAATCCTTTCAATGGTGTCTTTTCATTGCACTGAAAATAATACCCAAACCCTAAAGGCCTGTGAGGCTCTGTGTGAGTTGCCCTCACTCGTCTCCCTCACGCTTGCTCCTCGGGTCACTGCCATTTCCGAGAACTCACCAAGCTCCTTCTTTGCTTGTAAAGCTCTTCCCTGGCTCTTGGCCCGGTGACTTCTACTTGTCTCCCTTTATGCTTCATCTCGGAAGTCACTTTTATGACCACCCTTCCCTAATCAGGCACCCCTTCTACAGTGTCTACCACACACCCCTCATCACAGTCTTTAACTATTCTAGTTAGTTCTCTACTCTGTGTCCCCAGGTACCTAGAACCTGGCATGTAGAAAATGCTCAAAAAATAATTTGTTACCCAAAACAAATCACTCATTCACTCAACAAATATTTATTGAGTGGATACATGTGCCAGACTCTGAGGATACAACAGAGGACAAGTGGCCTAGGACAAAGAAAAAGGACAGTGCTTATGCCTAGGAGTAATCCTATGATAATATGATAACTTACTGGTCCATAAGCACATTTTTATTTTTATCATGTGAGAAACATCACGTCAGTAAATTTAGCGCCGCCAAAGGACTAAGAAACACCATGCCACTTGGACGGACTAATGTACAGAGAGCAAAGAAGAAACACGGGCAAGGACGCACGAGGAGAAGAGGGGAGAAGAGGAGGAAGAGGCGGTTCAGGGATCTGTGTATTCTCTGAAAAGTGGAAATTCTCCTTCTCAGTCCACACTTAGAACAGAAGGTGAGATTAGACTCACTGCATTTCTAAAACACATCCATATCCAGGTGAGTATGCTACTTCAAAGCAATGCCCCAAGAAAGCTCTGTATTTATTCTAATGATGCTATTAATCCTCAAAACATTCACAAAACTGCCTTCTTCAAATTGAAGCTAAGATAATTTACTAAGCACAGAAAAAAAAAAAGAAAACATTTTACTTTATTTTTGAGCCTAAATGGTATTTACCAGATTGATTTCCCATCATATGCACTGGAACCTACTGAGATTGTTGTAAAAATCAAATTCATTCCTAAAGGACAAGCATTCATTATACTGAGGATATTCTAAAACATGTGCACTTAAGCCAATCCTCAGAAAAGAGTTCCAGAAACATTTGAACAGGAGGATCATTTCAATACCCATGAAAGAGATAGTGTTCATCTGGATAAACAAGTAAACCCACTTAATCTGACTTCATTGGAAATGGGTATTCTAGATAACATAGGAATATAGGAATATTGCTCAGATAACCAAAGTTCTAAACAGAAGACTTTTAAAATTTTTATTTATTTCATAGTGCCCTAACACATATGATTCTGCACCTTTTATATAGAGTATATAGCTGATTTTAATCTTTCTGACTCAGGGACATCATCATGGCCATCAGTTATTAACCCATGTTATAAATATAAGGTTATTGACGTGTGTAGGGTTATTTGCCTCTATTACACATTGGGCTAAATTGCAATGCTTTTAAAGTTTTTGTTTGTATTTATAGTTTTTCCTCTCTTCTTCCACATGGTCAATCTTTCAGCTTCTTATTAGTAAGCCTTGCTCTTGCAAATTTCCTGCTTATAAAATTGCTGCTTCTAACATGCTGCGAGCTGAGCAACTGTATCACTGTGAAATGTCAGAGGTGGTGGCATGGAGTGAAGGGTCATGTAAGTACAAGGTCTTTGTGAGAAGCAGGTTATTGGTGTGGCAGAGCAAGGAAGAAATGGAGGGCGGCAGTCAGCCCTACAGCTGTTCATCTTAGTCAACCGAAGAGAAGTAAACATATATCACCCAGGATGGACCCGAGACAAGACTTGTTTCCCTGTGAACTAGACAGCCTTCCTGTTAGCCTCGTGTAGACAGATATGGCCCAGGGCAGAGTGTTGATGAGAAGGCCTGAGACAGTGAATCTAACTGTAAGCTGCCTGCTACCCACTCCCATGGCCCCACTCCCAGACTCCTCCTCTGGGAGCAAATAGCTGCCCTTATAAAGAACTAAAAAAAGACGATAAATCTTCTAAATTAGGAGCATTCAAATGCTTATAAAATGAAAAGAATGAAATAAAAAATAAACTAAAAAATATATAAGAAGAATGAAAAACAAATAGCCCATTGCACCTTCTGTGCACAGAGAATAATATACGACAAAAATTCTTGCCCTTATGGAACTTGTGTTCTTCTGGAATACAATAGTTATACCAATAAATGTAAATGGGATAATATCTTCTATTAAAGACTCCCACATATGATAAAAACCAATAAAAGAAAGACCCCAAATTTATGCTATATATCAGACATGCATTTAAAACAAAAGGACTCAGAAAGAATGAGTAAAGACATACTAGGCAAATGAAAACAAAAAGAAAGAAAGCAGGGATGAGATGTTAAGTATAGATACAGTTAAAGACAAATTAATGGAGCAAAAATATGCAGGAAGCCTAGACGAATATGCTTCTGAGTAGCCTGACACCACCTCAATCCCAGAGGTATTGCTTTGGTGACAACCTTTGCTGGTGGTAAACCTTCAATAAGAGGTGTTAAATAACAAAGACAGAGGAAAAGTAGAAGCCAATAAAGGGAAAAAGTGATATAAAAAGATGTTTTTCCATTGGAAAATGCTAGAATCTACCAATTATTGATCCAGGTGATATTCAGAGTCTAAGTACCACATACGGTCTTTTTGATTCTTTTCAATAAAAATCTAACGCCAAATGCACGTGAGCCCCATCTCTGGTTTCACTAACGCTGGAACTTTAAGCCAGTCATTTAGCCAATGTGGGCTTCAGTTTAATCACCTGTAACATGAGGTGCTGGGAGGCGATAACCTTTCAAGTGAAATATATCTTTAGTCCTGTGATTTCACTGTTATTAAAATATGTAGGACCTTGATATTTCAAATATATATTGCATATTGATTTAAACATAAAATATTGTTGGAAGAAATCATTCTTGCCTGCACCTTTCGCTTTTCAGTGTTGCCACCTGTTCCTTTGTCTGACTCAGAAGAGTTTTGGTTATCTCTAGTTCACTCTCTGCAAGGTTAATTCTTCTTTTCATGTCTTCTTCTTGCCTTTCTTTTGAAGTCAGTTCCTCCTGTAAAGTTTTGTATATTTGTTGACAAGCCACTAAAGAATCTTCTTTTTCTTTAAGCAATCTGGTGTGCCTAAAATGGAATAGAGAAAAAAACCCCACCAATATGCATTAGATACTATATTTTTATGTCTATCAAAGATATGTGAAAATCTCATTTGAAACCAAAGACTATAACCTTAACTTAAAAAAATTAAGAATGCTGAGAAAACGAATACTTCTATGATATTGAAATTTTTCCATCCAGAGAGAAGCAAAATTAATGAACAGCTTTAAGATATTATAAACTCAAATTAGTTATAGCATATGTAAATAATACAATAAGGAAAGCTAAGTACATTTTAAATAAAATGTTATTTAAAATATGGTATCAAATTCAATTACTAAAAATATTAATTAAAAAATTTGCAGTGTATACCGTGACTCAGAAATAACGGATTGAAACTTCAATTTTCTAAGTTCTCTTTGACTGTCATCAGCTTCATTAGATTTATTCCTAAAATGATACAAGAGGTTCAAATATTTTATTCCAAAATAAAGCATAACTGTTTTCCTTTTTGTAAAACATGTTTTCCCCTTATTACTTTTCTTATCTTTATATTCTGTTTGTGATTATATATGCAGATTTCCTTGAAATTATATGTAGTCAAAGGGTTTTTCTTTGCCAAAAAATAACCTAATCTGTTAGTACAACTATATGTGTTTTTCTATATCATTATTTTATTCATCCATAGAAAAGATTTCTTAGCATCTTCATATTATTATTTCTCTAAAGAAATAAACATTCAGTCCACTTCTATAATAGCCAAGTAACCTCCTATCAGACTGATCTGCACTTAAGTAAAAAGCCTAAACTTGGGTAACATTTAAAAAAGAAAGAAAAGAAAAGAAAAACCGTTATGTGATGGCATTGGAAAGTGACCCAAGGCAGGAAGATTCTAGACGGAAGTTGACACTTGGAATGAGGTGACAGTATGGGGTCAGGTGTTTTGTTTGTTTGTTCTTAATTAATTTTAAACCTGAGAGCAGGCCTCAGTCTGCACTGTGCAGGGGAATTAAAATTCTGATAGAAAACTGGTAGAAAGCTCAAGTCGTTCTGGCCTGAAGAACGAGAGGACAGTATTTGGGGCAACCTTGGCTGATGGAAAGCAAAGAGTGAACCCTGAATTGGAGAGAGCCAGAGAGAGAGGGAGCCCCAGATACTGCAGATAAACTCTGCCCACATGGCTGGCTGACCCCTGAACTGCATGTGCACAGGCCAGACTCCATGCAGCCTGGTTACAGATAAAAGAACTGAACTGAAATTTGAGCTGTTGCCCTAGAGACAGTTTGCAGTTTGAAATCAATCAAATTAATTGCCTCCTTAAAGCAACACCACCACCATTGCCACCACCACCAGCATTTGGAGAAATATAACAGAATCCAGAATTTCTATAACATAACATTCACGATGTCCAGAATATAATAAAAATTATTTGACACAGGAAGCAATAGAAAAGCATGACCTATTCTCGAGAGAAAAGACAGTTAATGGGGACTGATTCTGAGATGACCCAGATATTGAAATTAAGCAGACAAGGATTGTTGAAGAAGCAGTTATACTTCTGCTCAAAGACATAAAAGAAAATCTACTCTAATTCGTGAAAAGATAATAAATCTCAGCAGAGAAATAGAAACCAATAAAAAGAACCAAATGAAAATTCTAAAAGTGAAATAAACATTTGTCTTCATCTTATATGATTGGGTTTTGTAACGATACTCAAAAAGTTAACATATTAAGGAAGATTAATATTCCAGTTTAAGTTGGTATAGATTGCTCATTAAAAAGTCATTATCTGAATGTACTTTAAAATAGCTTATAAGCTGTACAATGAAATATATTAGATTATCAGTGGATTTGCCTTACTTGCAGAATGACTTTAATTTCTAATAAATAATAATTTATTTGCATCATGAACATGAACAACATTCATTTATTTTTAAACCTTTTTTATTGTAAAATATGACAAAATTGTGGGGCTGGCCCCGTGGCCGAGTGGTTAAGTTCGCGCGCTCCGCTGCAGGCGGCCCAGTGTTTCGTTGGTTCGAATCCTGGGCGCGGACATGGCACTGCTCATCAGACCACACTGAGGCAGCGTCCCACATGCCACAACTAGAAGGACCCACAACGAAGAATACACAACTATGTACCGGGGGGCTTTGGGGAGAAAAAGGAAAAAATAAAATCTTTAAAAAAAAAAAAAAAAAAAAAAAAAAAAAAAATATGACAAAATTGTAAGCTACAGAAATTTGCATAAAACAATCATATGACAAACAGTTATACAGAGAAAATTCTTGTAATACCATCCAGGTCAAAAAATAAAACCTTACCAGCTACCTTAGAAGCTTCATGGCCCCGGTCCCAGTCACAACCAATGCCTTCCTCTACAAAATAACCATCCTCATGAATTTTATGGCAATCACTTTGATTTTCTTTGGAGTTTTATTACCCAAGTTTTATCCCTGAACACTATATTTTACTTTTAGCTTTGTAAAAAGTGTCTTTTAAAAACATGTTTCTTCCTTTATTATCCACTTTTGGTAAAACAGCTTTATTAAAGTACTGTATTGACATACAATAAACTGCACACAATTTGATACATTTGACATATGTATAAGCCCATGAAACCATCACCAAAATCAAGTAGCACATGAGCATCCTGAGAGCCGAGACCTTGGTCTCTCATACCATTCTCATTCAAAGGAACCAGGAGTAGTGAGAGAAATGGCTGGTCCAAGGCTGGGACAGAGTAGGTAGACCTGAAACGTCTTGTTATGCCAAAAAAGCAAGGAAGTGCTTATAGAAGATGATGGAATCTTGTCCCAATACTGCAGGAGCCAGCTTGAAAGGCATCTCACTGGCTAAGCCTAGGACAATCTGTGTACCAAAATAATTAAGAACAATAATAAATTACAAACCATGGAAAAACATAAGAGTTCATGAGTCCATACCAATAATAAATAAGTCAATAAATAATGGGAGGAAGGGAGGCTCTTGCTTAAAACAGAATGCTGAGGGCTGACTAATGAATGAGGAGAGAGGGCTGGAGTGGGAAAAATCATCATTCAGCAATCATGGTGGTAAAGATTGGGTAAGGCAAAAGTCATGAATGGATCCTATACCTAGGGGAAAATTTTGATGAAAAGCAGAATATTTGCATGTAAAGTGTCTCTTACAGGCAGTTAACTAGCTGAAAGGGAACAAAACCCTCAGTAATAATACAGCAGAAAAGCCGAGCAATACCTTAACCAGGTGATCAAAATTAACATCACCAATGAGGGCAGATGATCATGTGCCTCCAGGTGTGATACTCTGAGAAGGGCACATCCCCACCTATGTGGTTTTCTGGCTCAGAGTATATGTAACCCAATCAAGAGAGAACAGCAGAACAATACAAAATGAAAAAATTTTATTTAAAAAGAGCATAAGAGGTTCTGCATTCTACAAAAATGTCAATATCACAAAAAGACAAAGACAGACTAGAAATATTCTAGATTTAAAGAGGCTAAAGAGACATGCCAAGTAGGCTGACCCCATCTGGATCGTGTGCCAGAGGAGAAAACACTATAAAGCCAACTAACAAAACTGGAATACAGATGGTAGATTAAAGTATCATATGTAAATTTATGACACTGATTACTGTGCTTATGTACATATCACTGTCCTGAGGAAAGGCAGGCTGAGTATATAAAGATCATGCTGTATGTAACTTATCCTCAAATGAGTCAGGAAAAAACTCTGTGCATGCATGCGTGGTGTGTGTGTGTGTGTGTGTGTGTGTGTGTGTCTGGAGAGAGAGAGAGAAGCAGAGAGAGGAGTAAGGAAGAAAGCAAATGAGTTAAAATGTTAATAATAGGTGAATCTGACTAAAGACTATTTGGATGCTCTTTGTACTATCATTATGTTTACAAATCTTTGTAAGTTTGAAAGTATTTCTAAATAAAACATTAAAAAAGAAGGAATAAGGCAAAGATTGACATGTCATTAGAAAAGTGGGCAGAGGCTCTGCTTGGGTGAGTCGTGGAGGAAAGACTAGAAAGGGTCAAATATTCAGGGGACAATTTTTCATCCATTAAGCTAGTAATTTTCTCTTTTTTAGTTATAATACCCAGTATAAGCCAAAAAGTGGAGAAATGGATGTTTACAAACACTGTTGAGATTATAAATCAGTATAATCTTATTGGAGGGCAATGAGGCTTTATGCATTAAAGGCCTTAAAATTATGCAAGTATGATTCTGGCAAAAATTATCCTAAGGAAAGAATTGTGTATAAGTAGCAAAATTTATCTATATGAATTTCAAAGTAACTTACTTATAAAAGTGAAAAATTTGCAAATTCTAAAAAACGAGTGATTAATAAATAAGTTATGGTTCATCCACAGATAGGGATATTACATAGCCATGTAATAATTATCTATACATGTATCTTGTAATGCTATCAGAAAATGTCCAGGATCTATCACGAAGTGAAAATATGTTAAGAAATATACATTACTGGAAAAACGGACTATAAGGATATATCAAAATATAACTATGATGTTCTTTTTTGTGTATTCGTGTATTTTCTAAGTTTTATACATTTGCTTTGAAATCAAACAAAAATATTACTTTTAAAAATGCTTTGAGATTCAGCAGCCCCATCACAACTTTCACTCTGTGTTCAGACTCTCACACATACTTTTCCAAATCAAGAGGCAGGGACAGCAGAACTCCTTTCAGTGGTTATTTTACTAACTATGTGGACAATTAATCTTGGCTGCAATTTTTTAAAAGAAAGCCTGCTCCTTAGGGAGCCTACCATCCCGAGAACTCCCCTCGGCAGGGTCAGCTCCCACCCCGATGCCAGTTGCCCCGCTCTTTCTATGGTCTACCCTCCCTGCCCAACCTTATCTTCCCTTCATTAGAATGGAGGACTTGGAAGGAACAGAAAGGATGCCTACATCTCTTCAAACACTGCATTCCTTCTTTCACTCTCAGAAAATAGTGTTAATCCTTTCTCTTCAACCACTTTGAATAAGCCTTCAGAAAGGCCCCTGCTGCTTCTGCCAATCAAAGCAAAGGAAAGAAGATGAAATAATTGGATTTCCCCCCTAATTTGAAAGGCAAGGGTCCATACCATTCCACTGCTATATATGAAATAGCCATTCTCAAACCACCTACGTGATGTTTCCACTTTACTGTCGAAAAGACATCTCAAATCTAACAGATCAAAAGCATTGTTTTTTATTTCCCTCACCCCCATATCTATTTTTTTTACAGATTTTCCCGCTTCAATAAATGGCACCAATGCAATAATGACACTAATAGGTAACACCTTATCTGTCTCATGCTACCCTCAAAGCAGCCCTTATTCCTTGTTACAGTTGAGGAAACTGAGGCCAGAGAGAGAAGCCCAGGGGCCATCTCTCCTACCCAGCAGAGCTGGATTTGAAGCCCAGCAGTCTGGAGCTGAGGTCTAGGCCCCTAGTCACTGTCATCTAGTGACTCTCAACTGTCTACCTTGATGCCTAAAAAGCCCAAACCCCATCCTTTCTTCTTTCCTTTCCCTTCCAGTCCCCTTCCTCCCCAGCCACGTCTACTCCATTAGTACCTCCCGTCTGATTTACCCCCGACATACATTTCTCTCCATCGTCGCACTATAGCCTTACATCAAGCCAGTCCCTTCTCACTTGCGTAGGTGCACAGCTTCCCACCTCGTCTCCCCGATTGCTGCTGTACTCCCACTCCAGTCCATCCTCTGTGGAGCAGCCAGGCTGACCTTTTAGAACAAATCAAATCAGTTCACTCTCTTGCCAAAATCCTCCAATAGTTTCTCATTGCCCTCTGCATAAATCCAAAATCCTCAGTAGGTTCTGGACACGCTAGTGTATTAATTTCTTATTGCTACTGTAATAAATTACCACAAATTGTGGTTTAAAACAACACAAATCTATTCTCTTGTGGTTCTAAGGTAAAAAGTCCTAAAATCAAGATGCCATGAGGGCTGTGTTCCTTCTGGCAGCTCCAGGGAAGAATCTGTTTTCTTGCCTTTTCCAGCTTCTAGAGACCCTCTGCACTCCTTGGCTTGCGGCCCCTTCTTCCCTCTTCAAGTCATACCACCCCAACCTCTGCTTCCATCCTCACGTCCACTTTTGTGACTTCGACCCTCCTGCTTTCCTCTTACTGGGACCTTTGCGATTACATTAGGCCTGCTTGAATAATCCAAGATAATCTCCCCATCTCAAAGCCCTTAATTTAATCACATGTGCAAAGTCCTTTCTGCCATGTAGGTGACACACTCACAGCTCCCACGGATTAGGACGTGAAAATCTTTGGGAGCCGTTATTCTGTCTACCACTACTGGCCTTCTTCCTCCTTCTCTAACCTGTAAAACTCACTCCCAGGAACTGACGACCTCGACCTCGTCTCCCTGCTTCCAGGTGTGAGTGTGTTAGCAATGCCACCTCCTCCTTGTCACTCAGAACTTAACTCAGGCCATCTGCTCAGGGATGCTGCTCTATCAAAAGCCTGCTTTACATTTCCGCAGCACTTACACCACCTGAAATTATCTAAACAGCTCTAGGAGCTGTCAGTCTGGTTCCTCCAATATCTAGTGCCTGCATCCCCAGCCACGGCACAAGGCCGCTCCATAAGCATCTGCACTGCATGGATGAGTGAAGTAAATTATCCTGTTCCATCTAGGGTCATGTGAAAAGTGGATCAAGCTCTGACACTGGAATGCCACCAAGCCACCTGCTTGCCAGGCAAAAGTTCTCATGAATGGCCAGGGAGATAAGAAGAAAATCAGGAGAACGTTATATCTCAGCAGGCAAGGCTGGAGGCAGCCTGTCCCCAGACAGATTGGTCAGCCGTGTCGGATGTTGCTGAGAGGTCGAGAGCTTACACAGCAGTGATTTATGATGGTCACAGGCTGACTGTGGCTCAAACTATTAGTTAAATGGCAGGGGGCAGGGGGGGGACCGCTAATAAAATTAAATTGTAAGTAGATTATAAAGGTCCCTAAGTTCCAAAATGTATTTTATATAACCACTTTAGACATATTCATTAGTAATTCACAAATTATAAATCATTTCAAGTGATTTTTGTTCTTTTTATTATATACATGACAATAAAGACATTCACACTGTAAGCTATTTAAGCAATAATAAGTATACAGAGTAAATGAGTCTCTACACCCCTCCCTCTTCCAGAGGGAGCTGTTGTAATCCTACCAGTTGTTTATTCAATGCATTTAAATCCATATAGATCTGTGTACATTCACATGTATTTTTAACATGAATGGAACCATTTTTCTGATCATATTTTTAATCTCTCAAATTCCTAACAGCTTCTTTTTCACAACAGCTTGTTCTTCTTTTATAGTTACAATCCTGGACACACTTTGGAGGATACCTTAACTTTTAAAATTGATCTCACTTCTTCTGCTTGCTGTTTGACAGTTTCCTTGGCTGTCAAGTCTTCCTGTGTGAGTTCAGAGGCATTTTGGGGGAAGGGGCCACAGGAGGTTCTTCTCGCACACCTGGTCATCTTCGGCTGGGTGTTCCTCCTCAGCCTGAAGAGTCTTTGTTTACTTGTCTGCTCTGCTGTTTCTTTCTGCCCTAGGTTGTTTTGGAAGGTTGTGATGAAGGCGCGGGGTATGGTGGGGGCACTGGAGGTTTGTCTTGGGGAGTGGGGACCCCCGCCTCTGCTGGGGTTCAGCAGCTGCCAGGCTCCCTGGCTCCAGTCCTCGTACTCCTTGCTCTATTCTGGGTGTGGATGCCTCGCCACCGCGGCTTCACGCAAGGGCCTGTTGATCCAGGGGCCTTGGGGAGGGGCCAGCGCCTTCCTTGTTCCCAATGTGATTCCACAGAGTGGGCGTCGCTGGACCACTTGCACCAGAATCACATGAGGAGGGCGCTAAAAATGCACATTGCTTGGAGCCACCGCACACCCAAATGTAAAAGCAGAAGATCTGTGGGAATGGAGCCCAGAAAGTGATGTTGGGGTTGGGTCTGTGGGGAGCTCAGGCTGTAGCACCGTTTCAGTAAGCTCTCCAGGATCCTTCTGCAGACTGGAGTCTGAGAACCACCATTCTGACCACTTGTCAGATCGCACTCCCTGCTCTTTGTGTTACCCGACTCCAAGCGAGGTCCTGCCTGTCAGACACCCGCGACACAAGTGATTTTCCTCTAATTTATTCCTGCGTAACGTTCACACTTTCTATTATCTTTCCTGTGCATTCTCTTTCGGGAATTCCTAAAAATTTCCCACCATCTATAGCAGTCTTTCTTGTTATTCTTATTTATCTATGTTTATCCTGATATAAATATGAATGTATTATATATAAAAAATATATGTAATATATATGAAAGTAGATTTCTAAGCTATATATATATTTAAAAGTAATAAAGTTGCATTTTATAACATCCATATTTTTTATTATTTCAGGAAGGTCTTCTCTAAATTGATCTAGATATTATACACAAATAAAATTTGTAGAAAATCTCATCGTTAACTTCTCAGAGCATCATTGCCACTCTACCTGTCCAGGAAAGCGTGCTGGTTACCTTCTAGACACGCACTGCAGCTTCCTTTCCGGCCGTGAGGTCGCTGTTGCCACCTGTTCTCGGGACAAATCCTGCTGGGTCTGCGCTGACTGTTGCAGTCCCGTTCCCCTTGCCACTGGTTCATCTGGGAGGGGGTGTGTAAAGAGCTCTAGCCAAAGAGCTGTAAGGAGAGGGCTGTCTGGTGGCTTCTGGGAAGTTTTTTTCTCACATCTAAGGAGACACCAGAAAAACAGGCCCTTCCTGCCTCCGGGATGGTTCCCTTTGGCTGTGGTACCTGGAGCTGCAGCCACCCCTGATTACAAGGGACTCAGCCTGGGGTGAAGTCGAGCTGAGGGCAGCAGGGCGAGACAGAAGGAACTCAAGATGCCCTGTGACACTGTGAGCCCCGGATCCGCGAAGCCTGAAACCACTCTACCTCTGTTTCTCGGAGCTCAATGCATCCTAAAGGATAAAATCTCTGTTTCCAAATACATAGCAAGTTCCTATAAACTGGAAAATATTTTCCCACCAACCTTAGGGAAACAGGAACCTCAGGTTTATCTATTTAAAAACTGCCTACCCCCCTTAAGTAAAAATCCACAAAATTTATATCCAAGCATTTACAAATCTTTAAACAAAAGAATTATCTCAAGTTGGATAGGTGAAATTCTCTATCCTCCAACCTCCACAAAGGGGGAGGATTAAAAATTTAAAGAAACCTGATTTCATAGCACCTTCCAATATCTGGAAGTTCAAAAAGGTTTGGGTATATATAGTAAATCTACAATTTATTAACAAATTTATGTCAAAATATTTTAGTGAATTATTTTGACTTCAAACTTAATTTATAATGAAACAATGGCCAAGTAACAAATCTGGTTTTAACCTACAAATGAAATAGCACTTGCATACTACTGGGCACCTCCTGAGCTCTGACCCTAAAGCCACCCTACTCAACTTGGTCCCAGCAGTGAGGCCGGGCTGACGCAGCAGAGGTGGGAGAGCTCGGTACAGGCAGCACCGAGAAACGTCGCCAGCAGTTGGGGCCATGTAAGTGGTTCTACCCGCCATAGCTCAAATTTTCTAAAAGTGAATACTCTGCCCATTTTCCACCTTTCAGAAGTGCTTATACAGGCAGGAAGCACCAGTTCTATACACTGAAACAGCAGCGTCAGCATCTGTGCAAGTGTATAGCGATTCCCTCCAGGTGATCCACTTGATGGGCTTGAGTGAGGTGGTATATTCTCCCTCCAACTCCAGTCTACTCTGACTCTCATCATTTCTCAGCACTTATAAATTATGTTAAAAATATAATTACCAAAAGCATCACAAAGGCAGCCTCCTTGTATATACAGAGGATTCTGTGCAAACCTATTCACTAAAACTCAATTCATGTCACAGCCACTGCGTGTTATTCCTTTTCCTCAGTGTGCATATTTCTGTATGTAGCTTCTCTCCTAACCTGCCAGGGCTCCACTCCACACGCTGAGTCTTGGCACGTCCACACATTCCCTTTTAGCTGAGTCGGGGGTCAGCTACCTCCCAGTCTTGGACTGCCCTCCTCACTTCCTGAGCTCCAAGAGGCTGAAGTTGCCAGGGAGCTGTGGTTGATTAGGCTGCTTTCCACATGAGACATCTGCTCGGCCGAAGCCCTCCTTGATGTCATTAGAGGGTGGGGAACGGTGAGTTCTCTCTGGTTGTTGCCATCTTGTTTCTCTTTGTCATATTTCTTCTCACCCAGAAAGTCACTTCCTGCGCCCAGTGAGTCATTCAAGGTCCCCCTCACTCATTCCCTCAACCCCAGCTGTCATACACTGACAGATGAACTATTGTATTTACTGTGCTATTAACCACAGTGTTATATAGCACCAATATTTCACTTTTCTTGTATTTCCAAAACAAT
The DNA here is from genome assembly GCF_041296265.1 of Equus caballus. Lineage (NCBI taxonomy): Eukaryota > Metazoa > Chordata > Mammalia > Perissodactyla > Equidae > Equus > Equus caballus. The sequence continues at coordinate 10,163,928 of NC_091702.1, read as the reverse complement.
TTGTTTTAAACATCTTATTTTTCCTCCCCAAAGCCAACCAGTACATAGTTACATATTTTTAGTTGTGGGTCCTTCTAGTTGTGGCATGTGGGACGCCACCTCAACATGGCTTGATGAGCAGTGCCATGTCCGCACCCAGGATCTGAACTGGGGAAACTCTGGGCCACCGAAGCAGAGTGTGTGAACTTAACTACTCAGCCACGGGGCCGGCCCCTCGAAAACAAATTATTTTGCTACAAGTAATCCAAGTATACAGTAATTTGATAGGGCATTTTCGGAACTTGTTCTTCCTTATGTTGTTGACAATTTTATTAAACACGTTCTTAGGAGTACGTCCATGGTCAACACAAAATTTGGTTGGTAGGCATTCTAAATATTTATATTTCTAATGAGGTTCAGCCTTCTAAAATATAGCAACTGAAAACCAGAGCTACCAGACTGTATACCGTAGAATAAAAGAATTTACTCGCTTTTCGAAGATTATGTAAATTCTATTTTAGTGCAATAATTATGGATGTACTATATCCTGTAAAGTAATTTTTTAAATCTCTGAAATAAATTATTTTTAAAAGAAATAATCCTCTGGATATTTTACAAGGGCACTTTATCATTTTTTTCCAATATTTTCTTTCTCACTTATATAAAGCATAAGTACTCCGGCATTTCGAAGATACTCAACTATCTTTTTGAACCTAAAACTGTAATTTTAAGAAACGACTTCAAAGTTGTTTCTTCTGGACAGATAGTAAAGAGAAAACAATAAAAGAAGAAGTTCAGAGAATATTTCACATTAAGTTACACATTTGAACAACCAGGAAAAGCTTTAATACACGGACAGGTAAGTTTCTTACTGAGGGAAAGAAACATTTCATATGTTTAAAAATATTCACAGGTCCTTCAACATACAATCTAGTCCAGAAAAGCAGCCGAGAAAAGCAGCAGAGACCTCACCCGCACCTCTGAATCGCTGCCCGAGAGCCGCAGGGAACACAGGGGTCTTTCCAAATTCTTACAGGTTGGTTAATGTTCATTGTCTTACATGAGCTTTTCTTTGCAGCTGTCCATCTCGGTCGCTGCCTTCTGAAGCTTTAGCCCGAGTGCCTCTACTTGACACTGTAAATCTGAAATGACACAATGCATTCATCTGATTAAACATTTTAAGTGTCCAGATATTTTCATAGGGTAAACGACATTCTTTTAGAGTCGCCGTTTATTCCACATTGCCTGGATGACCATATGCAGCACGTCCCTACTTTGAAACCCCATGGAATTAATGGGTTTTGATGGACCTAATTTATTAGCCTCTTTCTGCCCCCAACATCATGCTAATTTTTAAACAGCTAATAGATTAAATTTTGCTAATGTTTTCCAAGGAAATTTATGTAGCTGACACGTAAGAATTTCTGATGCGGCTCCCTTCTGAAGGACCTGACTGCCTGCGTTAGCTCTGGCCACCTGGAGCTGAGAAGCATGGCTGAGGCCTCTGGTGGAACTGAAATAGACAAACCACGTACAAGGCTCCCAGGAAAGAACTTGTTAACTCTGGGTAGCTCCTAATAGGCATTTTAATAACTTTCAAAGCTAACAAAATACAAGTAGGAAATCGGCTTCATAGAGTCCCGAACTGGGGAATTCAAGCAGTGTTTGCGGAAGATTGTTCAAGCAGACATGTCTGACGTGTGTGTAGGTACAGAACTGAAACTGAAGCAGAAGAACAAGTGGCCTAGACGGTGTGCGTCCCGCTGCCAGCTTGTGTGTGGGAACCGTGATCTGAACCCAGCCCCAAGGACAGCCCTTGGTGGCACTCTTTTTGGAAATACAGTGGAAATCAAACTTACACAGATGGACCAACTGGTTTCTATGGAGAAAACAACTTAAAACACTGAAATTATAATATTTCTATGTTACATCTGCTCAGGTGTTTTAATATATTTTTAACAGTAAAGTTTAAAATCTTTAATCATCCATTAAAAATACATAAAATTTCTCTATATATCTTCAATCTGCCTTCTTAACTTTGTTTTACGAAGAAGAGCCAGTTCCTTAAATCAGAAAATAAATTCACTCTACACAAATGTTTTAATTAGAATTTACCAGATATTTGTACAAAACTTTATGTTCACCCAGTGCCTTCACATACATTATTTAACTTTATTCCTCAAATTGCCATGTGGGTGCTATTAGCCCCTTTTTTCAGATGAGGCAAAAATGAGATCCTGTCTGATTCTCTTGCCTGGTATCAGAACGAGCAAATGCATGAGCCGTAGGTCAGACTGACTGAAGATTTTACACTTGGCTGAGGGGCTGAGAGGACAGCCCCTCAAAATAAGATTCAACGTGGACTGACTTACTTGATAGATAATATTTGTGGGGTACATCTTTTCAGTTTATCAAGTGATATTATTAAATGAGAGAAAAGATAAAGTAACATCCGCATAGAGAATTAGTTTTTGAGCATAACCTTTTGAAGCAAGGCACTCTCTTGTGAAAGCGGCATAATGTGTGGCTCTGTTAAGTGCACGTGGGCTTGCGGAGGGGTTCTGTTCACACAGGCACAGCTACAACACCTCCCCCAGCCCCTGAAGAGCACAGGGGTCAGGAAGCAGATGTTTGATGACAGTGCACCACATCCAGGCACCGTGCAGAGTGCCTCCTCCCATAGCATTTCATCACAGTCACAACTACTACAAAAAACACATACGCATTTTATTTTTACCAGTGAAGAATCTAAGGATCAGAGGAATCAACTACCTTCAAAGGTCACACAGCTAGTTAGAAGTAAGTCCGTGATTCAAAGTCAGGCTGCCTGCTCCTGAAGTCCTGTCTCTCTAAGTGTCTTACATGGACGCTCAGAGTAGCAAAGCTACAAGGGGCTGTGACATTTATCCGTGAAAGTGTGGTCAGTGTGCCCATAGATCTGCTTAGCATATCCAGAATCTTTAAAGAGGTATACCTAAGGCAAATGAAAAGTATTATTTCTACTACATAAAATATGTAATAAATTAGTAGTGCAACTCCAAGAGGTGGTTTAGATTGTAATTTTTGAAAGTTTAAAAATTAATATATTTTAAACTTTTTTTTTTTCCTGCTTTATCTCCCCAAATGCCCCAGGTACATAGTTGTATATCTTAGTTGTAGGTCCTTCTAGTTGTGGCAAGTGGGACGCCACCTCAACGTGGCCTGATGAGTGGTGCCATGTCTGCGTCCAGCATCCGAACCAGTGAAACCTTGGGCTGCTGCAGCGGAGCGCACAAACTTAAGCACTCCGTCACAGGGCCGGCCCCAATATATTTTAATTAATGAAAGATATTAAGACAAATATGTTATCATTGTGACTGACTTTATGAAACTGACATGAAAGAAAACAATTATGCCTTCCTGTTAAATGTCCCTCAGTGCTTTTGTCAGGATATAATGTCAAACTAGATGAAGCATGGGTCTCAGCCATGTAATAAACTTTATGCTATTACTTCTAAATGTAGATATTGTTAAGAGGAAGAACTGATTACCTTAAAAATAAACTCCAAAGAATTGGTACTTGGTATGTGAATTTTATCCAATTAATTCTCAGTTACCTGATAATTAGTAGAATAGTAGACAGTAAAAATGGCAGCTAATTCAAAACCCATTTTTATGGTATTGAAAAGTATTCTTAGGCTCATATTTGAATACACTTGTGCATCAAAGTTCCTTTACTAGGTTTAAAGGAAAATAAACTACATAATCATGACCCAACTCCAGAAAGGAAAAGCTATGATACTCTCTAGCATTCTTCTCTCTACATGCCCATGGAGTCTGCCTTCCTCCCTATTTCAGGATAACCACAGATAGCTCAGTCTTTAATTCACGGTACTCGATGGGTAGAGAAGACACTTTCTTCAGATTATTTGCTACGTATTTACAGCATCTCCGAGTAAAAACAGGAAAAGCAATTAAATTTTATACTTTAAAACACAGAAATCGGGGGTGGGGGCCAGCCCGGTGGCGCAGCGGTTAAGTTCGCACGTTCCACTTCGGCAGCCCGGAGTTTGCTGGTTTGGATCCCGGGTGCAGACACGGCACTGCTTGGCAAGCCATGCTGTGGCAGGCGTCCCACATATAAAGTAAAGGAAGATGGGCACGGATGTCAGCTCAGGGCTAGTCTTCCTCAGCAAAAAGAGGAGGATTGGCAGCAGATGTTAGCTCAGGGCTAATCTTCCCCAATAAATAAATAAATAAATACAACACAGAAATCTCTGTTGGCTGTCATGAGAAGTAAATAGAAACAGAAAATATAAGTAATGTCTACAAAGAAATCATTTTATATAAGCAGAGAAGACACCACATAGAACTGAGAAAAAATGATTCATTATGAATAATCCATAATGTAAACAGCCCACCAGAGTATAATTAGGAGTCAATTAATATAGTGTCATGGCTGTTTTTTTTTTTTACTTTTGGTTATATTTTCTCTAATAAAGAAGGGCTAAGAATTATTTAAAACACATAGGATGTATCTTTACTGTTCTGAGCAAGGCACAAGCAGCCTCCTGGTTTCTTGCTGCTCCGGTAGACAGACCAGTAGGGTCCTTTTGCTTTGGAAGCAGAGGGCCCAGTTCCTGTCCTTAATAAGTAAAGGGGCACAGTCGGGAGGAGCAGCAGAGAAGAACCACCTGCCCAAGACAGCTCCTTCAGTTCCTGCGGCAAGGAGTTCTTAAACAAGTGTATTGTTCCGTGCAGTCCTTCTCTATCGTGAAAACATTCAACTTCAATTTTCGGTCATTCCACATAACATGGGCTTATAAGGCAAAGCCCTGCATGCCTACAAAAAGCAAAGAAGCACTGGCTTTACACAGCACGCAGACGTAAGGCGGAACCCCGCAAACAATCCAAAACGACAGCAGCAAATTCCACCACGACGCGACTGCGTTCTTTGCAGCTATTAAATAAGAAGCAAATGACTTTAAATGAACAAGACACAAAAGAGCTCTTAGCCTCTTTCACGCGAAGCCAGCTGCTTGCTGGGGGCATTACACAGACATTAGATTTCGGGCAATTAGTCATTTAGGAGAATCCTGTTATTCCAAAAGGTTTCTAGAAACTACATATACAAAGGGTATTCATAGTTAACTATTTTATAGAAAGATATAAAACTTTACAGTCACTTGGAGGGTATATTAAGTTAGCATAATGTTTGAGAAAACAATAAATAAAACCTTCGTAGCGGAAAGATACTTACAGCCTATAACTTTCTGGATAAAAAACACCAAAAACATTAAAAATCTGGTTCAAAGTGCCCTGTGGAGGAAAACGATTCCAGGTTCAAGTAGCGGAATGGAAGAACAAGCAGGAGATTCGGCCCCCAGAGGTCCCGGTGCACAGGCATTTTTTTTTCATGAGAAGTTGAGCTGTATGTATTTTTAAGTGGTGGAGATAATTGAAGAATAGGAAGACAAAAGCTGGCCACTCTTTTAGTACACTGCCCAGACCAGCCAGCTCGGGGGTGCTCTCCGGCCGGACTGCCTGGTTTCAGAGCCGGCTCGGCTTCTGCCAGCTGTGCGGCTTCAGGCGCTTCAGTTTCCTTACATATAAAACGGCTACTCCAGCAGAGGGTTGTCCTCAGGATTAAGTGACTTGACACATGTAAAGAAGAGAACGGTGCCAGGCCCACCACGAGCACCATGAACAGCGAGCTGTGATCATGGGTGGTGGTCGTAAGGCACCCCAGCTTCTGCCCTGAATCTCATCACTTCCCACCTCAAGGACAACGTTCTTGCAGTTGGGCCTGGTTATCACACCAGCGGGTATGGGGAAGAGTAAAAAGGGAAGATTTAACCGTGTGTATCTCAATAACAATCTACAGAGTAACGATGGCAAAGTGTTAAAACTTGTTAAATGTGGGTGATGGTTTTCACACACATTTGTTATATTTTCTCTGTATTTTTCTGTGTCTGACGTATTTTATAGATATATTCTTTAGAGAGGGGTCCATGTCTGCACTGAGGAGTCTAATCAACCCAGTTGTGTGTGTCCACGGCACAAAAGGAAACAAGGAGCAGAGAACTTGGCGGGGGTGGGAGATGTGGTT